>NC_044575.1:35446344-35763844 GCF_901933205.1 Camarhynchus parvulus
AGATGTAGTTCTGTTTTATAGTTAGGGAATCAGAGGCAAAGGGATGGCAGCATGATTAAGAAGTTCTCATAGCAGGTCAGAAACAAAGCAAAATCAGATACATATGTTCTGTGTCTCTGTTGCTATCTATGACTCTGCAAGTCCAGTCTGCTTCAATTTCTAGCCCAGTGGTAGCTACCTAAATGTGGTAGAACATAGTACAATTTATCTTCAATTAGCAAAGAGTGCTGGAAGAGCTCCCACAGGGAGTGGTCAGCGGTGATACTGTTCCTTTTGCATTTAAAAGCTTGTTTACACTGTGAGCACATAGGAAATCTTACAAAATTTATGAAGTTATTGTGCAAAAGTTAACGAGCATTAAATTCCCATATGGATGTTATGAAGTCACCGTGGCTTGCTCTATCTCCTTTGAGAAGGATTAAGCTACAGGAAATTAAGGCCACTTTAGTCCTGAATGAGTGTCCACAAGTGTTAATGCACTTTAACTCACACACATTAGTTTTGAAGCATTAGTTAATTAATCTTCCAAGTCTTCTCCCTTATTCTAGAGAGCTTCCAGACATGTTGATTCCCAAAGCAACAGCGAGTTAATTTTTTTTTCTGCACCTCTCCTAATATGACATTTTCTGAAGGCACGTATTCTTAAATATTTCAAGTTCTGCATTTAAACACATAATTTCTAAATGTGCAGTTTTATTTTTTGCTTATTTAAACTTCAAAAGCTCCATCTCTTATAGATTATGTATGTTGACATCATAATTGTGTCAGAGTAGACCTCAGTACAATTCAGTAAAAGGCAATCATTTTTAAAGGGGGAAATGTCACATAAGAATACACAGAGTTAGATATACATTCTCCACAAAATACTATGATTTCTGATAAGTATAAAGAGACTTTTCAATATATTCTACACCGGGCATACCTATATTTAGAACAGAAAACTGATATTGAAAATAAAGAATGAATTCTGGTAGGTAGAATTGTTATTACCCATAATAAAAATAATTCCTCTAAAAGTATTTGGAAGCTGGATGTTGAAAAGTAGCTGAATGGACATTAATTTAAATGGAGGCACTGTAAGAATGAAAAAATGACAAATTGGTCTGAGTTAATTTATCTGTGATTATTTTCTTAAATGTTCATCTTGAGTGCAGCTGCTTGAATAGGAAGCTGTCTAGCTATAAAAAGGGAACTTTGAAAATGCTCTGGGTTTTTTTTTTCTGTTGCCTAACCTAATACTGTGTAATTGATAAAAGTAACCTTGAGATAAAACTGCCTGAAAAAATATGCTTGTTTTCTCCCACCCAGACCAAGATAGATCCAGAACATTACTTTACAAAGCTGTTTATGTTGTTAAGCAGATATTATTTTATCCCCTTGTATACTTTGTTGCTCAGATTGTGGACCATACAGAAAAAAAACCCCAAAAATGAACAGAACAAAGCCCTGAAACAAAACCAAGATAAAGTCTGAAAGGGGAAAAGATAACACTTTATTCATCATGCATGCAGAGTTGTCTGTTCATTAAAGTATACCTATAATTAAAAAAAAGTTAATTAAGTTTTTGGTTTTTTATATTCTCATTATCATAAAAGAGAAGAAAAGTCTGAAGGGATCTTAATGTCTCACAACTGTTGCTAGTTGGAAAACATCCCACCTTTTTTTCTCACTGAAAAAAATAGAGCATGGTTTTTCAGGATGAAAACTGAAATGTTGTAGGTCACAATTTATACTAAAAATTGGTTATAAAATGTTGTTGTAAAGTGCTTTTTACAAAACAACAAAATATATTGGTAAACAATACAAGCAGCTGTCCAGAAAATGAATACACAGCATGACTTCTTGCTTTGTAGGTTGGTCCTTCATATACTTTTGTGTCCTGACTGATTTTTTCCAGTCCTGACATTGTTTTGTGCAAAGGAATAAATCAATTACTGCTGGTGACCATAGTTTGACATATGGAAAAATTTAATCTTTTCACCTCTAGGATTTAATCTCAATGATGAATGTAATATATTTGAGATTCTGTATGTTTTCCAAAATATGTTGTCTAACACATCGAAAAAATAGAAGGGCTGGGAAATTATCTACATGTTTTACTCAGCATTCATTGCATTCAATTAATTTTAAGAAGTAGGTGTGAATGGGGTTGGGAATAACTGCTATTGACACATTTGTACTCAACACTAGTAGCAGATTTTGCTGCCTTTTGGACCTGAAGTTTCCTAAAAAAAATCTTTCTAATGAACTTACAAACTCAGAGAATTTGTGGAGAAGGAAGTCAAGCTGCTTTCTACAGATCCTTTGGGAGGGCCAGTGTTGAATGGAAGTCTTAGTTTTGCGAGCTGCCATTTATATACTTTATATCATTATTCAGCTTGCAATAAATCAGGAAAGGCAGCTATGTTTAAATTCTTCTTTGCTTCGAATTGTTTAACAAGTAGTCTTTACTTTTTTTGTGTGTTTGGTATTCTGGTTTCCAAAAATATAAAAGAAAAAAATCTATTACATGTTGCAGAGTTTAAGTGGTCTCAAGTTATTTAAAGCAAAAATAGGGATGAAGAAATTTGTTCAGTTTTGATTTGACAGTTTGTTTTGTTCAGTTGTAATTTGTCAACTTCTAAATATAATAAAGCTTTACTGAGTGCAGACCGTTCACCACACACACACACGCACACACGCGTGGACACAGACACATCCATGGACACGGATGCACATGGAGACACACACGCAGAGATACATTCCCATGAAGAATCAAATCCCTCAATATGAACAGTCCTATTCCAAGTGGCAATGGACAAGTGTTCTGAAATGGTGGCTTCAGCAGGTTCATATGAGTCTCCTCAATGTGCTGCTAAATTTTTATAATTAGCTGGCCCATGGTCCTACATGTGAAGAGGCCATTGCCACCAATTATTAGTAATTAGGTATAAAACATGTATTTATTATCTTAATTATGTATAAAGGAATGTCTTTTTGCATAAGCATTTCTTCATCTGCAGAGACAATTTCTACTGACTATTTACAAGTGTATTATTTGTGTCCAATTTGGTCAGTTCTGCATCAGGAACTGCTGGGCAGCCTCTGGTCCTGCCAGGTTATCCACCCAGGATGCAAATCAGCACTTTGAAGTGTGCAAGTAGTATCTGTCAGTTGGTCTAGGCACAGCAGGAGCTGCCTGCAGGAATTTCCAAGACTGAGCGTCCCACCTGGAGAGCTCATGAAACAATTAGCGTAGCACTTTTTTATGAAGGTGGCAAGGCAGTCAGGCACTTGCCTCTTGAGTTGGTCTGTTGCCTGCAATCAACCCATTATCTCTGTTCAGAGACTGGGCAAGTTGTTCCTGGGCCATCTAGGAATTAATGACTAAGAGCCAGACCCATGATGTCCTTGGTTTCCAGCTGCACCACAACTGCAGCTTTAGCACAAAGCTGAATTTTGTCTTTATATTACAATTGTATCTTAAATTCCATAGCCCTTGCCACAAATCTCTGCTGTGAAGGACTAATTTAATGTAGGAAGAAATTAAATATTTTGTGCAAAGGTATGAAACCACGGAGAAAAAATAATTACAGAGGTGTTAGTATGTAAGAAACAAAATTCTTTGTTTTGTCATATTAAAATATCAGCATGAAAGAAAGAGGATTTGTATTTGTGTATTTCATTGTCTTTTTCTATTTATGTATCTGTCACTCCAAAATCTGGACTGAGCACACAATAGAGATTAATTAAAATCAGAGTTACTTCAGAAAGCACTTCCTATAATAGAGCTGTATTAGTAAATTAGTTGTGACTAATAGTCTTCTGTAGATGGATTAGAGGAATGAATTAAAATGTAATCTGAAATAGCATTGATAAAAATTATGTCTGATAAATCCAAGGTAACTTCTATCCTTGGCTGGAAATAGAATGCCATTATGCCATTGTGTGCTCCTACAGCAACATAGACTACAAAAAGTAACTGTGGTCTAGGCTGTTCATTTACAAAAAATTCATTAACAAGAATAATCACAAGCCCAAACAATGCCCACTTATCGATTAGCTGAGCCTATCTTTGGATTCTACACACCTAATGCCCTCTGCTTGTGTATTTATACCAAGGCACAAATTATGCTAGTATTATATATATATATGTATGTGTGTAAATATTTTCTATTTATAATACAGTGTCTAAGGGGTTTTTATGATTTAATTCATTACTATGACTATTTATTATTACTTACCTGGTCTGAAAATTCCAAGTAATCTTTTTAAAAGAGTTCTATTTTGTAGAGGCAGATGAGGTGTTCTTCTTAAAATTTACTACTGTAGGTTATTACCTCTAGGATATTTTCCAGATTAGTTTCCATGTGAGAATAATGCATGACATAATGATTTTATAAACACTGTTTTGGAATATAATAAATCTGAGACACTATAATATAAACCTCAATTCATTAATTCTGGAAATACTTCTAAATTAAGAAACAACATTTCTTTACATACAAAGATGACTAATAAAAGTATTCCGATTGCATGTATCAAGTTTCCGAAAGACCTTTCACAAACCAAAGCTGTTTGCACATCTCATGTTTTCAAGGTCTGTTTTGAAAGAACATTGTGAAACTAGTAAGCTAAAAGCATCATGTATCATTAATTCACTGTTCAAACACCAAAACCAAAGTTTACTTTGGGACACATACAAAGTTTAGCAACACTTCATTGTTTCCATGGAAGGCTGTTTCAGACTGAGCACTTTCCAAGTCCCAAAAGCATTATGTATTTAGACATTGGAAGCAAAGGCGGTTTTTTGAAAGAGATAGGTTTAAAGGGAGATTTGTATGAGGATTCAACTGCTGCTTGACACATAGGATTTGGGAAGCTGATGAAAGCGTTAAGAAGTAGTATGAAGAAAGTTTAAAGCTGGGAGTGGGACTTGATAGAAGATGAAATTCACTGCTATGGGAAAGGCCAGCACAAAATCTATACATCACTTAGATCTTAGTTAATCCCTCAACGTTGGGGTTTATATAGCTATGAACTGTTTGAAGAAATTATGACGGAGCTTAAGGGGGACTCATGCAGAGCACTGATCTTGTGCCAACTCACTGCAAAATGAGCACTTACCATATGGAGGAGGATTGTGGTGAGTCTTAGGAGTCATATGGAATATATATATATTTTTTTTGAAATGAGAGTACAGGTATAGAAGAGGTCAAATGATGAAGACTTTGAAAGTATAACAGGATGAAAGGAAAATATATTAGGAAGTATAAAGAAAATAATATTTCAAGATGTACCTTCTTTAAGTAAATGACAAGTTATGAGTCTCCTCTGACTAACATAAAAATGAAATTAAAATTAAAAAAAATACGATCTCTAACACCTATCGTGTTTATACTAATCAGGGTTAGCTTTATCCTAATCAACAATCTTAGATTCAATCTGAATAATATTTCATTAGCTTTTCAGATCTACCTTTCCTGTCTAGGTCTAATTATATCTAATGGAATGTAGCTCAACTCACTATATTAAATCATTAAAAAAACCCTCATCATTTTAAATGATTATGGGGCCTTGGGAAAGAATAGTCCCTCCTTCTCCTAAGACCTTAAGGGCTTGCCCCAGATACTTGTCATCATTTTTCTCCAGCCTGTTGTACGTCTGGAAAGAAACTTAATATATCCATTTTCATTTGTAACCATCTATAAACAGCTACATGAGTAAAAACATAAACATCTGTTCTAATCAATCCTTAGAGAAGGTTACTTATTTACAGAATTCTGCATTCTTTGAAATGGAGAGATTTGTACAATTATAATACTTTTATAATATACTTTTTTGTCTGTTTAGAGTCTTGCCTATTTTATTATTTATAAAAGGATTAAAGCATGCCTTGACCTGTATTCAAATAGGCTATGTGTGAAATTGCCAAAATAGTCAGTACTGTTCACCCATGCTGTAAATATTAGAAATAGAGACATATATCACTTAAGGGATGTTTGCCAGAGCAAGATATAATACAAAATAATAAGCTAAAAGAAAAAGTTCAAAATATTTTAGAAATAATTATTCCCAGGCAGATTAGAAGTCTGTACAGTGACAAGGAGTCCTTACTGGAGAATCCACATAAAAATGTAGCATAATGGTTGATCCTAGGATATATCCTAGATACTTAGAACAGTAAAGCAGAAGTTGGAGAATAGTGGAAGATGCTTGAACATTATTAGACAGGCTCAAGAAAATGTTAAATCTGTATTTAATCTCTTCATGTTTGAGTAGCTGCTAGCTGTGTCATGTTTTAAGGGCTAAAAATACACTTCAGGAATTCCCAAGAATTTAAGGAATTTGGGATGAAAAAAGATATTGTAGGTTTTATCACTGCTTATTTATCTTGCTGGCGACTATAATTCTGTATGTGTGACTGTTGTATTGTGAACCTGAAAGAATAAAGCAGTAAAACATAGTAATTCTATATTTCTGTGTGTTAAAGTTGGAGACTGGATGCACATATCTTAAGACGGAAGGGAGAGACCCAAGGAATTCCAAGGAATTCTAAGGAATCTTCTAAGGAATTGTGTCATTCTAAGGAATCTTGTCTTGAGTTTAGAAATTGTGTCTGTTTATGTGAAGAGGCATAGAAATCATGTTAAGATATTTATGATGAAAAATGTGTTTCTAGCTCTTTGACCATTGAAGAATTCAGCTCTATCATTAAGAATTGGTTAAGAGTAGATTTCTGTAAATATACTATCATTTGTAGAGAACAGGAGATCATTAATAGAGTCTTTTTGTTTGAGGGAAGCTATTCCACAGCATAAAATGCTGTTCAGCTAGTTAACTAGGTATCAGTATTACTTTACTTAGGGTTTCATTCATATCTTCAAACTAACTTTACTGCTATTTTGTTCTTGTTATATTTAGCTATATATTGATGATATGAGAACAAAATTAAGATTAAATATTATAATGCAGTTGTTGGGTTTATATTTTGTGAATTTACTATAGCCCTTTTGGAGTCTTACCTTTATTCTGCACTTGCATTCAGTAATAGGCTTGCAGTCAGAAACATTGTATTTGCACAGCTTTGCCAAAACTGTCATCGGTAGAAGAATTCTGTTTCTGTTTAAATTTTAATGTAGCTACTTGCCTCCCTCTTTCAGTCAACAGGTGGGAGTTTTTTTCACTGATACTTCCTGTCTATAGCTGTCTATTTTTCTCATAGATTTTAATTGTAAATTTAATTCAAATAAAATGCAAAAAGGAAATCCTTTAAATTAGATACCTATCTCTTAAATGGATAGTACCAATAGCAGAAAATTGGACTGATGCCCATGTGTAAAACTGGGAAGTCACTTCTATGTTGTACTATATGAAAAGCTGTGCTCTGACTACATGAAAAAGTAAATTGTTAAAAAATTGTTAAAAATTGAATAAGTCCCAATAAATTTATAATGAAGCCATTAAAGTACTAGTAGTACTGTGAGTACTCTTCTCAGGGTAAATGCATGATTATAGTAGTATACATTGGAAAATGGTCAGTTCAACAGAAAACTTAGATTATCTTTTTAGTTCTTCATTCTCTCATTGTTTTTTGTTAAAACAACCACAGCTGACATAAATTAGTGTACAAAACTGCTAATACTGTTAAAGAATGCATGTATAATATATGTAATATATATAATATCCATAACAATACATAAAGAAAGGAAGGAGAAATGGTAAACAAAATACTCTTTCACTCTTGAAAAGGAGGTATTTTCAGATTTTGTTTCTGTTTGAAGCATACCTTTATTCAAAAATTCTTTGCTGAAGAATTACTATTGTTCTCTAGGTTAGGGCGAGGAAAACAGGCTCTCCTTTGGTTTTTTCCCCTTACTCAGAAGATTATCCTTCTCACTGGATGATAGGTGGGCAACTCTCTTCTGCTCTGGCATCATGAATCTCACGTTTCCGATTCTCACTGCCCAGCTTCAGCAGAAAGAACAGACAATACCTCTCATGCAGTCTAACTATCTGAGAGTTACTATAAGAAATCAAATCTCTATTTTCAGCTTCCCAAGAGAATGCTGTAATTAACAAGCTATCAAGAAACAGATTAATTGTAGCAGCTCCAATCCCAGATTTTTTTTTTTCAAAGAAAACAGTGCTCTACATTTCCTGTAGAGCAACCTAGAGGGATATCTTATATACATTTTCTATGTTCAGGAGGCATTGTACAGTCTGAATTCCAGACCTTTGCGACCTCTATCTGAGGCTTATAGGTGACAGCAGGAAATTTGGCCTTTCTTCATTATTTCCTATTGATTCCATTTTTAATGTTATGCTCAGTACACTGAATGTCAGAAATCCCATTTTTGCTACCCAGCTATCTCCATGCTTTGCAAGGAGAAGTTGGCCACCTTGCCTGTACTTTGAACTCTGTTTATAAATTCCCTCCCATGTGTGTTTCTTGATCTGGGTCCGATATGTCTCTCTAATTTTACGCAGTTTTTAGGTACATGCTATTCAACATATGTATAAGTCATGGCAAATTCAGGATTTTAGTTACAACTTTGGGCTCAAAAAAAGATGAAACAGCAGGGAGCCTAATATTAAAGTGCTGAATTGAGTAGGTGTAAGTCAACAGAGAGTTATGCATAAAATTTTTCCTGACCTTGGAAAGGTCACTTAAGTAAAAATATTCAAACCTAAGTGTTTAAGACTGCATACTTAAATCAACACTTCAATGCCTGAGTATCTCAGGCTTTTTTGGCAAGAGCTAGGGCTGAGAGGGACTAGTTCTGACAAGAAGGCTACTTATTGTAACATCCAGGTAATAGTTTAGCTATATAATTGTATGTCTGAATGTTTTTATCTTATTATCTGTACCAGATTGTCTCCTGGAAAAAAGGTTTTCCCTCTGAGGTCCTCTAGATCTCTTTACTGTTTGTTGGGCTGAAGTTTAATTTCACAGCATTCAAGAGGAAAAGTTAAAGAATATGAATCACAAGTATTCAAACAATATACAGGGACAGCCATATATCAGCTATGTATGTGCATATTGTTGTAATCTTCTTAACTATTATTAGCAGTGGCTTTTCCTGTCAGCCACTGTATGAATAACTCATGGTTATTCAATGTAACACACCATCAAAGTTTATCCCTTTTCCTGTAGATAGTCCAGGGGGTTACCATAGGAAAATACACCAAATACACCTGGATCTAGCTTTCTATATCCTAATTTATAGTTTATAATTTTAAATTTTGCTCATGTTGCATCTCCAAGTTGAAATATTTGGTACATATAAATCACACTGTCTGCTTCCAAGATAATGTTCATTTCATAACCATACCTTTTTCTTATAGTGAGTAGGAATTACTTTCTGTTTTCAGCTACACAGAATCTGTCCATTTAGAAAAAGAGAATATCCTCCCTACAGTAGTCTGGTCCTCAGGAGATCAGTAGTTCAATTTTATATTCTCTTTTCCTGTAGGAATATTCAAATGTGTACTAAGCAAGATGCTGATCTTCACTACTTTTTAAATATACTTTACACATCCTCCTCAGAATTCCATTTTCCCTGATTTACTTAATTTTACTTTCACTCCTCTCTTTCTCGTAATCTTATGATGACATTTTCTTTGACAAGGGGCTGGATACTCCTTCACTTGGAGACCAGCTGAGAATGTCTAATGACATGAAAGGTTTTCTGGGAGTTCTCATAGGGCTGCCAGCACTGAAGATATAGTTAGCATAAGCACCACTGTATTCAGCTGAAGAAGTCACAAAACAGTCAGCTCTGTTAAAGATTTATTTTGTGTGGCAAATACTGAAGCTAAATCCTTTATTATTATCTTGATCATAAAATGTTCACAAGCACATTACTTATGTTTACACAGTTCTCCTATAAAAGAAGAATATCTGCTTTCTCAAAAGACTGTCCTTTTTAAAGGTCAAAAGAAGTCACTATCATTCTGACACTGCACCAAAAAAATAGGGCAAAAAAAAGCTGTTATAATTCCTATGCAAAAATCTGTACACATTTTAAAAAGCAGTCGTGGCTAAAGCTTATTTTTAGCAGGTGCCATGTCATGCCAATGCTGAAAAGGTACCTTTCATTAAAATGACTAGAATAATCAAGAATATTGTTTATTTCTCCCTTTGCAACAGTGAAAATGTCAAACTACCAGTCTGAATCCAGACAATCCTACATTCTGGAATGGGTTCTTTTTTGCAGTTATATCTTCCACATTTCTATAAAAGGCTACAAAAGATCTCACTAGCCAACTATCACTATTTTTTCTCTTGTGTTTATATATATTTTTAAAATTATATTTATTTCTAGTTACTATCTCATGATCCCCAAACTATGCTGCAATGCCATAATCCTGTGCATTTAATATTACTTTTTGGGAAAATTAATTGTAATGAAACAATGAGAAATAATGTAACAAAAAATGTGGCAGTTTCCTTAAAATAAGAGTTTACAGGTGTATATTGTGGTTGATAGCAAGCATAAAAGAGGAATTCAGATAGTCAAAGAACACATACTTTTCAGGCTTCAAAAAATACTATGGTGCTACAGTCACTTAAAGAGACAGTTGCTGAGATACTTTGGTGCCCAAACATCCCAAGGGTCTACAAGCCTGTAGGTGCTTTTTAAAGAAGTCCCTGTATGAGCTGGGCATTGATGTCACCCAGAAAATGGTGGGAATTTGGACACATGCATACGTAGTTGTGAGCTTCTCAATGTTAAAATCTCCATATTGCAACTACTTATTCCTGGGCAGATACCTACTGATTGCAGTGGAGCTTTCTACACTGGGCTCCAAATGGGTTAGTCTGTCAATTTGCAGCAGACTGCAGGAACTGAAGATAAAATTCAGTCTCTGGGAAGTTCTCACAAAGAAATTGAATTGAGGTGGTAAAAATGTGGGCTGATTTAGATCAACTATTTTAAAGGTATTAAGTCAATATGGAAGAATAATAAATAAGAATTGATAATTATGCCCTTTCTTGGTATATAAAAGTTAGTGTGGGCATAAATGGCTCTTAAATGACTGGAAATGCATTATCAGTAGGAAGAAAGTGTTTCAGTGCCAAGACCACATCAATAATGACATGGAAACAGCCAGGGAAACTTGACTGAGCAAAAGAGATTTTCTTCACCCCCCCCCAAATGAACAGGTAACTTTAACTGGCACATTTTCCCTTACCTCTTGCATAACTGCTCCAAAAGAAACTGTGGCATGAATTCAGTGAAATGCTTAAACACGCACTAAACCTTAAAGCATGTATGTTGTTGCACTGACCTTGCTTAAGCTGCTCATGAGTCTAAAGTTCCTCACTCCACTGGGGCCAACAAACACTGCAGTTGAAGGACTGATTAAAGACAAAGGTTTTAGTGCAGCCTTCAGTTCTGGGTATAGTGAAGGCAGTTATATTTACCGGTGGTAGTTAAACTCCTGGGTGTTCCAATTTCTCCAGGCTTCTTCTTTTCAGAATAAGGAATTTTCAAGTCCCAGTAGTACAGCCAGAAGATGTGTCCAGTATTTCAAAATCCATTTTCTCTTCAAAATCTTGGCTTGGTTTATTTAAGAATAAAAAAATTGTTAATGCAGCACCAAAATTATAAATAGAATAAATTATGATATATAACTGTTGTAAGCATTAAATCCTCTTTGATATTAAACTCATACCTGTGTCTGATCATGAAACTGTTAAAATTAAACAGAATTATCTGTAAGACAGGTTGGATACTTTATAAAATATAACCCTACTAGTACATGCATTTTGAATTGTATATCTCTACGTCTGCATTATGAAATATCTAAATTCCTTGTGAGTGTGTGTTCAGCAAAACAGTAAAGTGTTGTGGTGTTCTTGTTTATAGAAAAACCCTCAACAAAAACAGAGGTATCACATTTCCCAGTGTTCCTTTAGATGGTGAAATAAATTGTGAAGTTTTATGTTAGGATCCTGTTCCATTAACAGCTGTAAAATACATTTTCCCACAGTTGAAATGAAAAGGTCCTAAAATCTTCTAGTATGCAATCCCTGAACACAGGTAGCCTAAAGGTCTCTTCTGAAGAGTCAGCTTTTATGCACTGGATCCTGAGAGGAACAAAAGACAGCCTATATTGCCTTGATAATAAACAAACTGCTCAGTGTTGAATTGCTACACATCTGCTGTGGAAGGTAGCTGAGACACTGTTTGGATAAGAAAGACACTGTCACCTTTCTTGCAGCTACTGTGCTATTCCAGCACATTTTTAAAAAAATAGGGTAGAATCCTCTTTTGGTTTTGAAATAAAGTTACTCCTTTTTTGAAGGAGCTGTAAGTGTAAATTTTAGCTTTCACCTAATCCTAACTGCTTTCAAAATGCTTATGCATTGCAATCCAGAGTCTCAGTGAACATATATGGTAAGCAATACCTAAAAAATCCAGTCTTTTAACATCTTTTAAATTAGTTGCCTTTTATTTCTGAAAAGCGAATATCCAAAATAGCAACAGTAAAGATGTCCAGGTTTCAATGAAATATATTTCATAAATTAGCTTATCATTGCACTGATTTAGCATGCCTAGCAGGTGAAAGACAAAAACATGTGTTATCTTCCCTAGGGAACCTTCAATGAATGTCATTCTAGCTTCATATGTCTTTCTTCTCTCCCCTTCTTGAACTGATATAAAATTCTAATGTGTGCCCTCTGGTTCCATCTTCATTGAAATCTAGCAAAACTGCTGAAGGTAAGATAGTGGCAATGGTGCATGAAAAAAGGGAAAAGGAATACAGTGATTCATAGCATACTTGAAGAAAGTTGCAGTTGTTAACAGCACTACTTTTGTGTGTAGACAGGTTAAAATGTGTCATATATCAGTGTTAAAAATAAAGTTATTCATCTTAGCTATTTTTTCAAAGTTTTGGAAAAAAAAAAGCCATAAAACCTATGCCATGTGCATCTTTAAAAATTATTTCACGTACCTCTGAAAACAAACAAATTCACTTGCTCCCAAAGGTAACTATAGTAAAGGCAGCATTTTTACATGGATTTGCTTGTGAAATTTCTGTAGTTTTGAATAGTGATTGCTCTTTACTGAAACACTTCAACATGTTCATGTTTTCAATCCTCTTTTGTCCGTGGACATGAGTTACTAGTATTAAGTGACATATTTTTTATTTGCATTTTTCTTGGAAATCATAATTTAAAGTAGACATGGAAAGCAAGGCACCACGTGGTCAAAAATTCTTGTGTAACTTAATAAATTTGCACCAAAAAATAGAAAATTTAACCAAATAAGGCAAAATATCCTGTTAAAAATTGGGTGAATCAATAGAAGAAAGTTGAATGAAAATAACACAATACTCTATTTCCTTGCATTCACAGTAATGAAAATGAACCAAGCAATAAAAGTGTAATTCAGAAATAAAATGCTGTGACCAAGTTCTTTCTTCCTTCTGTGAAAGAGGACAGGAATGTGTCTTGGCACTTGTTATGTAAAAGAAATGGAATCTTGACCAAAAGATTTGACAGGCCTTGCTGCCTTCACTGGGACAGAGTCTGTAAAAGTTGGCTGGTCCAACTTTACCATTCCATTTCACAGCTAGAGCAAAAAGCAGTAACAGCCTCATCTGGCAAACCTATACCTGCGGAAACAAGTGATCACTGGAGTAGCTGCCATGAATTTGGAAATAGGGCTCTAGGAATTTTCTGCATTAGTCCATTTTTGGAGTCTGACTTGGTGTACTGCCTACTGAACTTGCACTGATGTCACAGAAAACTGCACATGTTAAACTGTATGCAGTGCTTTGAAAATATAACAGTGAGCACATCAGGGGAGTAGGACATCCAGTGACTTCTGACAGGCATTATCACACTACACAATTCATCTTCAGCTCCTCAGTTGAAGTCTTCTGCATCTCACAAATGCACAAACTGGTTTAGGGGTTTCTTCACTTGCTTTTTGCAATTATTTGCTAGAACCCAAGGATGACGTTTGGACAGTAAATCATTGAAAAGATCTCTAGCCATCGCATTATTAAATGACTAATGACCATACAAAAGCCACTATCACCTAACTGTATTTCAGGCTTGCATGATATTTTAGAATAACTGTAAAGAAATGGAAGTCTGGAGACAAATATTTTGAATAAGGGTATTTTAATTGATTCATTGGACTTGGAACCAGGCAATGAAGTTTTTCTTCATTAAACACTTGAGGAAAGAGGAGAGAAATATAAACTGTACTGGCTATGTGAAATAGATCACTAATGTGTTTTTGACAAGACTAAGAGTCCAGCGTCATATCTGTAGAGGAGAGCTTTCCTCCTTTTCAGACTTGAAATTAAATCACCTACTGCAATTAGTCTTTCCATAACAGTGAATTTTTTTCTTAGATTTTAGACCCATATTTATGGGGGATTCAATTCACAAGTAAATAACACAAAAAGAAAAATAAGTAGATGTGGAGGCCTTGAGTCACCAAAACTTTTAAGCAAGTCCATGACTTGAAGCAGTAACAATGGAAATAATACTATTGCCCTTCAATGGGACAGGTGTATGCTTGAAGGTAAGCATGTGTGTTACAGAATTAGGGCTTTAGCTATTTCGTTTGTGTTTTTATTAGGAAAGTAGTGTCACTTTTCATAGACAATATTCTAGATCATATACTTTATAGCTAGCAAGTGATAACGAAATATGCATTATACGAGCCCATTATAAGAACACATTAATACCATATCCTTATGTGGTATTGAAATGATACAAACCAGTTTGATTTTAATCACTTTCTCACTAAAAGAAAAAAGTGGGTTCTTCAGTGGAAACTGGTCCATTTAGAAACCAAAACTTACATCAGTAAAACTATTGGATAAGAAAACAATTAAATACTCACACATGGTAGATAACTTTAAAAAATATTTTAAATTAGAATTTATAATATTTGTTTGCTGATTATAAATTGAACTGAATCCTTTTTTTCTAGTAATGCATACAGAAATTAAATCATTTGCAAAAGGATTCCAGCTCATACTGAAAGTATTTATGGACACACTGCAGGGAGTTTGGTTAATATTAGTAACAATACATCCAAAATACTTGGAGGGATACACTCCATCTTTGTTAGATTAGGGTTATAAATGGCTGGTAATGGATTCAAGTGTACAGCCAAATGAAGCTGCATTACTCATAAGCATATGTATCCTCATATTCAAATGTAGTAAATCCAGTTAAGCTTCAGCCCTTCTTAGTTCTTCATTCATGAGATGATACCTTTACAGCAAAAGCAAATAAGTAAAAAGTTTCTTTTACCCCAAATTAAAAAAAAACCACAACATTTTTAAAATATAAGTTTGAAGTTAGTCTTCCACAGATAGCCAATTAAATTATGCTAAAAATGACATTTTTAATTAAACACCAAGGTAAGCATAAATGGATTTCAAAATAATTAATCAAACATCAAAAAATTGAAACCTTTTTCTGCTTGAGCAGCAGAAATGAAAGAACCAGTCTTCAGGTCTCATAGAGATTCAATCTAATTTAATTCTCTGTCTTCTCTAAATAAACATTCCTAAAACCTTTTTTTCATCTGGGGGAATAAGGATGAGAGGGGTAATCAATATTTCTAGCATTTTAATTAAAACCGTTAGTGGAATAAATCCATTTAATTATCAGTTAATGAAATACAAGGTCATTTACCTGACAGGAACTTTGAAGGTGGATTACTAGCTGGAATAAAGTAGAAGAACCCAATGTCACAGCCATTTAGCTTCTGTCAAATTTAAGGTTAAAATCCTTTTAGACTATTTAACCTATTCTCTACCATTTTCTATTATGTATGTCAATTGGCAAGAAGAAATACATGATCAAAATTGGCCTATCTTTAATTTTTCTCCAGTTCCTGCTAAGTTTCTAGACACCCTTTTCCTTTTTTTTTTTTTTTTTTTTTTTTTTTTGTTTATAGAGATGCAAAATGCCAATGATTCCTGGGGTATTTTGCCTTATTGCAGGTCTTTCCCTCGAATTAAATTAGCATATTATGCCTACTATGCCTAAAGATTATCAGGAAATTATTAACAATTAACAGAATAAACACAGCCGTAGTGTTTATGTTTATTATCAAGAAATATTGTGCTTCTCTATTTTTTTTACCTTTATTTACCTTTACCGTAGTAAAGAAAAATAGGTAAGTTTGTTAAAGAGGCTTCTTACTGGATGTTCTCATTAGATGGGTAAGAAGGAAAACGGAAACAGAAAGTGTTCTCTTTCAGTACAGCAGCAAACTTCCCATGCTCCTGATAATGTTTCAATAGGACAGCAAATCAAGTGGGGAACAAAAGCTCTGCCAGAGGCACAAATAGTGGATGCCAGCATTGGCTAGCAGTAAGATGAGCACAGGAAGAAATACTTTTTCCAGGATCCTGGTACAGCCATGCAAACACAAGGGGGAAAATATCAACATGTAAGTGGATTGCTTCTACTTTGTGGTATGATTTTTAAGTTCAGGGTTGAGTTTATGTAATTAAAAAGGGTTATGTGCTACTCAGATAGATATAAATTGGAATTAGAAGATCACACTTCTCTGCTATCTTTAAAAAGTGTCTGTCAGTGTGACTGTTTTTGATGTTCCAGTGTCTATACTATGACATTTTAAACACAAAAATAAAATGAAGGATTTAAAATTTGGTTTAGTAATCTAACTTCCAAGGTGAATTCTCTTATTCACTGTTACTTTTCAAGTGTAAGTCACATTCACCAAATTAGCCATAAACCTTCAAGAAACAAAAACAATAGTTATCATTCCACTTTATAGAATATGTTAGCTATGTATCTTCATAGCCTAAGTAGTGGTTCTTAACAAAAAGACATTGCATGCTATATAGCACACACTTTTAATTTTTAGTCACTACAGAAGTGTCCCAGGTGTGTTTAAAGTTGTGCTTCAGAACATGTCAAACCCTATAGGGTACAAGATTGCTCTGACTTCAGTGTGTAAGGAGAAGTATGAACTGTAGAAGGGAGGGAAAATTTAGTATCTGTTATCAGACCACCTGCTAGAGTCAGAAAAAGACAAGAAATCTTCAGGGATGGCTCTCAGCTCAACCCAAGGTAGGTGTTTGGTTGTGGTAGACATGACCCACCTGTCTGCTCCTGTCATGGTTCACCTACAGCTACAAATGACTAATTTGTGTTGGAAGGAGTGGCAGCTGGTACCAGAGGTACAAAATCCACTTCCCATAGGGAACAGAATAGATTTTGTATCCCCAGCCCTTTCTTCCTGCGGCTGTATTGGAGAAGCAAGGCTGGGCTGATATTTCAAGTCCCAGCCCAAGTTAGTAACTGAACATGATATTGTCCTGTTTATCTCATGATAAATGTGACCTACATTATTTTTGGAGAAGTGAAGTTCACTGACTTTTCTGGATTTGCTTTCAAATTTTGCTTTGCTTGCAACCTCATATCTTAACTAACCCCATCAGTTATTCAATGATATGAATTCCCTATCTTAAAAATGTGTAGAATAGTAGTGTCCAGAATCCTTGTCTTTGAAATTATGAATTTAGATATATGTTAATTTTTGTCACATGATTTTTAGGAGCATTTTCTGCTTGCTTGAAACAATAATAATAAGAAAAATTCCACTGAATTTGACAGAATGCAACCCATCCTTCATTTTCTAGGTTTACCCAATTTTGTTAGGGGTGTTAGAAGATTTTGATGCTTAGAACTTTAATGACCTCGCTGGGTGGACAAAAAAAAGGAGAAACATTTCAAGATGTCATGAACACAGTGCATTTCGTTCCCTTTGTATTTATACTTCTTGTTACTAAAAACTTCTTTGGGACAGCTGCTTTTACAGAGATCACTGTGGTGAAGAAGGGCATCCTACCTATAATGTTGACGGATCTGAGAGATTAATTTCTATATTTTAAACATGATAACTTTAGCAAATTTTGAAGTAGCATATTTATAATATTGTATGACCAGTGCATGTTTTTAGTACGTTAGGACTGTGTTAACTAGATCATTTTTTAAAAAGGGTCTGAACACATTTGCATAAGGAAAGTCAGAAATAGTGGAAGAGATGAATGAAGATTTGATATTTATATGATAGAATTTCTGGATCAGTTAATCGAAACTTTTATTTTAATATATAAAGAGGAAGTATTTTAACTTTGTGGTAATAGAATGAAGAGTGTAGTGTTTGTGAAATCCATCACCCAAACTGGAAGTAGCAGCATGCTGTAAAAGCAAAAAGAAACTCTCTTTCACCCAAACTCAACACCACTTGCAGATTACTTGCAATCAAGATTGAAGTTTTTAATTGTATCCTTCTGTTTCCCCATTGCCCAAAAACAGGGAGGATTTCTCTGAAACAGTGAAAGAGCTACATAGGCAGAAACAACTATTTCATTAGGTTATAATGATGACCTGGGGATGATTTTCTGATGGGGCTGTAGAGGACCTGCCTTTTGCAGAGTTGAATTGTTCTACAGAGGAACAGGAGCTTCTGTAGCTCCTTGATCATTATGTGGTCAATATACTGTGGGTTCTCTATCTCAAGATAAGCCTACCTTGTTTCTCAATGTGTTGCTTAGAATTTTTTAAGGTCGGTTTTACATATCTTTTCCTTATTTCTCTGTTACTTACGATAGGAAAAATATATAGCCAAATTCAATCAAGGAAATAAAAAATTATATATGGTTTCATTCAGCATTGCTCGTAAATCTGAGTATGCACAGACCTGGAAGAACTCTGTATTGTGAAAATCACTGTTTTTAATATGTCATCACATTGCTTTATAAGAAATAATTTTTTTTGGATCACTGTGAGTTACTCAGATATAAGTCAGGACAGATTTTTCATTATTTATGTTGGTTTTGGTTTAGCTGTGGTTTTGCAGGTTATAAAATATGGTGAATTCAATAGGATGCCATGAAAAGGACTCAGCAAAGTATTCTTTTAGCTGTAATACTCTTTTACTTTCAGGGAGAATTGTCAAAATTTCACAATATGTCCTGCAGACTCCCACAAAATCTGGCAAATCGCACCAAACAGACCTAGGTTTTTTTTAGCTGGAAGCATTTTACATTCAGTATCTGGAAAGCCTTACATTTGAGATGTGTGTGCATGTGTGCTACGAATATGAAATACAATGTAGGATTTCCTCCCATGGAGAAAAAGTACTTAAAATTGATTAAGTGAATCTTTCCAGTTTTAAATATTTTTAAAAAATCTTTATGTTTCCTTCATTAAAGTTCTTTCCCATTTAGCAAAAAGAAACAGGGCCCTGATTTGACATTGATGTGGAACTTGTAAGGAGCTTCAGAAAGGATACGCTCTTTTCTCTGCACATGTGCATGTTGTCTTTGAGATCTTGGGATATTTGGGTGCAATATGAATGGAGTATATAGTTCTCTAACATTAACCATTCCTTTCAATGCCAATTGCAGTGGATGTTCAGAATGTGCAGAAATTGCAGAAACAGACCTAGGTTTAAACTGACTATTATTTGACCCTACACATTCAGCATTCTGAGAATTATATAAAAATAATTAATACACATGCCACCTGCACATATTATGAAAGAAAACACAGGAAATAAAGTGAGTGGGCTGGATCAGAAATCCTGTTTGTGATAATAATGAGTTTGTAGAAATGGAGCTTTACTATATTTAAAGCAAAGCTGTCAGGATCAAATGGATAAATACATAGCAGAAGGAAAGGATAAGGAAGTTGAAGGCATCTTTGCTTTTTTTTGGAAATGTACTTTGAAAGGTATCGATGTTAAATTTTATTTCAAGAATTTTAATCTGGAGCACTGCAACATTTAATTTCATGGACTTGGATGGAATTCCTTATGTTGTATATGTCTGGAAACGTACTATGGTTCTAAATAATTTTTAATTTAATCCAGAATTGAAAGGAGATTTTCTGTATCAAAGAAAAATTCCTGCTTTTGGTCTAAAAGCATGAGTGTAACTGCACTTGTTCCCTTCCTTGTGAAGGTCTCGTGAATACAGAGCTTGTACAGCTGTAAATGTGAGCTGCTGTGCAGAAAGGCTGATCTTGAACTAGCTCAGTGGAATCATTTCGGCTCTCCAGTTACTTGATGTCCCAGAGGTGATGGCACTCTGCAGTGGGCTTTATGACACTGTTTGAAGCAACAGGCTAGTTCTTGAAGAAGTTATTTAGGCTTTGAGCAAGTTCGGTTCATATTCACACACATTTGCGATCATAGCATGATAAAACGAGCATGATTGGAAACAAAGCTGGTACTGTTGAAAGGACATTTGTTTTCAAAATGCCTGCTCTGGAAAATGCTGTCTTGGATTCCACCACAGAGTTAGTAGTAACCAATGACTCTGATTACATCTGAATTATTTTAATTTATAAAGTAACTAGATACACAGATGTATATAATATTTATAAATTTCAGGCAAAAGTTTTGAAGTATTATGTGAGCTTCCTTGATATTTTAGATATTCTTAGGAAATATTTTCCACCATTTTAAATGTTCTGTTAAAACACAGATGTACATTTTGTATGTCTATTTTTATTTTTAAAATATCTTGATGTATTTAAAGAAAAAAAGAATTTGTATGTTGTATGATTTACAGTCTTGGAAAAAATAACATAGTCATAACTCTGCGGTTTTTGTGATGCATGAAGATCAGATTTTTTAATGTTGGTTAATGCTTTACTAATTAAAGTGTGCATGTTAATTAAAGCAGAGGCTAATGTTAATTACCTATATTAATGGAATCTCATGTAGCACCTGCCTGAAGCAATGGGTTCAATTTTCAAAATATCTCAATTAAGACTGAAACTTTTGATTTGCATCTAGTAGGGTTTCAATTAACTGCATTGCAAACTTAAATAACATACTTAAAGGGATAATATCACCAATCACATACAGCACAGTGGAATTGGTCGGTTCAATTATCGACTACGGCTGTGAGAGCTTTCACAGTCAGTAGGTAAGTACTGTGGTATTGGCAAGTGATTATTGTCTAGGGCTGTCATCACTTCTGTGGCTGTTGTAAGAGAGATGTTAAATTGCTGTACTTGGGCCGCACTGCAATTCCATTGTTGAGGGAGACAGAAATAGAATGATGTTTTCTCACATCCAGCATTTAATGGTGAAGATTCAGCTTGTTCCTTTGAAATAAATGACCACTGTTCCATGACATGGTAAGGCATTTTATCAAATGGGAAAACAGCATTTGTGATAAAGTGCACAATGTTGCAGGGTACTTCTCAGCCAAACCATGAGATGTGATTGTATTCCCAATATCTGTTTCAGCCACCACAGCATTACGTGTTGACATAGGAGCTTTTAATGAGCAGCTTCAGGAAGCGATTAACAAAGCACTAGAAATAGATGCAATCATGCTGATTGGAAATTCTACCTAAGCTCCATAAATAAGACCATAATGTCCTGCTACCATACAACTTTCTAGGATAATTATTTCTGATAGCTCCAAGACTTGAACTTTTAATCTGAGCCTACTCCATTGAAATATTGATGGTTCAGTTACGAAGAAATCAAGATCCCTAAAAAAGCATGCTAACTTTTTCTGGTTTGGACACACAATTGCAGAATAAGTGTAGGGTTTTGTGGTTGGATCCAAATTTTGTGTGTACATGTAATGCACTTTTGTCTCTAAGCATAATTCTTATGTGGCATCTGTGGAAACATATTACTACAAAGTCAGTTTTCAACCGTGCTCAGCAAAGAGGACCTGGAGCACAAGGTTACTTGTGTAGCTATAATCTCTCACCTGTGCCTACCTATTTCCTGCTAAAAATACCCTTAGGCTTTAGACGATTCCACTACATGGGTCCTGACTTCTCTGTATAATAGATTGCCTGTGCCTATAAATAAAATCTCTAATATAACCTTCCATTGTAACACTCAGGCTTAATGCCTCCATTGTAATTAATGCTATGACAAAAGTAAAAAAAAAAATCACAGTATCACTTAATCTGTTTAAGAAATTTGTGAGATTATAATAAAACCTTTTTACCAAGATGCATTTAAAATATTTATTTTAAAATATGTAATAACCCTTGACTTATCAGTTTGTGACCTCTCTTAGGTCTAGATTAATCAGTGTGTAATGATTCTTGTCGATATTTTCACTTCTGTGGAGCCTGTGTCCTACACCATTCTGTAAGGTCATTAGGTGGTTTAGAACTCATGCTTTTTTTTGTCTCTGAAAACAGATTACAGTCTATTGTAATCTGAGTTCCCAGAATTTCCATGTAGTGATATTCAACTTCTTTAACAGTTTAATGTAAAAATGTAATTTACTGCCTTGTTTATGGTTACTGGAAATGTGCATCTTTTCATTAGTTTTCCCTTGACATATTTTTTGTACTAATTGAACTTCAGATTCCTTGAGTCATTATGCATCTTCTTTTAACTGCAGAAAAGTCACATTTTCATGGGTCAGGTGTTAAACTAAAAAGATGCAGCAGATATGATTATTATACTGTGCTGTGTTATTGTCATCTCAGTTATACT
This sequence comes from Camarhynchus parvulus, assembly GCF_901933205.1. Taxonomy (NCBI): domain Eukaryota; kingdom Metazoa; phylum Chordata; class Aves; order Passeriformes; family Thraupidae; genus Camarhynchus; species Camarhynchus parvulus. The sequence continues at coordinate 35,468,835 of NC_044575.1, forward strand.
TACTAATGTTTGAAGGGAAAAAATCTGTAAATGTATAGTCGCATTAACATTTGTTACACATATATGTCATCTTTGGACATTATAACTTGAGAAGGGTGATTTTGCTATTTTTCAATCTATTTCCTTTTAATTTTGAAACGAAAATGTTTGTTCATATCCATTTAAACAGCTGTCTAAACTTTAATAAAATAGCTAAATATCTCCTTTTTTTGGACTCTCAGTAACACAGAACTCTGCCATAATAAATCTTGTATTAATATGGCAATTTTAACTACATTCTACATGAGAAATAATACAGCACCAAACAGGCAGAATCTCATGTAATGGTCATGTCTTTGATGAAAATCTGTTGAAATCATTGTATTTACAAGATTACTGAGATTAGGTCTCTCTGGGTATTAGCTGGCCCAAAGGCACTTAGCCAATTAAGGCTATTGGAAAAAAAATGAAAGCAATCCAACCTAAAGCTTTCTAAAAGGAATCTTTAACACCATTTACTTCTCTTGTATAGGGACTATAGTACAGCACTTCCAATATTTTGAGCATGCTTCATTTGGTTTCATGTAGCTGGAGTGTTTTTCTAAGTATGAGACAAAAAAAGTTTAATTCATTGTTTAATTACAAAAATAAAATTACTTAGAAAGCAAGCAATAATACTGAACAAGCAATGCTAGAGTATCACTGTATTAGAGAACAAGGAAGAAGGTTGCTATGCAAATTTGGATGGATTTTTATTAATGGTGATTTGAAAGGCAGACCTGTAAAACTCCTATTCTTATATTTTGGCATTCATATTCCTCCTGGAATGTTTTCTTTATAAGTTAAGAGCTTGGGTGCATTAGCCAAATCAGCTGTGCAGGTTTGGCCTCTGGAGTCATGACAAGCTTGTAACAGAGGCCTTGACAAAGAATAAAGCTGCAAGTGCACAGAATGCAGTCTGTTATACTGCAGCATTTTCATCAAAAATGGAAATAGAATGTTGAAGTTGCATTAGACATGGGCTAGATAGAACGAGTGGTTTATTTTTTGAAGGGTTCACACACAGTCTTTGCTCTGGAAAAATTCCCTTATACACTGTGGAAAGCTTACCTAAATAAAGCAGCTAAGGAATTTGAGTACTGGATATTGGCTTTACTTTTAAAGTTATTTTTGGAACTTTGATACATATAACATAGATCTGAATCAAAATCTACCTTACACTGCTGTGAGCAAAGTTTTTGTCTTGTTAAAGCTATAAAGTGTTAATACATTGGAATTGTCAAATAAAGGTGTCTGACATGTTTCTGAAAAGGCAACATTCACCAAAAAAGGGCATATTTTCTTGTTAGAAAAAGATGACTCTTTGTACAATTTTGAGCTTTAATTATTCTGCTACTTTGTTTTAGCCTTGAACAGTCTCTCTACATGAGTGGATCTTATCTTAATATTTTATATGTCTATATAGACACACTATTAAAAAATATTTTATCACATCTGTTTTTAATGCATGTTGCTGCATGTCTCTAGAGGCATACAGAATTTTTATTTTCAAGCAAATTTATATTAGTTACAGTCTCCAGCTGTTTTAGATATAGAATCATTTCCTGTTGGTACAGTTTCCAGGACAATTCCCTTTTTTTCTTCTCAAAAGAATGAGAAATTTAATTTAACAAAGACATCCAATAATTGCCTTTGTATCTACCAAGGTATCTAGCAATCTAAATATTTTATTTTATTTAAAACATCTGTCTACATAATATCATATGACTATACAAACCTATATCAGCCTTCTGAAAGACAGCTGCTGCCACTTTTATTTCATTTATAAGAGACCAACAAAATTGCTCAAGATAAAGCCCATCAGCCACTGAGTCATATATAAAAAAATTTTGCAAGATGAAAAATTGCTTGCATTTACAGTTCTTGTAAAACTAATCTAGGTCTTTTACGAATTTAGAAGCATCGTTTTTCCTTTTCCCTGTTCTTTTACCCCCACCCCAGTCACTATGGAAACATAGGAGCTTTAGATATACTTTTTTATAAACTGGGGTTTTTTTTGAGATTGGAGGCCCATTTCTTTTAAAGATGAAATGCAAACTAAAGTCATATCTTAATTGCCAACTTGTGGGATCTGTTTATCTCCCACTATCTTCATTTTCACAAACATTTGGTGTGCATTATATTGGTTGAATTTTCATGCATTTTTTTTGAAAATATATAGAAGTGATAATGTCAATATAGATCTTTATCTGTTTTGTGCTACTAAGCTTTACTTGCAGTGATTGCAAACTGTTCCTTTGTATGAAGCAACTCATACTGGAAAGAATATATTTAATGGATAGTTTCAATATAGGCACAGCTGCTATCTTAGAAAAATAGACATAGGCATTTTAAAGTATGTCTAAATAAGACAAGTTTACCTTTTTCCAGGGAAGTAATCAAAATATTCCTTTTTGGAGAACTAAGAGTATGAAAGGAAAATGTTTATGGTTCCCTACTGGCACACAGTTATGATTGACAGGAAAAACCAACATGAATGCCACATGAGACATCTTGTTCAGGAACTTTCAGGAGGGTAGTAAATTGGTGTTGGCACAAACACAAAAAAAAGAAAATTACTTGATTCAGCAGTTTTCAATTCTAAATCCCCAGGCTCGAAAGAAAGAAGTAAATATTCATCAAATGATCAAAATTTATATTGATTTTTATTCTGCATTAGCAGCTCAAAGTCAAGATTCTTGACAGGGTGGATGTCGGTTTGAATGATTCTCTTTGAAATAAGGATACAGGCACTGGGCTGAGTGCTACTGCGCATTCCTGAACCATAGGAAAAGACTATTAGAACCCTAGGAAGCTAAATTTTTTAAAGAATAGTATAAAAGCATGCTTGTTCTGAACTGTTTTGATAACTAAATTGTTGTTATTAGTATGTAAAGTGATTCGTGTTGTTCCTACTTTACTCCATCCTTTCCATTATCATCTAAGGACAACTTTTTTTACAGTACTTCAAAGGAAATGGTACTTCTTGTGCTATAGTAACAGAGTTAATATCAGTGCTTCCCTAAAGAAGTGCGTTAGAGTGCCAGTCTGCCAGAGAAAAGGAAGCAAAGATTGTAGCTGCACATTATACATCTGTAATTTTGCAGTTTCTGCTAGGGAGTAAATAAAGATCTGGGGGAGGGGATGAGGGAAGGAGGGTGGAAATCCAGGGAAGGAGAATGTGAATGTGGATGCAGCACTGAAACACAAATGTGATGACTATGATTACTGAGCTGTGAGATTTAATGAGAAAGCTGTATTAGAGTGAAGTAGAAAATCATAACCATCACCTCTAGACTATAGGAGTATAATTGTATCTCAGCCCCAGCAAAAGTAAATAAGTAAGTTAGTGACATTTTTAACAAACTTAAATATATTGAGAATAGAGGGGAAGTTACCTTGATTACTGTACTGTTGCAGTATATTTTTTTTAAGTTTCTCAGCTTGTGCTAAAAAGAGATTGATTGTTATAAAATGAAAGAAAATAGTGTGTTTTTGTGAGGGGATTAAAAAAGAAGCAAAGTAAGGCAGAAATACAATAATTATCACAGTATTAACAAATTTCCCAAATGTCCTAGGTGCTTACAATTCAGTAAACATCTTTAACAGCATAGCTTTAAAATTAAATTTTACAAACATTATGGGTAATGCTTTAATAATATGCAAATTGCAATGAAGTCAGCAGCGGCAAAGCTGACCTCTTAGCAATACAGATATTTTATGTTTAAAACAGTTATCTTTTTACAGTTCCCTCTACCTCAGTAAGTGTCAGGTGCATCAAGAGGCTCCTCATCAGAGGAGCGTAAATAAACTCAAAGGAGCAGCAGCCCGTGCCTGATTTTTATACATAGCAAGGCAGTTGTACAAATCAACATTTAAAGCTATATGTTTTGTCATTGCTAGAATAATTATGAATATTTTTGCTAAAACTCATCTATATATATGGATAGGGAAAGTAATGTAAAGGGGAAAATACTTAGCCTGCATTTCCCTGCTATTTTAAAATTAGTTGACATATCCTTCTTCAGAGTCTCACTGTTCTTGCTTAATTGTGCAGTGGAGACAGAGTAGTGTTCATATTGCACAATTTTATGTTATTAATAGTTCAATATCTAAAAAGCTGATAAAAATTCCCAGTAATTTCTCCCTGTAGGAGGACAAAAAATTGTTTAGTAAGAAAATATTCACATCTCTAGGGGTAACATAGCATCAAATAGACTATCAAGATATGGAAAGAATCTCCTTCAATTTCAGAACATGTTAAATAAGCATTCAATGAGTGTCTTTGAGGAACACAGTGTAGGAGTTTTAACTTCAAAATGTTTGACACTATTGAACCTCTCAAAATATTTGACTCAAAACATTGAATCAAAAGAAGATTTTAGGTCAAAACTTCTGCAATTTTGTGAGTTGATATGTCTAGGAAATTTTGGAACTAGTTATTAAGCACACACATATTTTAAGTGATTAGGTTAATAAATATGTAGCATTTCCCAAGCATATAGAAGTTTAAAATGGACCTACTAGGAGAAAAAATAAGCTGTATTTGTAGTACTAGTACAGCATGGTAAAATTGCTAAGAAAAGGCTGTAACATTTTTATGTTTGCTCTGCCATGCCTTCCTGGGCTGTTTTGCATAGTTTTCCATAGGAAGCATTGGTTTTGAGAAACTTACCTTTCCTTGCTATTTTTAGGTACACATGTATATGTCAATCTGCTATGGGAACAGTGGGAGGCGGAATGTGCACCAGCACTCTGGAATTTCTCTTGCACAAGTGTGCTGTCCTAAATCCTGAACCTGGGTGGCTTTAGCCTTAAGAGCACGGCTGTTCTGAATGCCCAGCCCTAGGAACTGAGCTAGGTGTTTGGCTTGTCCATGTAATTTGGTACAGAAGCCCTGTAGAGAAATATGACTTTTTGACATATCTGTGCATTGGATGATAGACTCTTTAACCATCTTTTTTTTAGGGCACTGCATTGCTCTAGAAGTGTAAACATAGAAAACGGTAGGAACAATAGGAGCAGTGCAAATAATGGAGGTTTTAATTAAGTAAGATTAAGTTTAAAATTTTAGCACTTTCTGTGCATGACTAGTCTTTCTTCTTCTTGACTGTTTGAGGGTCCTGAGGCTGACCCAGAAAGGTCTTGACTCTTCTTTATGTACAACATATTTTTGTTCTGGCCTTCTATAACAATATTTTTTTCTCCCTGACAGGGAAAAAACCGAGGTTGTGTTGATTAATTGCTAATTTAATAGGACAATTTCTGGGTTTGTAAGAATTGGGCTGTGTGGGTTTACAGTTGTGGCATATGAAGAGGTGTCACTGAAGAAGATAGAAGGTCTGTGGCAGCTACAAAGAAATTCACTCTATTATGATGATGGGTTTGTCTGGATCTGCATCCTTGTTAATTTCCGTCTTCCAAATGTCTTTAGCAAACACTGTTCTGTCATCCCAGCCCTTTCCACTGTCAGAGCAAGCCTGTTCCCACCTGGCCCCCAATTATTAGACTCTCTGTCACTCTCTTTCTACAGGCTGGAGATGCAGACCTGCAACACAAGAAAAGTAGAAAAGGCTCCCAGCCTTTGTTCAATATCCATTCTTACAAGAACTTTTTTTCACCTGGCAATTTTGGGATGCTGTTGTCAGAAAATATTCAGTCTCAATTAACTTCTGGAGAGGTTAATTCTTTCATAATTTTCTTCAGTGTTTTTTGATATTTATGGTGTAGGGAACTTCTCTGGGTTTATAACTGAAATTTGTATAATGCACAGGGCATGCCATGCTCTTGTGTTTTGTTTAATGTTACCTTGAATGGAACGAGAGGCAGGTGAATAATCAGGAATAAAGACACAAGTGGTGCAGACTTTAAATTAGCAGCATGATCATGGCATCTTCATGGATTTGCTCAGACAATGCTGCTGAGCCCACACTACCGATTGCATTTGCACTCCCCAGTCCTAAAGTCACAGGTCATGGATATCTGAAAGCCAAGGGAAACCCTGCAAAAAGGTATTACTCTTATTTTATAGGCTTCTGCCCCCTGCCATAATTTCTGATGGCTCTGAGAACTCCCTGAAGTTCTTCTTGCTATAACACAGCCCTAACTATCTAAAATTTCATTTTATACTGTAAAGATAGACCTAAAATTCACTGTGCTGTTACTTAAACTCTACATGGAGTTTAAGTACCTTGATAATGTATGGACGTTGTTGTCTTGTAATTTTGCTCATTCTGTGTGGTGGTTTCAAATTGTTGTGATGGTCTTAGCACACTGAAAAACAAAGCAATGATTATTCTTAATATAAAAACATTTCTGAGGTTTATGACAATAGAAACACTTAGCTAAGATTTTAACTGGTAACAAGATTTTAACTGGTAACATTAATTCTGATTAACAGAATTAATTTCCTGCATGATCAAAACACAGTGTGTCCTTTTAAAGAGGACTCTTAAATATTCAGCTCAAAGTAAACATATTTCATGATACAGAATTTTTTTTTAATTGATTCAGTTCTGAAGAGAGCGTGCAAGATGAAGAGTCAAGGAAGCCAAAAGCAGGAAGGATAACAGACTAAGAAAGTATTCAATAGCAGTGAAGTCTCTGTTTTAATTATGCAGAGTAGGGGGGGAAAAACAAATGCCTAAACTTAGGGTAGAAGCAATCACTTTAAGCCTAATGCAGTCCAAGAAGCCTAATGCTACCAAATGATGGCCCAGTGATCTTAAAGGTATTTCCAACCTAAATGATCCCATTATTCTGTTATACAAATGCCTTTTAAAATGCTGCTGTGACTTCTTGAAAGTATTCCTTCTACCTTAGGCGTTTTCTTCCATAGAAGACCTGTTGGCTGGTGTAGGGATGGCGTGATGGATGATTAAGTCTGTCTGTATAGAGTTTTTGGATAAACTCTTGCCTGCCAAAGAATGCTTTTGTAATCTACATCTTCATGGAAGATATTCTGAGCCATATAATTCTCAACATAATTTTATTCAGTAGCTGTACTGTGACAGAGCCAGGGTCTTTTTTGTGTTCCGTAATAAAGCCTTCTAATAAATACATGGACAAGTATTCAGAATATTGTGACAGAAGAAAATGCTTGAGTATTTAAGCACACAAATGCTACTCTTATCAGCTTAATTCTGGAAAGAAATTATTCTCAATTTTAAATCTCAAGAAATTTCGCCAATTGCAGTTGGAGTGACAAGCTAGAATGTGCATCCTTTTAAAAAGTGACATCTGAGTTTGCAGTTCTTTAAGATATACATATGAGTGAGTATTCTAAGTCTACATGCTGCCTGGGGCCATCTGACCACCTCCTTGTTGGCAGAAACTGGATTGTGTGCTTTCATTTCAGAGGCTGTTTTTATTCACCTTAAGTTCAAAAAATGGTAGAGGAATGAAATATCTGTATTTCTTATATAATTCTCACTAAGTACAGTGTACTGTACTTAGTAAAAGTAAAGTTTTGCAGAAGTAAAGTTTCTCTACGGAACTGTAAAGAAAGGGTAATGAAATATAGGATATTTTCATCACTTAAATTTAACTGAATGTATTATATATAATTTGTATATCTAAAACAGAATTATTTGCCTACAGTAACATGGTTCCTAACAAATCACTTGTGCTCCCTGGGAGACACTGTCTGAAAATACTTTCCTTTCAACACCAAATCAATTATATTTATTCTAGTAAATTCCAAATAAAAAAAACCTGTAGAAAATCACTGAGTTCATATCTCCAATTTACATTGGTGTAAATTTTGAGTCTCTTGTTTGACACATTATAAAATATAACCTTTTAGTCTCCTTCCTCCTACAGTAAGTGTCAGTATCCCTTGTCTTTCTCCACTTCAGAATAAGGTCATTCCAACGTGTAGGTCTAATAAGAAATACAATATATTTTCATTGATTTGTATTGTCACTGATTACTCCTTCATGTTATATAGTGATCTGTATAGTAAAGGACGTTTTACGTTGTCATGCAAAGCCAGTCTTAAGGAACAGATTTGTACCCCAGGCTCTCCCAGTTTATTTATAAGTTCTTGGTTTTTAGAAAATGAGCTTTAGAAAATAGCCTTGAAATTATTTCCCATTATTAATCAATCACTAGAACTGTGTATTAGACACTAGTATAGATTTTTTTCACTTTTTTTCCCCAGACTACTGTTTTTTTCATAGTCTTGTTCGGAGACTGATTCCTTCAGGCTCAGGAAAATGAGAGAATTTTGTCATTTGATTATTGGAAATATTTCAGTTTCATTTACAACAGAATATTTTAAACTCATTCCATCCTAGTGGGTAGAGAATCCCTACAAGTGTGTAACAAGACCATCATCAGCATCTTCATTGTCTTTTTGTTGCAAAAATGGTCACTTAGAAGAGGACCATGAAGTGGGAAACTACTGCTGCGTATAACTCCTTGCCATTTTTTTCCTCTGTGTTCAGTTTTTCACATATTCAGATGTACTACATCCTCAAAGAAAAGAAAGAACTGAATTTCAATTCTAAGATGGGGCACTAGGAGTAAGCGAATGATTACCTTCCACCCAATTTCGATTAGCAATATTTGGGACTATGCATATCCCAGTAGACTTTTTGAGGGTTTGCTGTGTCCATAAAGGTGTGTTTGTTATAGAGATTGTTCTTGAAATTTGTGTTATGTAATGAATTATATGTAGGGCAATCTGAAAATGCACACAATGTAGGTTTAAATGTAAATCAAGTAGCTTTTCTATATTTGATTAGGAATTTATAAAGTTGTTTCTTTATTCTCCCAGAATATTGCAAAACTAGTCCTTCATTACCACTAAAGATTTTAAGTTGAAAATAAACTGCAGTAGGTTTATTTCATATCTGTGCTCTGTACTTTTTTCTATATTGGCTTGTACCTGTTAGCTCAGATTGTGTAAAATGTAGTTTTTTGAGACTTAAACTGATCAATACCTACTCAAGGTCTTCAAAGCCTCTTTGGATTTGCAGCTGATATCAGTATAACAGAGACAAAAAGAATGCTTAAGAACAGCAGTGAGATAGATGAATACATAGAGAAAAGAAATCAGAGAGATCCATCTGAAAGTCTGTGCTGTCTGAGTTTGAGTTGCTGAAATTGTTCACAAACGTTAGAAATTGGGTTTAAAAATAAAAAATAGTTGATATATAGAGAGATCATATTTCTGAAGTGAAGGAACTGGGTTGTATTCAGGCTTCATAGGGTATGATGTAGTAGAAGAGGGCCTTAAAACTGCAAGGAAGAAATAGTGGATTCTTATTTATCCCTCTTCATATATTTACCTGCCCTTTACATCCTGCTTTTCCTTCCCCTACTATTCTATTTAATCATGCTTTTTCTTCTCCCATTTTCCATACTCGTTATTGGTTTCCCTACAAATATTTTTGCAAGTGAACAGGGCATGACCAACCTGTAAAAAGCTGCTGCCTTTATTTTTAACATTTTTTATTTTAAAATATTGAGAAAATTGTAGGATGGGGAATTAGAAAATACAAGGAAAAAAAACTATCTAAATTATTGTGATAGTTTTGCTATTTAAGAAATACAATTGTTGATACAATTCAGGGCTAATTTTTAATTATGATGTGTGATGTACCAGAGCTTAGGCTACTCCCTCTTTTCAGTGTCTTGGGGTGGGAGGGGGTAAGGAAGGTTGTGTACACAATTTCAATAACAGCCAAGAAGACCCCAAAACCTCTACCTAAACTGCAGCCAAAACCCATAGCTAAAAAAGTAGGAATTACTTATCTTGATTTAAAAACCTGTCCTAAAAATAAGGGAATTATTTGCTTCAAGTTTTCCACCAGATTTCCCCTCTAGACTTAAAACACTCACAGATTTTAATTGATAGATCTAATTGTTTTAGAAAATTACTGATCACTGAGAGCAGGGCTTTAGACTGAATGTGTCATGTCAACATATATAACAGAAATTAAAATTATAACAATGGATTACTGCTTTGTGGTAAAAATTAATTAAATTGACAGATTCATAGCCTTATGTGCACAATACAAAATACTCTGCTGAAAGACTATCCTTACTGGTGAAGAATCCTTCCAAAAAAAGAAATTTGTTCAGGAACCTCTGTATACTGTGGAAGTGGACTGTTTATCAGTTCAGAGGAAAATGCACTTGGGATGGAAGGGGAACAGGAAGGTGATGCAGGTTATTTGCTGTCATGGTTGTTTCTGAGTTATATAAATGGCAATTTTAGTTATAGTTTCTGAGAAAGCAGGATAGTTTTATAGCTCTCTCAAACTCTCTCAAAGCATTTCACTCCAACTGGACAATCCCAGATAGTTTAGATAATGTTTCTTCACTGGTAACTGCTGTGGTTTAATTTTCCACTATTTTAAAATGGGTATGAAAGCCTTGAATTATATTTAAATACACAGTGAACGGACTAGTGCATGGACTAGTCAGAATTTTTATCTTCTATCTCCTTGGAAAACTACTAGCATTTTCTGTATTTTCTGGGGTTTTTTGCATGTTTTTGCATGTTTGTTTTTAAATTTCTCAAAAACATATTGGGATTTATTGAAAAACATAACTAATTTCACTATAAGAAGCAGCTGAGATAGAAAGCTATAAAAGTTTGAATGAGAAATTTTAAAAGGAAATGGAATTTCCAGATCACTTACATTATTTTTCAGCAAAAATTACACCAAGGCAAGGCCTAAGCAAATATAGAAACTGTTATTGCCACTAGCTTATAAAGACATTCCCATCTTCTTTCAGACTTTCCCTACTGACATTTTTCAATGGTGGTTTCCCTTCGCTTGCTTGCATTTTTCTTACATTTTACAGACTGCCCTTCTCTCTAGCCCTTTCACTACTTTCTCTTTATGACTTCTGTTGTTCCACAGATTGGTAACTCTGCTGTGCTGTCAGCAAACAAATAAACTCTTTACTTGCCTGCCTCACACAGCAGAAAATACAGGAGAGTTCTTATACAAAATTTCCTCCGTACCATTTGCATTTACTTGCCATAGCACCAAATAGTTAAGCAGGCATTCCACTCCTAATGGAAGTAGCAGTATGTAGTTACACAGAAGTAGCGATTTTTGAAGTATTATCAGAATTTATAATGCGTTTTTCTTTCAATGAAGTATATTAAAAGAAAACAATGGCATATCAGCCCCAAAGTGCTTTTGAACTTACTCTACGTTCTGTTCTTTCTGCTGTTCTTAGGGGCAAGTGTGGCCAACAGCAGATTTCATCCTTGTGTCATCTGGTTCTCTGAGCCTCAGAAGAATACTGATCACCACAGCTGCAATAAATAAAGTGTCTATTCAATAAGTTATGATGCCAAATATTATTCCACATTCTTCTGGACAGGCACAGTCTGATGGAAAACAGCACATCTTGCCTTTTTCCTTGCAATTAAAGTTGCTGAGTAATCAGTCTGTTCCAGATACAGGAGAGGAGAATGTGAATAATGCCAATCTGCTTGGGTTTGTTTACAATTACTATTTAAAGGAAAAATACCTGTAGCAATATGGCTTTCATTAATTATGAAGCACAGACAGTGTGTTAACAAAATAAATCTTGAAGCCTGTAAGAAAAATAACTTTATGTATCTACCTGTTCTATCACGGTGCTTGATTTCTAATATCTTTTTTATTCATGCTTAGACATTTTTATGCAGCATTTGATTGGATATACATCTCATGGAATATATAACACATTCTCTGATAGAAGCTTCAATTTCTAGCGTTTGGGATTATGCTGTAGGTTTTCTCTGGCTTAATGGTTCAGCCTTTTCACTATCACATACAAGGAGAAAACCAATGGTGTGAATAATTCGGTTCAAACTGTTGGAGTCCAAAAATATTTGTTTTAAATGCATTCTTTCTGAATTATTTTTTAACGTTCTGTTTTGTTTTTTCCCCTCTTTGTTTTCTTTTTCTAGGCTGAGGTTCAGCTATGCTATTTGGAAGCACAAAGAGATGCTGTTGAACAGATGTCCTTAAAACTGTACAGTGAGCAGTACAACAGTAGTAGCAAGCGAAAGGAAGAGTTTGCTGATATGTCAAAAGTTCACACAGTGGGAAGTAATGGGTAGGGAACTATTCTTTTTGTTGTTTTATTCTCACTGATCTGTTTTGGGTTTTTTTTACAAGATACACTTTTTCTTACTACTAGTTAACCAGGATTTTTCCTTTCTAGGCCAAGAGGCAGGGAAAAACTGTTTTTATTGCTCTCTTTTTTTAAAAAATATATGGATGCAAAAATAATGAGTTCTGGATAATTTATCCAAATGATGGTTTGTTCACAGGAACACCTAATATTATCTAATAGTAAACTGTTACATGGATTTTAAAAAATTTATTGTGTCCTTTTTCTTTAGGCTTTTCTTCTCCAGCAGCTTCATATTATTTGATTTCTTAACATCTTCCAAGGAAGAATCTTGATAGTGTAATCATATCTCTGCAAGACCTCTATAATCATTGTCCTCCTAGTGACTAAGAAATATGAATATGAAGCCATTCAATTGTAGTTCAAGCATCCAGGTTTTTGTACTTCAATAAAGCATTTATTTTAACTATTTTCCCTTTCTCTTAGGCTGTCTTTCCTCTACTTGTTTTTTTCTTTTAATTAATGTTAGCACACATATACATGTGTATATCATATATAAAAGTATGCATTCAAAAGCATTCTTTCTTAATATTTTGAACAAATTAATCACTGGAATATGCTAAAATGAGTTCTTGCTTTCCTCTCTTTTTCACAAGCAAGGAAACTTGTAGTTCTGGAAGAAGACTTTTTCTTTAATGTCTTCTGAAAACCATATCTTTCAACTACTAATGCCCCAAAATGAACATAGAAAAACCTACCAGTGGGATCATAATAGTGTAGGCAGGTCAAAGGACCCAACTAGTGCTCATTGGTTGGGGATGCCCTCATCCTGATGGAAGTTTCCTTGTAACTGGCAAGTAGACTAGAACTTTTGCCTGCAATTTCTTATGCAAGAAAAGTCATTGACAAAGGTCTTCATGAGTTCTTTATCTCCAGAACTCCTCTCTCCAATTGTTAACTCAATGTTCAGGTCTTGGAAACACAGTTTTATTAAATTACCAACTGTAAAGATAAATGAGCCTTGTAAACATCCCCTCTTATTATACAGAAAGGTGGCTGTTTTAGAAAAGTTGATGCAGGCTAATTATGTAGGATTACTCAGATCTTGATTAAATATGCAGAAATCTGTCAGATTCTCAAACATGCCAGCACAGCTAGTGCCAACTGTAAAAATAATTTGTTCAGAATTGGTGTGTATATGTATATAAATGTACACTGAGGGCTACATGCTCAAAACCAGCTTCTAATTTTGCAGCCATCGCTGAATGTGAGCAAGGCTTAAGGATGGAATATTGAGGAGGATGTAAGACACATCAACAGACAGTTGATTTTCCTGAGGGGAGGGGAGGGGATGTAAAGCTTTATGCTTCCCAGAGAAATCCAGTTTGTAACTCTACATACCATATGTGATAATCAAATAGTTTCTTAAATACACTTGTTTTCGCTTGTAATTATATGCTTTGAACTGGAAATGATCATCTGGTAGTATTTCAAACCTTTTTAGTGCTGTGGCCACCTTTCTGGGCCTCTAAGGCCATCTCAGACCATAGAGGCTCAACTGTGACTTCAGGAGCCAAAGGGCTGACCAGTACAATACCACTTATTCAGCCATTGTAGAAACTAGCAGGGACTAAATTCAGCTGGAAGACTTTTAGTTGAACCCATCTGAGGTGCTGTGTTGAAAAAAAGGGAAATTCCTTCCAGCTATTTAAAAATATAATTGATGCAACATATCCTTACTGCATAAAATCATGGACAGAAACTCCACAGTAGCATGACCTAACTAGAGACTGAGATCTCTACAGAGAAGGGGCCATCTGCACAAATGAGGGTATCTATCCATTTGCTGTTGTGGAAGTTTGATCTAGGAAAAAGAAGAATGTCCACAGGGAGAACAAGAGATATTTTAAACCAAGAATTTTTTATATAATGTGTGCATGTGTGTGTGTAGGAGATTAGGGAGATGACTTTGTGCAGGAAATAGCTAAACTGAGATAGGTAGGGTAGTATTTGCAGGATAGTGTGATTCTAGTGGGCGTGTAAAGAACCAGAGATTTCCTGCAAAACAGTAATCTTGTTAAAACAGCAATAGAGAAGGTTTTCATTTATTAGCATGCAAATGGCCAAAGTGACAAAGAAGGAGAAAAGAATGAGTATCGACTGCAGGAGAACACCAGCTAGCCAGGAGGTAGGAGGTACCTGAGAGTAGTTTAGGGCAGGTCCAAAATGTTATGGCAAATCTGGCTGGAGATACTGTATCCCCTCAAAACTGGAGATGAGTGCATTCAGGTCCTGTTGGGAGATATGGACAGCACCATTGCACAGCATGAAAGCCAGATCCTAAGTTCCTGTCATCAGTGGGTATTGGGCCTTTGTGCATGAGACTTTGAGACAAAAGCATTAGAGGGGGCTTTAAGTATGTACCAAACATAGGGAAGTTTTAAAACTGCGTAAGGTGATAACTCTGAATTCTATATCTCCCTAATAAAAACATGTGAAAAGAGTTCATAAAATTATGATCTGGAAACTTGAAGGGACATTTTGTCTGGCTGAATTTTTTGGTGGATGTACCAGTGTGTTTACAGTACTTCTAAATGCCATGTGAGTTCTGCCATCAAAGAAATACTACAAACTGGAAGTGTGTGTTAAACATGGGGAAAAGGCTGATGGAAATAGCTTCACATTCCTTTTTATTTATTAATGCCACAGACGAACTGGTTTTCTCATGAGAAAAGTGCTCATGAATTTTCATTCAAAATAATAAATTGGTGTCCACATTTTAAGAAATATGTTAAGGGTTCAAGGGATTAGACATGCAACTCTGCATATCTGATTCCTGGTTTACCAAGACAAAGTATACTTCTTAATGCAGTTTTAGTTATGACATAGCTAATGGTTTTAGCTTATTAACCAACAAACTTCATTGAAGAAGCAGTTTTTACCTGCCCTTTAACTAATATTATAGCATTTTTGTTGGCAATGTTTGGGTACTTTTAATAGAGGATTTTTTTCTTTTTCAATAAACAGATGAACTAATTTATTTATTTTTTAGTGTTTGCTGAATTCAGATAATCAACCAAAATTGGATCTTTTTTATGATAATTGCATCTTTGACACACATCAGTATTTCAGAAGTCATGCTTTCCCTGGTTCTGCCTGTGGCGATATAAAAGAAAGATCTGCTAAACTCACGAAAAGTAGATTCTGAATAAAAAAGAAATATTAAATATACCCCAGAAGTACTGACAGATATGTTTCAATCTTAACCTCCCTCTAGTCCTACAATTTCTTGAGTTTTCTGAATATCTTTTTAGCAGCTTAGTAACTTGCATCCGCTTCCAAACAGTAATTTAATAGTTATCACTAAATCCACTCATTTAGATGTAAGATATTAATTTTAAAAATCTGTTTTTAAAAATATCAAGTATCAGAGATATTCTAAAACCATTGAAAGTATTGCAAACCTATTAAAAACATATTGATGATGCTCTGTAGGCTGACTTTGCTATCTTCAGGCTCAGGGAAATAACTGCCGTAGACAGTTGCTTAAAAACACTCCGAGATGGCTTGACTTTACTTCAGAAGACAAGAAAAAATAATAAAAACCAAAACAAACAGACCAAAAAAACCAAAACAAAACCAAAAACCCAACCTCTCCCCCCCAAAAACGCAAACAAAAAACCCAAGAAACCCCCCAACCAACAAAAAAAAAAACACTTAAAGGAGAGAATAAGTACATTATGTAAACTATGGGGAAAAAAACCAAATCTCTTTTGTCTTGTATCCTTTCCTGGGCTTTTTCCAGTGAATCCTGTTTCTCTCACTCTTGGTTTTGGGTTGAGTTTCTGTTTAGAACATTACTTTGAAATCAAAATATTCAGCCATTTTCTAATGCTTATCTATGTTTTATAAAGGTCAAAAATAAGTGTGCTTCTGTTTCTTTAAAGGATTGGTTCATTTCAATATACAAATAAGTGGACCGATTTGGACTGTAGGTAATGTATGGATATTTAGACACAAAGCAGATGTTTGGATCCAGCAGGTCTCTTGCCTATTACAGAAAAATCCAAGTCCACTTCCTAGTGCATTTTCCAAAGGCATCCCATGCCATTCTGTATGTAGGCGCTGTTTCCCATCATCTTCATATAGTAATTTAGGATTTTCACTGGTACAAACCATCCAAGTCCAACTGAATCTATAGCAATTTACAGGGTATGAAATCTAACATCTTCTGTTATAGAAATGTGTTTTAATAACTGCCTGCCAGTTTTACATCTTTGAATAATATTTGGATAAGATGGAAGAGAAGGAGCAGTAGGTACTGAGGATGCAGAATGGTAATACTGCTTTCTGAGGAAGGGATGAAGATTCAGTAACACTGCCAAATATACAATTCAAAATGGAGCTTAGTTTTATTTTAGTTTCCGAATGATATCTGAGTCAAATACCTCCTGAAACAGGAAAAAAGCCCTGAACTCTAAGTGAGACTTATATTTCAATAATAGTAACCTGACCTTTTTTGCTTGCTCTTCCTTCTTTATGGTAACACTGCTTACCTTCTCAGGGCAGCAAGCGGTTTTGAGTACACCTCATAAATTATTGAGTAAAAGTATACTAAGTACAGTGGATTAAACTAGAGGGTTACTTCAGAAGCAGGAATCAGTGCTTGTGCATTATACAATACTTTCTTTGTTGTCAATTCATTGAAAATAATACCATGGAAAGCAAATGCTTTCTTCTCTCTTGCCTGCTTTCTTGAGCAAAGACAGTTCTACTTGTCACAACTTTATCTATAAGCTTTCAAAATTACCACACACGTGGTACTCTAGTTAATAACAAATAAGACTGCAATAGTACTAATGACATTAAAAGTGTGTTTAGTTTATTGTTTCTCTGTTGAAACACTCCTCATTTTTAATGGAGTTGCTAAAAAAGTTCTTAATAATTGGAAAAATTAGCTTTAGTAGAACATGTGCTATTCTTTGATCAGTATGGGAGTTTTTTGATACTAGCAAGGCTTTTGTTAGTTCCAATTTTGCAAATTTGAAGACCCCTTTTCAAGAGGTATCTATTTGACGAATGTGCAGTTTTTCAGCATGTACTTTCTGTCTTGTATCACAGTGGTTTAGAAGAATCTATGCTTTACTTATTCACTAGGCTTTCAATAGAGAATCACATTAATCCTTTTAAGCTCCTTATTCTAATGATTTATTTTGTTGAAAACCGTAGTGATCCTCCTTTGAATTTTAATGATTGCTGGCTATTCAAGGATTCATTGTTTTGACTTCCTGTCCTTACCTTTGTTTCTTACATGTCTGTAGGGAACACCTGTCTAATACTGTATCTGGCCTTAGTTCTCACTGGCTTACCATATTCACTCAAGCCTATCTTAAGGCGTTAAGTTGAAATGCTAGCTACTCATCCATGAAAATAAATGTAGGATATTTACAAAGATAGGCAGATAGACAGCAGAAGGATGGCTGAATGGATTGAGTAATTTTTTGTTGTAAATATTATTTTCATATGAATTATATCAAGGTGATTGTTGCAAAATTTGCTCAATGTAAAGACAGCACTGTAAAAATAATTAAACAACATCTATAGGGGATTTATATTTCAAAATTTTTGAAGCAAATGCAGTATGCCAACAGTTGTCAGGATTTGGCATCAGCTGCTGAATTTAGGTCATGGCACTGGCTTAAATTGGATTTCAGTTTTCATTTTCATCCACACTGTATAAATACAGAATGTCTCTTTAGAAATATAACTTGGAACATCATGAGTTTTCAAGAATATATTATTCTAATACAAGATTTTAACAACTACACAGTATTTATGCATAATACATTTTGTTCCTTATCTACAGCCTTTTGGACTTTGATTCAGAATACCAGGAGCTCTGGGATTGGCTGATTGACATGGAATCCATTGTGATGGACAGCCATGACCTGATGATGTCAGAGGAGCAGCAGCAGCATCTTTACAAGGTTAGCACTACCGTTACTGCCTTTACCTAGCTATAGAAGATCTGATTAGCTTGACAAGTCTTTCTCTCACAGGATATCGCTGCGTTCATTGTATGTATCATGGTGTCTATTAGAATTCCCTTCCCTGTCCCCAACCTCATTTCCATCCCCTGTGCACTGACAGGCTGCACCGACATCATAATTGCAAGAAAGTTCCCTTTATCACATTCTATTTGGTGTAATTCTATAGAAGGACAAAGATTTGTCTTCAAGATGAATAGAAATAAATGAAACTGCATTAATAAACAGACTGAAACAAAATGAAGGAAAAAAATGAAATGGGAACTTCTAACAAAATGTGTTTTGATTGGAGCTTTCAGCTGGATTTTTATCCACCTTTCAGACCTCATCTGGAAAGAAAGACATTTGCCTTGATTTTGGTTTGCTGCTGCCGGGATTCAGGACTCTTCCAATTTAATTTTTTATTAGTTACACATAAAGTAGATATTGTCATGTTAAGTCTTCACACTTGGTTGTGATTTGAGCAACATGATTTTGAACTTGTAGGGTGAAGATACAGGGTCTAATTCTAGCATATATATATATGTACATATGTGTGTGTGTGTGTGTGTGTATATATGTACATACATGCATACAGACACACGTTTTTTTTATTTGCCATAGTAGCCTTAATCCAGAAGATTTATTATTTCTTTTAGATAGATAATACTTGTAAGAACTTCCTCAAAATGTATAACTTGATCCTAAAATTGATTCAGGCATCAGTGTGTGTCTGAGGATCTATGGGCCTGAAGTGTGGGGGGGGCAAGGAGGGGCTTTCAACAGAAATATCAGGCTGCAGTAAATCTTCCTCATTTAGGCAATTTTTATTGGAGTAATTCTGACAGTTGTCATCCTTGAATTGCTTTGAGCATATGGCATATTTCAAAGAGCAGATTGTGAATCATAAAAAATAAAATTAATAACTAACCACAGAATCAGCAACACTATAATGACAAGAAACAACTACCCTCTAGCTTTTTTCTTATTTCTTATCAAAAAAATGGTACATTCAAGGTCAAATAGAAGTTCTTCTCTTCCTCCTATGATTGCATGATTCGATAATTTCTTAAATACAATGATTTTTTCCTTGCTTTGGCATCGTATTTTCTTGACAGTGTCTTTGGATTTTATTCTTTCTTATTTTAGTTATTCTATTTAAAATACCCAGTAAGAAGGGGTTGTCATGTGTGTTAAAATATGTTTATAAATGCAAATATAGTTTGGATCCAACCTATTTAGGCTGTGAGCTTCATTCACTGGCCTCCATTTCTTGCTTTGACAATTATTGTTTATTTTTTGCTATTGTCTTTTTCCTAACACTGTAAATACTTAATCAGCCTTAATCACACATTAACAGACCTAGCCGTGGTCAGGCTCAGAAATTAACAATGTCAGAAATGAGTAAAGATTTTCTTGTGAGTCTAAAATAACGTGTTTTGGTAGTTAGGGCCTGTCTGTATAAGGCCAGCTTGTAGCATGACTAATTTAACCTCTAGTTTTAGTCCTATACTAAAAAAAAATAAATTGATAAACATAAATTTTAAGATAACAATCCTTCTCATCAATATGAGAAGGAACAGAGATTAAGCAGCCAGTTCAAGTATTTTAGATACTATTTAGTATACTTCCTCCCTTATTTCCAAATGTAACCCCTAAGAATAATTATAGATGGTAAGGCTGAGATAATAGTACATGATGAGAAGAGTAAAAAAGGGCAACAATTTAATAATATGTGCAGTATAATATGGTGGAAAAATGGGTAATATTATATATGCAAAATGGGAATAGTTTCTTAATGTTATGAAATTCGGACTATGATAGGCATGACACTTCTGAAAGTTTGTATGACAGAGTAGCTGAGTCTGCAGCCTGTGCAGCAGAGACAAACCAGCAGTGAGTCCAAAGAACAGGCAGCTTATTTGTCCTGCAATTTCTGCCAGGAGGTCGCAGGCTGCTGTACCAGATTTGAGCCCCCATCCCAAAACTGCTTATCTGGTACTTGGTTACTACCAAACCACTTGAAGAAGGGTAGGAACAGACTCCTTGCACTCCTGCAGTGAATATTCACTGCATTTACCTTTCTAGTTAGAGCAGCAAGCGAATTTTTAAGGACTGAATAAAAGCCTTAACTAGAGATGTGGAGTTTGCTTAAGAGTTGACTGAGAAGCGTCCACAAAGCAGGAGGAATATTTGCAGGTAATGTAAAAATCTTAAGTGCATTGCATTTAGAACGATCTTTCTTTCAAAAAAAAAAAAAAAAAAAAAAAAAGCCAAAAAAAAACCCCAAACCAAAAAACAGCAACAAGAAACCTCCAACACAACAATGAACAACCTCTCAAAGTGTTGAAAGCCTGATAATTTCAGACATTTAAAAGTAGACAAAGGATAACATTAGCTAATGGAATTGAGGGAACAATTCTGCACTAGCAAAGGTAAGACCAGATAAATCACTAGCTCTGTATCATCCCTAATTTTAGAGATTTGTGTGACAATGAATCATGTCCTCAAAAAGAGTAATTATAGTTTTATAAAACTAGCCCAGTAAACCTCTCTTCTAATCAGTGGTGACACCCATTTTATTCAGAGGCTTTTTGAGAGTCGAGAATGGTCGAGTGCTCGTGAGCACTGCCTGCACTTCCCAGAGAGCACAGCCGTTCTGGTCTGCAGGGACAGAAACCCAGGCAGCTATTATTACCAGAGCTTCTCAATGATGTGGGGTGTTATGAAAACACAGGTCTTGCTCTGGTTTCTCTTTATCAATTACAGCTTCAAATGTGAACCTGCTAATTGCACTCTCTGCATTTTCCTGGATTCTCCTAAAACCACAGATCTCAGTTGCTGAGCGGACAAGTAATTGCAGCTCAGAGCCAGCTCAGCAAGCAGCCCCTGCCAGGGAACCTGCTGTGGTATCACTATTACCAACAGTAATCATTGCCCCTAAGGAGTCTATGAATGGGAAGGAGCAATGATGAAACAGGTAATTCAGAAGGGGCAAGCATACATTAAAGCAGCATAACACAATATATAAATGCTAATATTGTATATAGGAAAATGAAATATATTTTCATGGTTAGAGTATTTTCACAGTATCTATTTTCAGAGGCAATATATACTTAAGTCAACTCTCAGCTTAATTTTTTTTCTAATATTCCATGAACTTCATAGTTTTTTACTAGGATCCCTATTATCCCTCTTTAAGTAGGTTTTATTTTGCTCTTATAATAGGAACAGCACAGCCATATTTTTTGTAATATTGAATATGAATATACTACTTTCTCCAGACTTCCTAGATTTCAATTCATAGATTAAAAAAAAGAGAACATAGACCTAAATTATTTCTGCTTTATAGCTCTAAACTAGCTAATAATTTTGAAAATCAGCTAGTCTTTGATAAAATGGCAGTAAAAGAATGAATTGATGACAGTTTATTTTTCCTCTAATGCTTTATCTATTAATTAAGAAAAAACTAAAAGGAGCACTTCCATGTTTTGGATTCTTACTTCTTTGTACTTCTATAGCAGCTCAGTTTGATGCCAAATGTATCATGTTTATTTCATTTTAATCTACTGCATGTGAGCCTGATCTTATAAGCCCTAAGTACACAGAACTTGCATTGACTTCAGCTGTATTCATATGCTGTTACTGGAGGATAAAACCCAAAGAATTTAAACTCTGCTAATTAGCCCTTTAGCAGGAACTTGAGTGATTCTGTACCTTGAATGTTCAAAAATGAAGCAAATCAGTATTTACAAGAACTGTCGAGATTAGAAGTGAGTATACTGGCAGAAAAGTTAATGATAATTCTTTCCATTTTCCTCTGAAGATTAATTACAAAACTTAATTGTGTTAGATTAAAACCCTATTTAAATAAGTACAGTATGATTGTTAAAATGGTTAGTATGTTCAGAACAAAATTAACCAAGCATTTGAAAATATAAAATAAAATATTTTTTTTTTTCTGATTACAAGCAGTGTATGGTGGTTTTAATGCAAACTGCATAAGCCATAAGTCTTTTAGTAGTAATTCTTCAGCAATGATTATGATAGATGGAAAAAGATCCATATGTAGTAGTGCAAAGATTTTGAAAGCATTTAACTGGTACAGCTTTTGAACAGGTTAACTGCTGAGCTCTTTCATCAAGGGGAAGTGGTCCACTGTATTAAATAACACAAAAATGCACATCAAAAACTAAGGAAATATTTTTAAAAAAAGTTGAGCGGGAAAAAAATCTCCCAGCAGTTTTTGTTTCCCTGCTAGAAGCTCTATCCCTGCTTGGAAGGTGCAGTTAATTTCCTCCTCTGGGTGTGCTGCTGCTCCATTGTGCCTTTCTCGCTGGCTCAGTGTGCTGTGGCCCGGAGTGGATCAAACAAACCGTGGTGAAAGTTTCCCTCATTTGCATCACTTCTAGACAGCCCTGTCGTACTCTTTGCTGACAGGAAATCACTGTCTTTGTCACCTTTTTTCAGTGATCTCCTTTTGGCAGAGATTGGCCATGTGACCAGGATTAATCACAACAACAGTTCTGGCTCAGAACTCAATGACATGTTTTCCTCAGCACTTCAATAATGGTGTAGAGGAGTCAGTAGGAAATGACTACATTAATTTCAGAGTGAAAAGATAATTAACACTTAAGGACTAGTGCTATAACCTATGGAGCTATTATTCAAATTAAAACTAATTTATTGCAAACTTGTGAAAAAAAAACCACAAAAAACTGTTTTTTAATGCAACTGTTAAAATAATCTTGCAAGAGTCCCCGAGTTTAAAAAGAAGCACAAACTATATTTAACATGGTAATATAAATACATAAAGACTTCAACATTTGAAACTGGAGGCTAAAGTATGTAAAATGCTTACTTAGATGATATGAATAGGATACTGGCAAACAAAAGCAGCAGTGTGCTCCTAGAATGCTGTGCTTCAAGGAGTTTCCTTGGCAACAGAAATGCAGTTCCAAAAGTAGACAGAACTTTCCTCAGAAAACATACTATTAATAACAGCCTTCCGGAACAACTTGGAACAATTTGACTACTTGGCAATAAAATGCCAAGTGTTCTGCAAATTAATCTAACACATAAGAGTTATATGTTTCTCTTGCCCATAATTCTCCTGAACTGGGGGCCTGAGTTCTCTGCTGTTAGAGGATACAAATGTGCAAAGCGGTTCCAAATGCTGCACAAACAGAGAGACGGCTCAAATAGCAGCAGCCTATGAGGATCAATTAATGTTCTTCGTATCATTTTAACTTGTAAACCAGATTAGTTTAATTGGATTACTTTGTTCCATTTAAAGCAAGCTCTGTGTACCTACTGAAGCTGCATTGCAGTTCAGTCTTTATTTCAAGTAGATTTTCCATATAAAGAAAACTTATTAAAAGATTAACAGCCTGCAGAATGATATATTTGGTCAATATGCTTAGGGGATTGGTTATAAACTATAAAATGTGAAGATATTTGCTCCTAAGCTGCATATTCTGCACAGTTCAGGATGCTTTCTGTCTGTCTGGTAACCCATCAGTGCCTGCATGGAATTGCTAAAACAGTCAGTTTTAGTCAGAAAAAAATTATGGTTGTCAGTTTAGAGGAAGCTCTCAGCACACGTCAGGATTGAGCCCCTTGTAGGGAGTAACTACAAATCTGCTATGCATGCAGTATTTTTAGTCATGTCATCATTTCTGCATGAGCCAAAAGAATAAACTAATTTCAGTTTTGCCTTGCCAATAGGAATCATTAGAATTCCACTAAAGGCCATAAGTTTACTAGACAGGAAAGGTAGGCTGTGCTAGTGCCTTGACTTTTCCTGAATTCTGAGCTCTAAAGGTTAAAAGTAATCAATATCTCATTGTGCAGCCTGATAATAAGTAATAACCATGATGTTAAAATCTAAATGACTGCAGATAGCACTTAGGTGTGTTGACCCATTTGGAAGGGCTTTTTAATTGCAATCAGAATAGTCATTATAGTTTGCTAATCAACTTTTAGGCTACCTTGCAAAAATCACCGCCTTTATGAAAAATTACTTTAATTCTATTAGCAAGTTATGTCCCAAAGTGAAAGCTTTTATTTCATCTGGCAAAGTTTTATCTGCAAAATATGTGCTAAGATAGAGATACTCATTAACAGTAGCATGTCTGTTACTTAGATAACAGTATGTCTGTACTTCTGTCTACATACATGAATTGATACATGCCTCAGCGGAAGGTAATCTTTGCTTCTTACACTGTAGTATGTTTTTAACTGTCATGTGTTTTAAAATGATTTTGCAAAAACACTGGCTTCAGTTACTGTTCTTCACAAAGTTCAGTAATTTTTATGTGCTAGGCTGGATTTTTTTTTCCCCCAGCAGATTAAGAACCTCTGTGACTTCCTCCACTAGGTAGGAAAATCATGGTTTGTATGAGAAATCTCAAAAATGCATGATTTACCAAATAGCAGTAAAAGTCTGACTGCTATTACAGTGTTAACTAAATGAGTTCAGGACCTGACACAGCAAAGTTTCCCACTCTTATTACAAGGGGTGATGAAATTGGTTACATTTTTCTGCACAAGTATTTTCACTTCAGTTGCACTGGGGAACAGAGTAATAATTCCTTTGTGACCCATCCTATCATTTTTCAGTGGTTCATATGTTCATGCAATAGGATTAAATTCCTTGCTAATTCTGGCAAATTTTGTATTTTTTAAAGCAGAAAATATAAATATTGTTGGCAAAATTCTTATTTAAAGTAGAGAAATGTTAAGTTTTAATGTCTTATATAATAACAATAGGAAAATACTGATTGCCACATCTACAGAATTAAAATATCTAGAAATTGAATACAAAAAGAATGTGAAAAATATTTTTACATTTTCTTGGTTGCTTTCAAAATATTTTTCAAATATAAACATGCATTTTTGAAGACAGTGTTGTAATTTCTACAGAGCAGACTTCCTGTATTTCTGCAAGAAGTGGCTTCATGCATTTCCTAAGAATAAGTGGGTTTTTCCCACTTCTTCCCAGCATGATGTTGACGATGAACTTCACATTGTAGCAATGCAGTATTTACTGAGCTTGTAGCAAAAACCAGCGCAGCTTTTTGGAGATTAAAGCAGTGTGTCTAGAATGAAAGAGGCATTTGACTTCAAACAAAAGTAAATGTGTACCACATAGCTGTCATCACCATTCCTTACTACAGCTGCAAAACATGGACAATTTACAGTCATCACGTCAAGCATCTTAGTCAACTCCACATGCTCTGTGTTTGTGCCCTTGCTGCTATAAAACAGCTAGATAAGGTCCTAAGCAGTGAGACTTTAAAGCTGCCTTCCACTGGTCTCTCCAGTTAATATATTGAAATAAGATTAAATGAGGAATGTTAATAACACAATGACAACATGATTTTTCAAGCTCTGTGTGGACATGATACTGATTTTTTTAGCAGCTTGGTGTATCCATCTGTTTTAAAGCAGTGAAGATAAAAATATCATGAGCAAAAATTATAGGTGGCAATTATTATTCTATTCCCCAAGTTAGTTGCCAATTTTTAATGCACTTCCCTATTTTTCCACATCATAGTCCAGGAGAAAATAGAAATTATTTTAAACTCATAGGAACTACATGGTTTATCTGAGATGTTTTGCTTCATAAACATAATACAGGAACTACTATTTTCTTTCCAAATCACTCCTCATCAGTATACCTCAAAAATAATCAATACTGTAATATTTCTTTCATAAAAAATAAACAAAAAACAAATGACCACAGAATAGTTTTTTGGCAGGTTTTCTATATGAAACCCAAATTCACTAAATCTCCATAAACTTTCAGTGGCAATATATACAATGAATTTATGTCTAAATGATAAAAAATAAGTTGCAGTGAAGTGTACCAGTTTATAATCTCCTGAATTTTTATTTGTATATGTATTGTATTTTTATTTTTATAAATATATATGATAGACTGTATTTATATATTGAAAATATGTAAAATATCAGTATAAATTATTTATGTGTATATATTTGAAACCTTTTTACATACTTAAGGTTGGGTGGTATTTTTACTTTGTGTGTATACACTTTTCATATATTGTACTAAAAATAGCTATGGCATTTTGTCCAAATTTCTCCTTCTTACAAGGTAAAATAAGCAATCATTATACTTTAATTAATAATTTTTGCAGTTGTGGCTGCATCAGGTCCAATGGAGGCTTAGGGCAGGCTGCAACCAACTCCTGTGGCGAGTGTGAAATACTTGTGGTTCTTAACTTCTTGTGGGTGATGTTGTTTTGCAGAAATCATGGTTGCTATAGAATGCTGGTGATTATGAAACTGTAAATGTTAAAGTTGGCTCTTTGAAGAGATGCTTTTGGGGGAAAAGAGCTGTGGAGCCCTTCACTTCCGGTTCTGGAATGACAGGTGCTATTATAGATGTGAAGGACATGTGCCAGCTGTGTCACAAGCTGCCGGGAACACTATGCAGAGGTTGTCATTTCCCCAGTAATACACTGGGACAAGGAGTCGTGTGTGAAGACTAGTTTAACAGCTATGGGAGCAAAGTAGACCAGCCCCTATCATGAGGAGTTTTCTCTAAGGGGTAATTCAGAACAGAAGCTTGTTAAGTACCCTGAAATATTTTCAGGAAAACACTTTTCTCTCTTACCTGTTTCTCCACTGATTGGATAAAGAGGCTATGAAGATCAGACTCTAAATTTGCCACTCACTCATTCTGGCATTGCAAAAAGAGGGTATTTTTGTACCACTGTATAATGTTTATACAATACTCCAGTTTGAAACTCATTTGTGATACATTTAGATTTTGACAGACATTGCGCTGGAGTTTGATTATCTCTGCTTTACCCATTGCTTTTTCTCAAAAATAGGCCACTATAGATATATAATTTTTCTGGTGGTAACTTTTTAAAGCTGAACATGAATTGAGACTAACATGCTTATTTTTTGATGGCCTTCTTCCAGACACATTCTTCTGTGTCTACTATGTAGGTGGAAGAACAATAATTCCTAAGAACTCTAAGATTGTTATCATGTGTTGAAAGATGATAAACACCATCAGAGGTCAGAAGTGGACAGTCATGTGATCCCATTTTTTTGCCTAAAAAATTTAATTGCTATTATTTTGGTTTTTCAGCAAGAGTATATAATTTTTAGCTCTAAGAAGAACTGGTCAGAGGGGTACAAATAATGAAAAGTAAATAAAAGCTATAAAAAATTTTCTTAACCAAAACCAGAAACAAAAAATGAGGATATGGTAAGGTGCCAGGAACTAGAGCAACCATGTGTAACTGTAGACATGAAACATTTCTTAATTGTATCTCTTTGCCAGGATCACTTGTGAAATACACAGTTCTTATTCAGAGGGAAGACATTAAGGTAAAACCAATCTAATATATGTCTCCAAACAGTCGGAGAACTATCCGGAAAAGTGCCAGAACAGAAAGAGCAGAACACACACATAGATATAAGTTGAAAAAACCCATGAAGCAGGGCAGATGCAGGCTGGCTGAAAATGTTGGCATTTCAGTGCAACATATGTAGTGTAACAGGCAACAGAAAAAGGAGGAATAGAAATGTTCTTGACAAAAAAGAGGCAGGCAGCCAGATTGAATATCACAGTTACCTTTGAAATTAAAATATATTGTCTGAAACCATTGACAATTTAAGATTTTAATGAAGAAGTAGATATTGGCAATGTGGCTTAAGCAAATCTAAAGATTCTCAGTGTTCTAGCAATGCAGAAGGCTGCCAGGCATTCAATTGCTATATTTGCAACTATGCTATTAGATCAATGACTAATTTGATACCAGCTGGATTATAGAGTCAGCTGCAGAGCAACACTGAGAAGGAGCAAAATTAGACTGGAAAGATGCAACCAAGCACTGCAGATGGGCAATGAAATCATGATGAAACCAGTGAATAAGAGCAGTCAATCAACAAACAACCCCTGAAATAAGAGATGCCATCTCTTAAAGTTTACTACAGTTGGTTTAGAAGAATTCTACTCACCCAAGCTCTGGTTTCAATTGAAAGACAATAATCAAAGCAGTACCTGAAAGAAACAGGAAAGTCGCTGTGATTGCTTCCTGGCATTCTAGTTGAATATAGTATATCTGAAGAAGATGAGCACTTAAATGTAGAATTGAAAATTCCCCAAATCACCCTAGAGAGAAGCAAAAGGGAATTCCGTTAGCCTAGTAAAACTGCTGGAAAATGCAATGTGGCAAAGCAAAGACCCTAGCCCTGCAGAATGTAATGGATAAAACATTTACTGTTGGTCAGAAAATCCTGGTATAAACTGATTCCAGAATACTTGCACAAAATGCCAAAAACATGGGATATTTTACAATTTTTTTTCAGGGCAACAGTACTCACCATGGTGTCAAAAACATGTTTTGAAGCAGTGATCTGAAAGAATAGCAGAATGTTCTGTTGTGTGTTTTGTCAGGTATCTGTGGGCTTTTGTGCTCATCATTCTGAGCTTCTAGGGGTATTCCAGTGTAACATGGACCTGACACACTTCCTGTAGTGAGTAGCTGATGTCAGTTTAAGCATAGGAAAGAGAAATGTCAAAGAGGAGGCAATCCATAAACAACCCTTAAATGGAAACCTGGACAGGAATATTAATCTAAATGCAGAAAACATGAAAGAATGTGAGTCATTTGTGGGGGCCATATGTTGATTCTTGAAGGGTTTTGTTGCTGGCCAGGAGAAACTAGGAGTACCCCAGGAAAACAGGCAGAACAGTTGGCAGATGATTCTGTGTGTAACAGGCATGAACAAACACTTTTACAAATTTTTTACACACTTGGCAAAAGCCTATGGATTTTTGCCATGGTCAATACAAAATGATGAATAAAACAGGTTAATGGCCAAGAGAAAATAAAAAAGAGGAGGGGGAGAGAGGAGAAGAGGGGTGGGCAATGCAGCAAGATACCAGTCATTTAATACAATTATTTGAAGGAACTGGGCATTCCTGATGATACAGAGCTCCTGTAGCAGTTCCTCTATAATTTTTCCTGGCACCATAGCAGAAGTAGTGAATGAGTGTGGGGTGAGTTGGAATTACAGTGGATTCCTTCCAACTGAGACCCTCAGAGAGCTCTGGTTTCTAAAATCAGTGAAACTAGAAATTTCTGTCTTGCCTAGAAGTAACAGCGCAACTTTTTCCTTCTCATGCACATTTCACTTGTCTTCCAGGAGAAGTAATTCCCCATGAGTTACCTGGTGACAATAGCTCACCTTTAAGACACCACCAACTGCCTTCAGCTACAGACAGACCCACATCATACCTGTTTGGTTTTTTTTCTAATTCAAGTGCTGAATTTATCTCTACAAATCAGTGATCAATACTCAGTCCTCCATAAAATCAGATTAACATATTCAGGAATTTAGCATTTAGATGCAAAGAGAGGAGAATATAGCTATTTAAAGAAGCGTGTTTTCATTTAGCTCAGTTGTGCATATATATATATATATGTATGTATGTATTTTGTCTAACAGCACAAATGCTAAATAAGTGAACTTTACTCTTCTCAGCAAATTTCAAAGTTACTCAGAGTATTAAATATTGAGCAATAAAATGTGCATTTCATGGAAACATTTATGTTTGGTTCATATTAATTAAATTCAACTCTTCCTGTTTGAAGCCAGATTAAAAGAGACGTTGACTATTGCTGTCCAATTGCAACAAGCAACAGCAAGCATTGCCTGTTTTGCGGGGTATAAGGGAGGAGTTTTTTGCATCTCTTCTAAAAGCCATGCCTGCCACAAGCTGTATCTTGACTGAAGAACAATGTATTCTCTCTGTGAACTAACCATTTTCATAGACAATGCTTTTTACTGCCATGGTAGGAAATCTTGCCTTTAGTGCTGAGGTATACTCTAATGGTAGCTAAAATATTCTGATTTGCTCCTGTATGTTTAAATAGTGAGGAAAAATATTTCCTGTATTTTACCCAAGTGAATTCATGCCAGAAAATTAATCTTCTACCATTTTCCTGTTTCCTTCCCTTCCAGTCAGTCCCTAGAAATATACTACTATAATAACTTGCACACCATTCAAAGACTGTTATGTTTATTGGTGCCTATATGTGTCATGAACAACTCTCCACTGTCCAAACAGGGAGACCCAGAGTGATGGGAGATCTGATGCTTCAGGCTTTTGGTTTCATTAAAATCAGCATAGACCATTTGGATCATACATATGATATTTTTGTGAATTTAATGATGAGGTCTTGTGAGGAAAGACTTTTCTATTGATGTTTATGGTTTTATAAGGCTAAAAATAGCACACACCTTTTCCAGTCACATGCATTCTGCATTGCATTCTTGTGCTCTCTAAATTCTTCCATTCAGGAGCATAAGGACCATTTTCTAGGTTCTTGAGAAGCTGCTGCATCTTTGAATTCTTTTTGTAGCTATGTCTTTTAACTTGCTGACTTAACCTGCCATGGCCAGAATTTGCTATCCTATTGCTGCAGATTTTAACTCCAGCAGATTCTGATTGAGTAAATCTCAAAACCAGGCACTTTCCTGTGTTTTGATCTCTAGTTGTCAGGGCGTTCCAGAAGTTGAGGATCTTGCTGAAATTCTGAAAATAATTCATCTGTTCAGGCATTTCTGCAACTTGTCAGTCTTTATATTTCACATACCCTGCTTCTGTGAGTCTGAATGCACAGTGTGGTCAGTACATTGACTGTTGTCCTTGCTTTGTATGGTTATATTTGGATCCAGACCCATGGGCACAGTAGGCTTAGTTCCTACATCCTTCTAAGGAGCGATGCCAGCCAACATATTTTTGTTTAGCCTGTGTTTCCAGGGAAGCTGCTTGCAAACCGTTCAGGATTTTCATATCCAGAGTCTCCTCTAGTCATTCATGAGGAGCTGACTCATATAGTGTGGCAGATGACCTACCATGGAACCTTACTTTATAAAGTGGTATGTAAAAGCCTAAGAACATAGCTACTCTGTGTTTTTAACACAAGAGAACGTTACTTCATCAATTGGTATCCAGACTCAAGTGGTGACCACTTTTGGAAAATCTAAAATAAGATGAAGACTCACTCCCTTTTATATATACATTTACATTAGTTCCAATAGTCTTTAGTTGATGGGGTTTAGTTAGGGGGTTTATTCTTTTATGTTGATCTCTTCTTTGTATGATCCTCTAATTATTAGATTAAAATTGCTAATTGGCTGATTTGGCCAGCAGGTGGCTTACTACACTGTGCTGTCAGCATGTGCACTCACATCCTGAGAAGGGTCTGCAGTGATGTTTATTAGGATTTCTGATGTTCAGTGGTGTTATTCCATGAGAGCAAGTGTGACATTTGTACTCTGAACGTGGTCTTTTTTGTGGTACCAATCAAGTGTAAATGTATTCATACTAGTGGGACTTTTTCAGGCCTATGAAATGTTGGAAAATTAAAAACAAATATAATGTCCCTAAAGACTTTTGCATGGTTTAAATATTTGAACTTTTTTCTTAAGAGCTTAAGAGTTTTACCAAAGGACAGTTAAATCCGGCTTCTTCCATTTCTTTCACTCTTTATTAAAGAAGCATAGAATAAAATCAATACAATGGCAATTCTTCAAACATCAGTACCAAATGCCAATCACCAATGAGCTGTAAAAATTAACTTTAATAGGGTTAATGTAGTGCTAGTGTAGTAATTTAATGTACAAAAGCTCTATGGCCTGTTCTAAAATATGTATTCATTACTTCCATTTCTTTGGACTTCAGTTCAATGGCAAAATACCTCTAGCAAAATAGCAGACAAAATGGCCTAAAATAGTTGACTTAGACATAGATTTGAAAAAGGTAATGTAGTAGTGTTAAGAATGTGGAGTGTTCAACAAGGTGTACTTTTTTTCTTTTTAGAATTGTTAGTAATTATAAAATTATTGTTAAGATAGGAAATACAGCCATTTAAACCTAGAAGTGAGACCACTTTATTAATGTCACTGAAGTGCAGATATCATTGACCAAGGTTCTGTCACCATAAAAATCAGTCACATATTTTGCTGATATTCTCAATAGAACATATTCCTTAAAATTTTTGAAAAATACAGAATAGGCAATGGACTCTTGTTCTTTATCCATCATCCTTTCTGATTTGTTTTCTTACATTTTTCCATCTTTGTTTGGGACTACTGAATTCCCTACACTTATTCCCATAACAAACATCTATTAAACAGACAGCAGTTAAAGTTGAAGACATCAATACACATTACTGTAAGCATATATCTTTTTCCTAATGGCCACAGATATTTTCAATTTGTATTTGAGCAGCTGGGCAGCTATCATGGCATGCATGGTTACCAGAACAAGCTTTCCACAAAGCAGGACCAGAATCTCTTGAGAGAATGCCAGAAAGACAAAAGTTCATGTCTTCCCTAGTGTTCACTATAGCTGAAGTACATTCAAAATATCCTGAATTTGCTTTGTATTATATTACTTCCCTACTCATTCTGTGTCCTGGTATTTCCTGCTGCTGCAGTCCTTTGAATCCTTTTTTTCCCCTCTCAGATATATGCATATATTTTCCCATTTTCAAGACATGTCCTGTTTCATCTTAAGTAGAATTCAGACATTACAATAGCAATAACTTACAAGTCTCTATATCCACTGACATTGCAAGTGTTACATAGATTTGAATATCGATGCTATAACTACCAGTTTATCAGTTGGTTTAGAGCACAGAGATTAGCATTTCAGTAGGACAACATAAGTCATCATGAACTTCTGATGGTTTTTTGCTGAAATCAATTTCTACAGTTTTGTTGCTGTATCTTTACAGAACTATTTTTTCTTTTAATTTCCTTAAGACAGATTCTATTACTATGTCGGTGTTGTGCTGTTCATTACAATGTGCTAAACACAAAGGGGCAGATTCCTTGGTCTGTCAAGACCACTTCACATTCAACTTGGCAAATTCCAGAGTGAATCTAGAGCAGTTGATAGTGCATTGTAGAAAATACTTATGTTGTGCATGAAACTCTCATTGATTATTAGGATTTCTGATGTTCAGTGGTGTTGTTTCATGAGAGCAAGTATGGCATTCGTACTCTGAACATAGTCTTTTTTGTCATCAACTTCACCTGCCAGTATGTTCTGTTTCTCCTTCTCCCTATTCGCCTTTCCAGCACAAATAGCGTCATTCTTTAAGTGAACCAGAAGAATGCAACAAGCATAAACCGAAATGGAAGTACCAGGTAATGCTGTCCATAAGTACAAATTAAATCCAAATCCATCGTTTTCATTTATATTAGGGGCAAGTTATCAAAAATTTGCTTCCTAGGAAAAACCAAGCACCTTAAGAATCTCCAAAATTTGTGTATTTGAGTTTACTAGCCTCTGTAAAATTAGTTCATCTTCTCTAGGTTATGGTTCTATAAATTGTAATCCCAGAAACACCAAACAGAGATAACTCAAGATCAATGCAAGTTATCTGTTTTCATGTTTGATTCTTGTAGTAACTTAATGCTTTCCCAGACATTCAAGCTATTGGCAACTGTACAAGAAGATAAAACATCTGGAAGTTAAAAGTAAACAAATTAAACCTTGGAATGAGGCATACATTTTCTAACAGTGAAATAAGCTAGTTGTTTATCATTTTACCAAGGAATTCTGTGAATTTACTATTATTTGTGTCTTTAAGTCAGGGACAGATGCAATAACAAAAGATTTTCTCCAAGCCAGAAATCCAACAGCTTAATATAGGTAGAGGTGATAAGATTGGGGTGCATTTTATACAAGTGGGGAGGCTAGATTATGACAAGTTTTGAACTTCAGATCTGTGAATCAACCCAAGTTTTGTCAGGGAATATTTTGGCAGAATGCCATTAGAGATGAGAAGAAGCTTTCAGCTTTCAGCTTTCATCATGCCAACATATAGCAGAGTTCACGTATAACAGCACCATAAATCCTTGAGAACAGACACCTGAAATGATAGAAATAGAAAGAAACAGTGGGAAAATTTCTTTTATTTCTGTCTCGATAGTTGTTCAGTCACAAAATTAGTTCAGTGTCACTGCATTCTCATACTCTTTTAAAGGTAACTATTAGTGTTAGTTCCTAAATATCATTGAGAATGTAAGAATGTCTAGAGCTATTTTCTGCAGTGAATAAACTATACTGTAAGTGCTATATCTATTTTTTTCTTTTTAGTCTAGTGTGAAATAGAGTGTTAAGTAGTTCTGAGCTCAGAAAACATATTGTCTTGGACAGAATAGTGGACTGACTATTGGAAGACCTGTGTTCCCATGTCAGAGACCTTCCCTTCCTGGGGCTGTACATGGTGTCCATCTGTACCTCAGTTTCCCACTTTAAATCAAAAATAATATTTCTCTATCTCACGTGACTGGTGCAAGGCTGCAATTCATTGAAACATAGCAAACTTGAGCCTGTAAAAGGCTGCATTAGGTATACCCTTGCTGGTGGCCCTTTGAAAGAGGCAAAGTGTCTCTCCTAGGCACAGCAGCTGCTGGAGATGCAGAGAGATGCTTTCAGCATGTCCTGCATTTAGTTTCCAACATTCCTGCACAGAATTGAAGTCCATAGTCACATCTCATTCCATCACATCACAATATAACAGCAGCAAATTTCTGCTTATGGTGGTGTACAAGCACACTTCACATGCCCCTTGGAAGATACAGGGGTCTAAGAGAGCAGGCCCAATGCCTCGTGCAGGTAGCCAGAGGTAGAATTTTTTTGTCTTTTTCCCTTTTCCCATTATATGTGTGATAGTTCCTCTCATATTTATAGCTTCAGTTTTGTCTGTCTTTAATTATTTAAAATATTAAAATATTATTACATTCAGAAACTCCATTTTTACAAATGAACTGAGAGAATAATTTTCTAAGACTCTGGAGGTTAAAAAATTTGTACAATTTATCATTTATATTAGCTTTTAGAAACAATGGCCGCTGTCATATAGTCCTTTAAATATTATTCAGCAAATGTAGTGGTGTTGTTAATGTTCTAGAATTGAAATAGATCTTGGAAAAAGTTCTATCACTTTCAGGATTATCTAGTTTTTGCTGAAGAAACATCTCATTGTCCTGTTTTGATCACCAATGAGGAAGATGGAAAGCATCTGTGTTAAATATTCACAGGTCTGTCATGGTGTTATCAGTCTCAGGTATTCTGAAAAGGTCTAGTCCTTAGTTCTTGCTGCTCAGTCATCTTTATATGCTTAGTTTGTTTCAGGGACTATTGAACTTCCTATTGATAAGGCCAAAAATGATCACTGCTATTGCGTTTGCTATCAAAGCTGTTAATTACATAAAAAATGAAATATTTAATTTAAAATACTCCAGTGACTTTTGTGAGGTGTACAACTTCTTGCCAACTCTTCTAATTTAAAACATTATCTGTTTGAGGAAAACATATGTTAGAAATTTTTAATTCAGTGATAGGAAAGACACTAATGAAATATGCATGTATGAATTTTGTATTGCATAAGTTTCCTCTTTCTTGAAATATGATTAAAAGCCAAACATCTGGATTATGTTTAAAAAGCTTGAATTTCCAGTTTTCAGAGAGATTCAATCTATTTTGACACTGTACACTTAGCTTTAACATTTTCAGCATGCTGTTAACATTACTTGATATTGTAAAAAAAAAAGTTCAGGTTTAAACAAAGTTGGACTTCTCCTATTGCTAAAAATGTTTTCTGAAATAGCTTTTTCTGCAGCATTCACACAGCCATACTTTAGGCTGTGTCAGCAGCTCTGTTATAAATTTGCTCTTGAGAGCAGTTTGTATTTGATCATAAAAATAACATTCCAAATTGAGAATATTTTTTCTTTTGTATAAAAGTACTATGTTTTTTCCTAGAATAATATTAGAAATGAAATACTGAGTTCTTAACAATTTATAAAATTCTTCTAAAATGAGATTATTTCATTGTAAATACTGATAAGGTCGGGGAGTAGGGTGCCAAATTTCTCCTTTTGTTTTAGTAACATTAATGTGTAATGGCAAAGAGAATCACTATTATTTGTGTGTCTCTTGAAAGGTTCAGTGTATGACTCTCTGCAGATGAGCATAAGCAGTTAACTTAACTATACTAACTTAACTATATGACTTACTTTTTAATGTGTTTTGCAATAGTTTTGATATCCTTGTAATGGTATTGCTGTAAGAGGAATTGCAGCATGTGCCCGTGTTTTAGATAGTGAAGATCTTTTAGCACTTCCCATGGACCTGGTGCATGACCCAGCTTTGGCATAACACAAGGGACATTGTATGGAAAAAATCAAATAGCACATTGTAAAAGCTATAGCTTTCTCTGTATTTAATACAGTATAGGATCTACATTTAAAATAAAAATAACATTTTTCATTACAACTGTAGGGCAAATTGAGAAATCTGCTGTCAGCACCCTTTCCAATCAGCACTTGGATGGGCAGTCAAACAGGCGTGAGTTCTGTTGTGTAGGAAAAAGTTCAATTACTTTAAAAATCACGTTATCTGGATACTACAGATAGTGGGAACTGAGATCCACATGTTCTGAGGTTGGAGACTGAGCAAGCCAGATGCAGAGTTTTTCTGACCTTGACTTGAGGTCACTCACCAGCCTGCCAGGACTGTAGGGCTGTTGTCACAGGCCATGGATGACTTTCTTTTCTCACAGTTGACAAGGTCTAGTTATTTGCATTACTAAAGCCACTGTGCCTGAAGCGGTGTGTGTACTGATCTTTGTGGAATTACCTGTGCCTTGGTGGAGACTGAGTTCTGCCTCTGTTGATCTTAGGAGCTTCAATTTCCATTTGGATGTTTTTCCAGCAGGAATCCTCTTCTCCCATGAAAAAATATAGCAAATAGGTAAGAAGATGAGGATCCAGAGATATTCTACCCCAAACACATCCCAGTAGTGTTGCTGGAAGAGTGAATAATTTATTTGTAGATTTTCAGTCATGCTTCTCCCATGGAAGGATATTACTGATCACCATTAGCAATCTAGCAGGGTAACAATGCAATAAGGACTTGAGAAGAGCTAGTCTGTGAAAGATAAATGCACAAGAACATCCATTTCAAAACAGAATGATGCCTGTAACGTGCAGCCTGACAATAGTAGGTGCATTTGGAATTAAATTTTTGTGTAGAGGAGTTCCAATTTTGTGTTTCATGCATACTGCAACAGCAGGCACAGCTTAGCAGAAGAGAGGATAACAGGTTATAAATGATTTTCTTTGAATATCTCCAAAAAATTTCCATAATCTTACAATGTTGTATTTTAGTTTGTAAAAATGTAAATGTAAAAATGCATCAGTATGAGATTTCAAGAATATCCAGCCAAGGATGGAGCTGCAACTACACCTTTTTTGTTTCCAGGCCAATCTTTTTCTCCAACTTCAATTGTATTTTCTGCTCAATGATAGACTAACTGTAGTAATACACCAGTGTTTTGGAATCTCCCTTACTCTGTGGGGATTTTTTTTCCCTCAAAAAACTATACCTGAGCATTATCCCAACAGTATAGTAGCTATTAATTTCTAAAGAGCACCATTTAAAAAATTTTGATATTAATTATCCAGGCAACTACATACATGTAAATTTAGCTAAATCAAT
Organism: Camarhynchus parvulus; assembly: GCF_901933205.1. Lineage (NCBI taxonomy): Eukaryota > Metazoa > Chordata > Aves > Passeriformes > Thraupidae > Camarhynchus > Camarhynchus parvulus. The sequence goes on from NC_044575.1 coordinate 35,506,542, forward strand.
GTCTAATATGTTAAGCATGTCTCTTGGTTGCATCTGTATTTGTCTATACCAGAAGTCCCACCTCTTGCAAGGTGCAAGGTATGAAAACAAACTCAAAACCAACAGTACTGTTGCAATCAGTGCAAGATCAGTCTCAAAAATTCCTTCATAAAGCAGCCAAAGATCCCAGCAAAACACATAGTTTTACAAAATTGATGGACTGTTAAACATTAAGTGTACCAACTCTGCGGCCTTACCTGAAGTGCACTATAATCTGTGCAGGGCACCATGTTCTAACATCCCTGTCAGGCTTTGCCTTTATTGTAGGTGGGTGGCCAGCTCAGATCTAGTGGGCTCTTATGCACCTGGCGCTGGATTACCCTTGCCATATGAATTGAAAAGACTGTATTTTGGCTATGTGTTCTCAGAATTTAATTATGTTTAAAAACTGGTTAATAGTATAGTAAATAACTGGTATTGCTACAAAATTGCATTCTGAAGGTAATGGGATTGAATTTCAACGCAAGTTGACACTCAATTACAATTTCCATATATCTAGTGAATAAGCCAGTTCTTGGCTGCTATATTAAGGTGGATGTCTTCCTGCTTAACTGAACACTGTGGCCAAATGCATAATAAAGCCAAATCAAGGCTTAATATACCCACTCAAATTTTTATTTTTTGTATAAAGTAATAAGCTTGCAGAACAAACTCAGGGATGTGGTTTTAAAAAAAATTAAATTATCAATATTTGAGCAAAATTCTGCTATATTTAGAATAACAAAGCTTAAAAAAAAGGAAAAAAGCCCAAAACAACCAAGCCTTTTAAACTTCTTACTGAATTACTGCCATCAGCCAGTAGATCCATGGGGCTTGTTCGGCTAAAAGCCACAACAGACTTTGTAATGCAATGATGTAATCTTGGCTTTGTGTCATTTATATTCAACCTAAAAAAACAATTTTCCTGAATAGACAAGCTGACAACAATATTGTTCGGTGTTGGTTTTTATTTGGATTGTTTCCAAATGATTCATATGCCTCCACAGCAACACCCCATGCCTGCTTGAGTTTTTACTCTGAATTCCGAAGTTTCCCCTTTTTCCTCGCGTTTTATTTTGCTTTTAAAGTCCCAGTTATGTTTGTGAAACTAACCAGCTCGGCCACAAAATTAGGATGTATCTTGCAGAGTGCATTCATTTTACTTTTTGCATATTTTTCCCGAGGTCATGTCAAGGTTAGTTTGAATTCCATCCTACATTAAGACTTCTTTCACAGCTATTTAGCTCTGCAGCCTGCGCCCCGCTGGGGTCTGCCCCTTGGGCACGTCAAAGCTTCAGACCTGACAAATCACACACAGATGAAGCTGTACAGTTTTTTAAACAGTTTCATCACTAACGTGGGGTTTTTTTAGGATTGGGGTTTTTTTTCCTTTACACTACAATTCTCCCATCCCCCCCCCCTCCAGTGGAGTTTATTCTCTGAATTGCAATATCCTGAAGAGTGATTTCCATATGGAAAATTCCCTTGCTCAGGCGAGTTGTAAAATAGAAATGGCGTTGTATAGTATGTGCCACTCACAGATCCCCAGAAACTGAAAGCACTGCAGATCCTCTTTAATAACAAACTATAGCTCCTTGTCTAGTATCTCTAATCATATTGTTAATGCCTATTTGCACAGAAGAGCCTAACACTATAAAGGCTGATAAATACTCAAAAATTGTCATCCATACTGTGAACCTGTTAGTTATCCAGGAGAGCTGTTAGTAGTTCACAGGAATAAACTTCTGTCATGCTTGGGATTACTCAGATGAGTAAATGTTCATCGGTGTCAAGAAATGACGTTGTGCTTCAGCAGCAATCCTTAGGGGACTTAGGAAATCTTAAGTGGGTGTATGTGTGTGTATATATATAATTAGCTTCACAACTATCTGCAGGGCTTTCACCACCTACGTTCATGCACAGACAGACCCACACACTCCCCATGTATATGTCGCTGCATAAAAATTATTTGAAATGTATAATGCAGTTTGCAGGTTAAAATAGAATTTCTAAAATTCTTAACTGTAGACTGCTATCTGTTTTTTAGCATTTTGTGAAACTAATGGTGCAACACCATTTCCTGTTTAATTGATGAAGTTAAAATGCCTGGCTGCTAATGAGTGTATTAGCAAACAATATACCCTTAACAAGCTTAAGCAGCTCAGGATTTTAAAAAGCAGCTTACTGTCCTCCTCATTTTTATAAGACAAAATGTACTGCCTTCCACAAATTGCTTGATCGACTGATGAAGTACTATAATTATAGTTGTATTGCAGTTTTGACAAAGCCACAATAACAGATTGTAGTTTAGTCCCCACTCTAGGCACACAACTCTTTGCATTACAAAACCCAGTTTTACTGGTCTAATTCTTTGAGAGAACAAAAGGCACCTGGAGATGTTAACTATATACTAAAAGAAAACTTGGAATCTGGGAAATAATAATATTGAAGCATGACTTTTCTTCTCGCAGTTAGTTCATTGGGAATGGTATCTAATGAAGACTTGTCTAAAGGCTTGCTTGTTTGGAACTAATTAAAGGCAGATATCCTAAATAGAAAAAGGATCATGGGAATTACATTAGGTGTCTGGAGACTTGTTATTCTTTTGGTACTCTGAGTAGATTGTGGAAGTTGTTAGGGATTCAAGAAATAAGGCAAGCTAATAAAAAGTTCTATTTTTCTGGTTATTGGCCAACTATTGTATTTTTGTTTGCAATAAGATTTGTGCCAACAGGCTAGGGGCTTGAATAAAACATTTAAACATTTGTGCATTAACACATTATGGTGAAAAGAGAGTCTTGTGCTTTCACTTGGTGCATTTCAGCCTTCAATTAATGTGAAAGCACTACAATGCCTATGCAACTTCTCTTGCCTAGTGGTGCACCATTTATCATTGCAGTTTTACATTGACCTTGACACCCACTTCATTAGAATAAAGATTGTCTACCATTTAGGTTACATTGTTCCTCTGCACAGAGACCCCATGCAAATTTCTGTTCAGATAGAAGAGCTGTGAGCCTGTCAGAGGTCATCTGCATTAAATGATTGCAGCTATTTTCCAACTGCTTCTTTTCATTCTACTCAATTCAGGCTAGGAGGATCAATCAAGCCCTCTGCCTGAAACAGTGGGACTGCTGGGAATATAACTGTTTTTGGTAGTAGTGGATATGCCCTAAACAGTATTAAATATTTAATATAAATTCATTAAAGGGCACACAAAGTCTTCAAAAAGATATTACATATATAGTAAAATTTAAAGTGTTGGGATCACTTTTCTTAAAAAAAAGGCAGAACAATGAATGCCAACTGCATAATTTTTTAATGTAGGCAAAATTCAGTTCATGAAGTTGCTTAATATTTCTTTCAATATGTTTATTTCTCAAGCTGCCACAGAAGGAAATGCATAGCAGACGTGTAATCTGCATTTGTTAGTTCCTGAAACATAAAAACCTCAGGTGTCTGTAGGGGTTTAACATGAAAGTGCTAAGATTTGTTTTGTCTTATAGGCGTGCACCCATATGCACATGCACTCTCACACAAATACATATTGTGCTGTTGTGCTTATTTGTAGGGGAAAAAGGCAAATGGAAATAACTTAGCACTCTCCTTCTTGAGTTTTCCGAGTGATATAATTGGAATTAAATTATTAATGGGAGATACTTAAAAAAGATTGTTTTATGATCTTCTATTACAGAATTTGCAATTCATTTTAATATTTGTAGTTTGATTTATATCAAAGATAATGCAATCTATGTCCAATTAACAATACATAGCCAATGTAATATGATTTCCAGATCATGCAAATGGAATAAACTAGAAGAGGAAAAACTGATTCTTAACCTCAGATGTAATTTGCTCTGTGAGTTCTGGCAATTTTAAATGACATTGCACTTTTTAATTTTTCCAAAGGCTCAGCAGCAAATTTATCCCAATCAAGAAAGCCTATTATTAATTTACAAGGACAATTGTAGGAGTCTTTATAATTTCTCTGTGCAATTATTTGCCATAAATTGCTAGTGCAGAAATACATGAAGTTTGAAAGAAACAGAAACTGCTTTTCATCTAGACAGATCACACTGCCCAGATCTTGAATGTTGTCCAGAGGTTCTAATGCTATTGACAACATAAGAAATATAACTAAGCTTCTGGACAGTGTCTAAAATGTTTCGCACTGACAGTACCAAAAAGGTAGAAGCATTACGAGCTATTGTGAAGCGTAGGCTGGCCTCGAGCAGATTCCTTCACTTTGCTTGTATACAGCTGAGCTTTGGACCCTGGACTTTAGAATAAAAAGACTCTTTGTTCACCACTGAATGGCATTAGGCATGGGCTTCCTAAGGGGCCACCATGAAGCCTAGCATGAAGAGTGCAAACATTATCCAGAAAGCAAAGTGAGAATGTGTGTGAAGAGATGATGGACAAATATTGCTATGTATGCATATATATATATATGTGTGTGTGTGTGTGTGTGTGTGTGTGTGTGTGTATGTGTGTCTATATATATGTATATATTTATGTTATGTATTTGGTGAATTTGCTTGCAAAATATTATTTACTCAATTTTTTCATGCAGTATATTTTGCAAATGTGAGCCACTGCTGACTGTGCATGCACATGCAGACACCAAGGGTGTATGTCTGTATTTATTGGTGTCTGCCACAGTCAAAATGCCCCAAAAGGCAAATCTTTAAAATGTAGAATTTCAATGCAGGTAAAACTAAGGTTGCGGGTCACTCAGCTGTGGTCTCAGTTGTATATCCTACAGTGTCATGTGACTGAAGATACTTTGTTAGCATGTGAATGATGGAATGCAGAACATCTACACATAGCACACCCTTATTTCAGTAATGGAGAAAGTTCATTGGCTTAATTCTTCTGTGCTTCGTAGCCATAGCTCCACTGTGTGTTCAGTATGTCTGGTCTCTTTTCACTATAACCAACAGAAGCACCATACAAAAGTCTTACAATGGATGTCTTAATCTCTCTGTGTGCTTTTAGAGCATTATTTTGAATTCCATCATGCAGGCTTTTTTTTTTTCTTTTCTCTTCTGAAGTTTTATTACAACAACAGAATTCCCAGGGAGCTTTAGGGGCAAGGTTCGCATAATATTGCCCTAAAGTTTTGCTCAAGGGGTGGAATCTGCTGATCTCCTGATCATCTTTTTGTGGTGTTTCTCTTTCTGAAAGATGCAGTGCGCAGTCTTACAGAGTTGTTAACTGTGTACAGATTTTTTTATTGTTTACAAGACAGTGCACATCTACAAACCTTTCATGATGATTTCTTTCTCTGACCTCTCAGTGACTAGGCATCTTGTTCCTTAACACCGAGGGAGGCTGAAAAATGCTTGAGTTGCTCAATGTGTGCCTTCTATACCAGTTTCAAAATGGCTTATTCTTCTGGTTTCCATGGTGACAATTAACACTGTTACAAGGCATTGTTCCAGTCTCCATTTGGACAGAATTTTCGGGTGTGATTTTTCACACAAAAAATGTTTTATATAATTTTTTTAAGAAAATAAAAAAAGGAAAAAAGACACAGTTTAGCATAAAGTGTTGAAAAATGCATCTCAATCAGCCTGCCTTTATTTCTTAGAATGTTTTTATCAGGAGAAATAAGGTTTTAACTTGCTTTGTTTTGGAATTCAACTTCTTTTGGTTTAAATATTTTTGCCAAACTTCTTCATGGATAAATGGTACTGCATTTATTTTAGCTCCTTTCTTTGTGCTTCGAGAAGTATTGATCGTATTTAGAGAGAAGGAATAAAAGGCCAAATTCTTTAACTTACATAACAATGTTTTGGATTTATTTAGAGTGTCCTCGGGCACACAAAACCAAGCACACCAAGCATGCAGCTAATCATGCTGTAAATATTTTGCAGTTTTTACAGTATTTTTTGATCGGGTTTTTTTTCCCAGTTTATATGACAGGTGTTTTGGGAAATTAAATATTACCCATTTATTTATTATTGTAGTTGTTGCAAGAAAACTGTGACTTTAACTTGCTTAATCTCATTTTTGACTATTAAACAGTAATCTATATCATAACATCCACAGACTGTCACAATAGAGCAGTCTTTGCTCACTTAAAGCTGAGGAAAGAATGAATCTGAAGATTAAATTATCTTCTCACCACAGGATTAAGTAGTCCTACCAGACTAGGTTGTGCAGCAGTGATAGAGCTGGTAGCTAATTTTTCCATGCAACTGCTCAGAGTGTAGGTGTTTAATGGATTAAAAAAATAGCATTAGCAAGAGCATCTCATGCTATCAGTTCTCAAACCATACCTCCTTTACATTAAACTCTTCCCTTAACCTAAAATATGCACTGCCTATTAAATATCCAGGAGTGAAACAATACTGACTCTCAGTTATATACCAATACATCTGATAATCAACTGAAATCTCTCATCTTTTACTGTTACTGTATAATGCATTTTCTGTCAATCAGCAATTTTGTCATGCTCGTTTATACAGTAGGTTACACGGTGACAAAGACAGCATGTACATAAAACCTAGCTTATTTAGTTTTTAATGTAATAACCTTTTATAACATCTGTCACAGTGTTTGGATTATGCAGCACTGAATTATTTTATCTAGTCCAAAATTAAATGAAACGTCTTCCGTTTCTAAGTTAACAAGAACATTGTAGTTATGAAACATGCAGTGTGTTTTATTTTGTCATCAGTCCTGCACTGCCCAGGAACATCCCCAGCCCAGGCAGCAGCCAGTGCCAGCCTGGAGCAGGTGATGAGCAGTAACTGGCTGTGCCTGCACCAGTGACACACAGCTAGAGGACTCCCTCAGTCTATTAATTCACTTGACAAAAGAAAGGGAGTTGCGCATACTGGGTTTCAGTGCCTAGCAAATTGGACTCTGGATTCCCTTTGATATTACATGTACTTATGGAAATAATTATGCAAATCCTTTTCGGCTATATCATCTTTAAATAGAAATCAGATTACATAAAGAAGATTGTAATCTCCTCCAGCAGCCATTCTAGCCGAGAAGGCAATAAAACAGGACCAGGAATCATACTTGTTGAACACATCAGTCGAATAAAATGGTGCTGCCTCTTGGGGTCCAGCCCTAGTGCCCAGCCTGGTGTAGGCACTGCCCACAGTTGTACACATCTCAAACCTCAGCCACAGCACAGCGAGTGTCAAAAGGCAAGTTCTTCATAAACAATTCCTTGGGTTTTACCATGCATATTCATGCAATTTTGGATACGCAGACACCTGATCAGTGTTCATTAATAATGAGAAATGGTTTAAATCACCTCATTTAAAACATTTGCTCTATGATCCACAAATGACTAATATTTGCTGAAGTTTACATAATACAAATGATGTGCATGTGTTGTGTAAATGAGAGATTAAAATATGAAACTAACAATATGCAAACATATGCATGGAAATGCTGAGAACCTGTTAGCTGAAACAGTGATTTCACACCTTTATTATTTTCTTTAAGCTGTCTGCAATTGTATTTTTGCTTTGTTTTCCTACAGAGCATACTCTTGGATCTGGCAAACGCACCCATGTTTTAAACATTCCTAATTTTGGTTTAATTTTTATATTTATCCCAGTTATTAACATTTTCAGTATGAGCTGCAATAGCAGTTTTCTTGACTGAATTTGAAGCAAAGAAAGCTTAATGTTTAGGAAACAATTTTCTAATAGCTTTGCATAATTTATGTAAGTCTTGTAAACACCTTTGCAAGTGTATGTACTGAACTCTCTTCTTTCAGTAAAAGGCACATTTTTGGCCATATCAGAAGTTTCATTTCAATGAGTCTTTTAACACTTAATTAGCTTAACTATATGGAGGATATGTATATGTGGATGCCTGTGTGTTAATTTTTTTTTAATTTACTGTACCAACTATGAAAACATAATTAACCACTATAGTAACTATTATACGTAATAGTTAAGTCAGGTTTTCAGGGAATACAATTTTAAGAAAAATATTTATTTTCTAGTTTGTCTATATATTAGACCACATTTTTATAGACAATGTAAATAATATAGACCTAAATATTTAGAAAGTCCTATGAAAGAATTTCTGAAAGAAGCTTCTAGTTTTATACCTGTTATCCCTGTTCTTTTTTTTGTTTGTTTGTTTTTTAACAATAAATAACAGTGCACAAATAGAAGGTATTTTCAACTTGAAGAAACTATTGGACTGTATTAACATTGTGGCTGTTCTAATTTGTGGTCCAGTTCACTGTTCCTGTTGGTTGATGCAATAAAAATCAAGTAACTGCTATTGTGTTTTAGGGGAACTATTTCTAATTGTTTTTCAAATGTCAAACTCTCACATTTTCTGGCCCATGTGCGACACAGAAGCCACAATGGGAGAGAGAATAAATAAACTCTAGAGGAAACATAAGTATGAAATTATTTCGTTGGGGTTTTTAGTTTCGTTTTGGTTTGTTTTCCATGAAGAACCTCAGTGTTACTTGCTGAAGTAGCATGTTTTAAAAATAAGATACCACTAACCTGAATGAGACAAAGGCAGATCAAGCTTCAGATGGGAGAGTGTTAGTGGATATTATTGTACAAGTGAATATTATGAGAGAGTGAATATTACTATGTGTAATCAATTGCTAACCACCTGTATAGATGTGCCACCCAGAATTCTACGTGCTTGGTACCCAAATCTCTTATGATATGTTATGCGAAGGTTGTGTGCTTAAAAAAAATAAAATGAGAAAATGTCAGGTGAAATATAATCATAACTGGGCGCATACAATTAAAGTTTATTTTTTTATGGAAAAAACTCTCTACAGCAGCTAATACTATACATTTCTTTTCATTTTAGAGATACAATGTAGAAATGTCAATCAGGCACCCAAAAAAGATGGAACTGCTTAGTAAGGTTGAAGCTCTGAAGAAAAGTGGTGTTTTACTACCAAATGATCTCCTTGAAAAAGTGGATTCAATTAATGAAAAATGGGAACTGCTTGGGGTATTTGCATTTTTATTACTGTTTGTGGGTTATGTGTACATTTTTGTGTGTTGAAGTACACTGTTTGTCTGATTTCTAATTTGGAGCACAAATATCTCTCTCTTTCAATCCACCATGTATATTTCAAACAAGCTACTCATTCTATTATAAAAACTCCATAGCCTTTTCCTCTTCTGTTGATTTTTTTTATTCCATGCTTGTCTCCTGTCTGACTTTAATAATTTTAGTTCTTTAATACATAAAAAATGTAAGTAAAATATGCCATGTATTATGGGTATGCACCAAGTCAACTATAATGCAGTATATCTGATATACACTGACTGTCATGCTTGAGTGAATGTTAATAGAATTTATTCTGAAGGTACATGTTAGAGACATCTACTGTTTAACTATTTACTATACCTTTAAGATGAAAAGTGGGGTTGTCACTGCATATTTCAGTCGCACTGATGGCTCAAAAACAAATACACAGATTCAGTACAAATCTGCATACCTGAAGCTGAGAATACAGCCAGGATATGTTTCATGCTGCTGTATTCATCTCACTTTTGACAAAAGCCAAAAAAGTTTCATGTAATTCATTTCACGCTATGATGGGCTGGGTCTCAGCCAAAGAGTGAGATACAAGAATCTGGCAAAAAAGCAATATAGGGATTCTGTTACCCAGAGACCAGTGATGGCACTGTGCAGGAGACACTATTGTCCTATTGTTGTAAAACAGCTGAGAGAGGTCAAACTATATATTTTTCCATCCACTCCTCTCCTTAATTGCCTTCACTTCAAATCAAGGGTAAGATAAATTTATAAATTACTTTAAATTATTAATTATAGATGTGTGATATTAGCAATACAGTTACATTGCATAATTTTGCATGCTATTATCCTAGTATAAAAAATTTTTCTAATATATTATTAGTTAGATATACATGCAGCCTGCCAACAGCATTTTAAATACTGACTTAAGTCACTTTAGGTGATGTGGTAATGCAATAGCCATTTCAGGGTGGGGCTTTTTTAGTTAAACGGAGTTGCTTCTAATCACTTGATTCTCTTGTGCAAATTGTCAGAAAATGTTAAAATTTGCCTTATGAGCAGTGAGCTTATTATTTTTAATTTTAATCTGCAGCATCACCATAAGCATTTTGAACTTGTTTGATTGTTAATAAATTTACTGATTTAGAAAGGACTTAACCCAATCTTTTACATCTGATCACGACAACTTTTTTTTTAAATAATTTCAGATGTAAGCCTTACATTTATGAATTTCAGTGTATTTAATCAGCTTAATTCAGTGACACTGATTAAAGCTGGTAGGATATCAAACTATGAAATAAGATCATAATTCTTAAAATCTAGGAAAACTGTCTTAAAAAATTTTGAAGCCCTTTTCTTCTCAGTATGTTAAAATCAAAATATACCTCCATATTAAGTTTTGCGATTAATTTCAGCACTTACAGAAAAATAAAATATAACTATTACAGTGTTTCTGCTGAATGCAGTTTCATGAATAATAAGCAGAGTTTGATAGAGTTTTGTTTAATTTAATAAAAACCTCTGCAGAAACTAACAGCACTAGACATACTGTTTTAATTGGCATGATTACATTTTAATTGGCATGAAAAAAATTAAAGACAAGGATTTTAACTTCTAACAATGGCAAAATAGAGGGATATGGTTTTTAATATTACTTTCATCTAAGGTGAACACTGTGGAATGGAAATACATTAGAATGAAATGTCAGTGGTGCGTACAGTTTAATCTGTGAAATTTTGTCCCCTGTGCTGAATATTACTCTGTCTCAATTGCATATTAAACAACCCTATCAAGGCAGGCATTGGCATCTGCTGTGCTGACACAAATTGTGAATTAAATGAAATTGATGTCCTCTGTCGTATATTTATGAAGACGGACCATTCTCTGAAGTATTCTGTTTATGAAGAATTTATGATTGCAAACTGTTCCAGAACAAAAAAGTGGCAATAAATTCTTTTTTGTGACCCTACCCTCCAAGGGCATTGATTTCACCTCCTGCTGCTACTTTTGTTGCAGCATAAAAACAATAGCTAGTGCTGGATTCCACTGAGGGTCTTCAAATTATCAATATTTGCACCATGAAAATAGAAGGGTGTTGCCAAGAAAGCATGTTTTCAGTTATGATCTCCTAAAGATGTGATTTACAGAATGCCGCATAGCAGATTAATATCTGTTGCTCTAATTTTATTTGTGTTTTAAAGCATATTTTTGGAAGCTAATTTCATTGTTATAAATTATATTCCAGTAACTTTTATTGCATGCACTTCCAACAGACAGACATACTGGGTCACCTAAAACTGTATCTTCATGTTACAACAATTAACCACCACTAATTATCAGTTTAAAAGGTTATTGGATGTGAGTGTCAGTGTATATTCAATATTCTACAATCAGTAACACAGATCTAGTGCTTATAATAAGTGTCAGCCTGACAGCCTCTTATAGGTCAGATAAAATACTGCTTGGCATAGGAGAAGCAGGCAACAGCAAATCTCTCTTCTGATGTTAAAGGATTGCCTTTCAAAATACTGAAAAGGAAGATAACTTTCTATCCCTGGCCTCTTCAGAATATTCATTAAGCACCCAGCGTCCACTATCAAAATGTTATTCAGTGATTCTGTTATTAGAAGTATTACTTTGAGAAGCTGGAGTAAATTAGTTTCATTAGCAATACCAGACAAACATTTTGTCTGGTCCATTATCTCAAAGTGGATTCTTAACACGGAGAACTGAAATTTGAATTTGGTTGCCTAAAAAATTGGCCTTATGTTCAGGAACAGTGAGGATTTTTGGTGTCTGAATGAGTTCAACCACTTAAAACAAACCAGCTTTTGTGACCTAACTGTTCCTCTATACAGCCTCAGGGCTACATGAATGAAAATTATAACCTAACTGTTCAGACCTCAAAAAATATCTCAGTGTTTCTCCAAAAATTTTAACACTACCTTGGATAGGAGTCTGGTGAGCTCAGTGATTTTCATATTTTCTGTTGCTGTCTAGAAACCAGTAACTCTTATACTGGTTATATACTGGTATATACAGGTCTTATACTCTTAACCATAAGTGTCTAAAGTCACTGACAAATTCTGCAGACTAACTAGTTTACAGAGTTATGAAGAATTTTGCTTCCTCTGTCCTTAATTACTCTTAGTAAACACTAATTTATAATCCTTCTAGCAAAGTCAGTGACCCAGAGAGAACAGCATAAGTGAGAAACAAGGGTAGGAAAATTGAAATGTATTGAAACAAGGAAACAAAGAATGAAATTGATTGATATTAGTCATAATTACCAAAAAACCACATCTCTAGTTATTTAACAGATTCTTATTGTTGCGCATTAACCTGTATATGTTTTGGTACATAAAACTAATCTATGTTTTTTTTTTATCTGATGCATTAGAAAACACTAGGAGAGAAGATCCAAGACACAATGGTAGGGCACAGTGGGTTAGGTCCACGTGACCTGCTCTCGCCTGAAAGCGGCAGCCTGGTAAGGCAGCTGGAGGTCAGGATCAAAGAGCTGAAAGGGTGGCTGAGAGATACAGAGCTTTTCATCTTCAATTCCTGTCTGAGACAAGAAAATGAAGGAACAATGAATGCTGAGAAACAACTGCAATATTTTAAGGTAATAAAAAAACTATCATAGCTTTCATAGAGAAACTCTTCTTTATGGTGGGATAAAATATTTATCTTTTACATAACATAATGAAATGCATGTATATATTTAATTATATATTTTTATTTATGTGTTCCCTCATGTTTATTTTATTGAATCCTTACAATAATATTTATAATATTTTTTGCAAAAGAGGTCTTTAGAGGGCTAATTGCACCACGATTGTAAAAGCAATAATATTCTTTCCTTCTACCTCAGTATAAAACGTAGAATCATAGAATGGCTTGGGTTGGAGGAGACCCTAAAGATGATCTATTTCCAACCCCCAACCCCCCTGAAATGGGGAGGGGCAAAAAAAAAAAAGCAGCTGGATTTTGTCTCAGAAAGCTTCACTCGAAATTTCACTCTCAGCATAAGGTAATTAAGGTCTTGTGTGATCATCAGTTTAATAACCTATATCTCTGCACATATGAGTCAAGAACAGCCTATCTGAGGTAACAATTACAGTGAGCTAAATTTGGCGTACATGAGAAAACATTCAAGGTTGTGGTGACTAGATATGTGGAAAAGACATATACACTATGAGATTTGCGTGAATCTAGGCCACATCCTAAGCCTAAGCCTGAAGATTTATAAAAAGGAGGGAAAAGATTGTAGTCACAATGCTTTATTCAGATGATAAGCTCTTTCAGCCAAAGGCCAGTGTTCAGCTTTGCAACTGACTTAGTGGAGGTTGCATGTTTTGTTCCATTCCCTGTAAGTAGTGGTAACATTCAGGAAAGAGGGCTAATTTAGCAAACACACCTGGTAGAACTGTGCAATTTTCTTCTGTTCATAGTTTCTAAATAAACCCTCACCCAAGTCATCATTACAGGTCACTTTACTCTGCAAGTGATCTCTGACCAAAGAATAAGAAAGGAATCACAAGTCATTGTTAAGCTTTAGAGGTAGAGAGGTTTTTTCTCTTCCACTAGCGCACCAGGGTGTCTAGGGCAACAGCAGTCTCAAGGGGATGGACAATTTCTTAAATATGCACCTCAAAGAGTATGTTGCCAACATGTCTAAATGTACTTTGTTTTGTACAAGCATTCAAGAAAACAACAGCAGAAATATTATTTTCTTCCCATTTAGTCATTCCTTAACTCTTCATTTTTCAATAATGATGAGTAGTGAGAAGGGTGTGCCAATGTAGATAAAGTCAGTGGTTTTCAGGTTCTTGAATTTGTCCATTTGAAAGCAATTTTGAGTTTTCTTATGACATCAATACTATTTTTTAATGATTTGGAGTCTTCTGCTAATGGGAGAAAAAAGTCATGGTGATTCTGTTTGATCTATCAGCTAGCTTCAAAGCAAGCTATTAGGAAGGACTGTTGATAGTCCTGCACAACTTCACAGCAATAGATGCACATTTTCCATAGGATATGCTGGACATTTTTATTCCTGTAGAAAATTATGGCATTTATTTAAGTGCAGAACTATGAATTTAAAAATCTAATTTCAGGAAAGCTTTATTTAAATCTATTTTTTTTTATATTCATACACACACACACACGCACACACACGCACACACACAGAGTAGTACCATACCAATCTTACATGTTTTGTGCATAAATCTCTCAAATTAAATCTTTTTATACATGTATGATATGATATGATATCATGCCAAAAGTTCCAGAGATGTTAAACAGCATAGTGTTATCCACCATGATGTAGCCAGAGTATTTCCTTACTTGGCTGATTATCTATTAATTACAAAATAATACATTAATTATTTTCAAAATGGTAGCCATTAGAGTATAAAAAATAATTATTTATCAAATATGGTGAGAGCACATCATTTTGTCATATATATTGAACCATCTTTGTCTCATTAAATCTGAAATTCACTATAAGTAAGTTTTCCATTCTTCACTGATCTCCTGGGGAAGTGTATAAAAGAGAAAATGGATATAATTAACAATACTGCAATGTATAATACATATATTTGAGAGAGAACATTTAGAACATTTTCAAAAACATTAGCTATGCCACTAGTAGAAAACCTGCTGGGGTTTAGTTTGACTTACTTTCCACTTAAGAGTTTAACCTTATTACTGCTTTCACTGTGGTAAGTGAATCATTGTTTCTTAATGGAAATTTACTGTGATGCACCATCCCAATACACACAGCCACTGTACACAGGGAAACATTTTTAATAAAATAAACTCAACAATGCCATTGATTTTCATTCCATAATGTTATGCTTTAAATTACAGTTATGCCTTAGGAAAAACCGTTATTCCATTTTTGAGGTGTTTTCCTTCTATTTTGCAATCGGAGGGTGAATCGAATGTGTAGCTCACATGCAGTTGGGACCCAAGATGAGAGTGATGTGGTGGGAAGACTAGCTGTTAAATTCGCTAGTAGGAATCTATTTTGACTTCTTTTTCTTTTTTATAGAAAATCATGCCATATAAATTTGAGTGTTCTTTTTATTAAAGAATTCACTACTGCATTATTTTCTTTTGGAATACTCCTGTGTAATAATACCTAGAATTTCTATAGAACTGTCCAGTCAAGGAGCTCCACATGCTGCACAGACATTACTGAACTAAGGCCCACTAAACATTTAAGGTAGATATTATTATCATCACCTTTTTAGAAATGAAGGAAATAAAATACATGGAGATTAAATTGCTTTTCAAGGTTTTCACAGAAAGTCAAGTGTAGCCTAAATACAGCCCCGTTCAAGAAGTGAGAAATAATGAACACAAGTTGCTGAGCTGTAAAGGGAGAAGCCAGGGTGTCTGACTGCAGTTATTTCTTCTGTTGCAGCACAAAATGTAGACTAAGAAAATAAAAAAATTTGAAAAAATTACTTCAAATTCTTGAGCTCATCACAGCTACAAATATATGTTTATTTTATTTATTCGTGCTTTTTATTCCTCTTTAAGTCCTTTAAGTCCATGTTTTCTAGCTTTCCACTGAAAACGATGTGGGCAAGAACCAGAATCTTACTTTTTAAATGAAATCCAAAATTCTCAGATAAACACATAGTTCTAGCCCCTGAAATACCACAATAATAATTGGCACAAATGATTTTCTAAAATAACAATATACAGCTATTTTGTGGGTCAGGAGAGATTTGGAGCTGTAAAGAATGAGAAGCAATAATAAAAAGCGTTTGCATTCTTTCATGAAAGTTTTTACCAAGTTTCATTTGAGTAAGGTCTAGCCAGAAATTTATGTGCCTGTTAGCTTGTCAGTAGAAGTGGTCTGCCACATTTCTTTTATGTGTCTGGGACTTCAAAAAGCATGCTTTTTTTCTCTGCAAAATTCCCTCAAAAAGCAGCAAGAGACCCTAAATAATTGGTCATATATTTTTGTCACTTGCAATAAAACTTAAGACATTAAGTGTTTTGTACAGAGAATGATCAGCTTTCAAAAGTTGTTTTGGGTTTGGCTCACAGGTTAGCTATTTGAGAACAAGCTTAGATTGGGAGTACTGTCTGTCTCAGAATCCCTTCTCAATCATGTACAACTGGGAAAGCCTCTAGCGTTTCCAGTAGCAAGATTTATAAAGGATCTTGATCTCTTTCTCCTCCAAACTGGGATGGGGAACAAGATTTTCCTCTTCAGAAAAGGATTCTAGGAGACATTTTCTGCTAAATTGTGTTTGGAGAAAAATAATGTTGCATTTCATGTCATTTCCTGATAGGGTTTTATTTGAAGCAATAAGCAACATGCTATATAGAGTCATACCTATCTCTTAAATCTTTATTTGTATCTCTAACAAAAATAGTCTTGGTTTTCAGTAGTACTGAAAACTTGTGGTTTTCATTCACTTTAGTCGATATATCCATTAAAGAAATCAGACTACTTAATCATACAAAACATGTGAAAATTTTTTCTCATTTGAAATTTCTAAAAGTCAACGGTTTATTGAATTCCACAGCTAGCATTATTTGTTGCCATTTCTGCTTACCTTGTAAACAGTGTAAATTATGTGCTGGTTGTAACTATTTCTAATGACTAGACCCACTCAGAACTGTATGTTTTCATCTTCCACTACATTTATGACTTGAGCATACCAGATGATGTAGCGTCATTTAAAAAAAAAGTATTTCTCAGCGGCATCTCTTCTTTCTCCAATGCCTAAGGCAACTGAACTTTTTGATTAAATAATATAGGTTGCATTGGTAATTAATAGTCAGTATGTCTTATGATGCTTTTTATATTTACTGAAAAGTTTGTAGAAGAGTCAGCACTTCTGTGCTGTACATCATACAAAAAAACCCCAGTTAAATGTACTTCAGTCAAATAAAACATAAGTGAGTTTGGAAGCATTTAAGATTGTGTCCAAAATGAAGTAAAACTATTAATGTTGAATAAAGGTTTGCAGACTCAGAAATTAAAGAAAATGCTGGCTGTTCCTACTGGTGGCAGGAATTGCTTTCACCACTGCATTCTGGATCCTTTACAGTTTTTAGAATGATGTTTCTGGCAGAGCTGCAGTTAAAGAATTACAGAATTTCAATATTCATGTAACAAAAGTATGCAGAACAGTCTGCCACAGAAAGTCCAAAAGAAGTCAAGCTGGATTTAATCCTTTTCACACCTCTATGGTGGGAAAAAAAATGTTCTAATAAATTTCTCAAAAGGAGTGTGACTTCAGAGACCTAAAACTTTTCACAGATGAAAAATTCTTCACCCAGATTTTGTTTGGATTCAATTTTAGCAAACAGAAAGGCATACAGTACTAAATTGTACAGAACCAGGTAGGATTCCAAAGTTGAAGGTAGCCTAATGCCTCTTACAAAGTTGAATGTAGCCTAATGCCTCTTACAAAGGTTTGAAGTGAATTCAGACTGAATTTCCATGACCCACAATCCCAAAGTAGCACTTCTGTGGACCACTGAAATGGGAAGCTGCATCTTTATAGTAAAGCAGCTGTACATACATATTTTTCGGCCCTAATGTAATACATGGTTATATCTCTAAGTTGATTCAATTTACTAAAATATCAATGCACAATACTCTGTATATATGTGCAAATACACATAAACACAGAACACTTAGATATTTAATATACCTCAGATTTTTATTTAATATGCTTATTACTGAAAAAAAGTTCACCTCTCCCTATTTAAGGTAACACTGATATGACATCTAACTTCCATTTAAGATTAAATGCTTTGCTGAGATAGCAGCTGTCATTCTATCATCTCATTTTGGCTTGAATCCCGAACTGTAAATTCTGGGGGTTTTTTACAATGTTATTTACTTTCTGATTAATCAAAACATCAAAATTAATCTTAAAGAATATCTAGTTGTCTAAACCCTTTTTTCCCCCCTCAAATGCTCCCTTTGCTGGGACAAATGAAGAGACAGAAGAGCCTCTGGACTAAGACTGGGGTGTGGTATGGAGGTTTCTCTAGTAATAGGAAGAGCTGAGCTCAGCAGAGCTCAGATACAGCAATATACTGAATGCTTTGGTGGACAGAGAATGACCTAGTGGATAATTTTAGGATAAAAATTAATATTTTACTTATTTCTTAGGTCTATTTTATGTACCGTCCCCTTATTTCTGATACACCAAGATGTTTGTCCCACAAACAGTATAGGTAAAAGCATGTTAAAACAGACTAGCTACAGGGCAGAGATCTTCTCTGAGTTTCTTTTCTAGTAATTGGAAGGGAGAAATTGCTTTTGGGATGCAATTAATCCATTCTGGTTTAGGCATACAAAGCCAAAAAATTTAAAATTTAGGCTATGGAGAAAAGGTACTGTACCTCAGAATACCTGCTTCTAAATGACTGGCTCATGTTCACATTTTCCATTAGTTCAGATGAATCTCAAGAAATTATCAGGAGGATCATTAGGACAAAGGGACTTTGGGATGAGACAATTGCAATTCCAACTTAGGATGTTTTACTGATATCTGTAAGGTTCTTCTACACTAATTACATTTTTATTTATTTTCCAGAAAGGTTAAGCCCAATTTTCTCTTTCAGTCCTCCTAGATGTGCAGTACGGTGCTCATTTGAACCATCTTATTAATGGGAACTGTTGAGGAGGTAGTTGAGTCCTTGTCCTTGTCTTTCTTACTGTACTGAGATGACCTATTTTTAATTCCTTTGTCATGGGTAAGCTTGAGAGACTTGAGGTCTCACTCAATTTGAGCAACACAGAAGACATTGGCCTGCAGAGGAAGCTGTTCCAAACTGGCCATTACAAAGTAAAGCTTGCAATTTCATTGTGACAAAGGGATTACAGTTCCTTTCCCAAGACTTTGATATCAATGACACCTACAGACTTGCAGCTATATTTCCCCTGCTAAGTCATGGCCTCTTGAAGACTCATATGTGTAGAAGTAAAAAAATTACTTCTTTTGAGAGAACATTCCTAGTTCTATCACTTATTATTTTCATTATGATTGAAGATATAATTGGCTTTTTTTTCCTTTTGATCCATCCAAATGACTCCTTGAAAATAAGTCTGCTTATTGTTCTGCTATTCCCTTGAAGACTTATTTACAGCAAAACCAGAATCATTCTTTTCTGATACTATCAACCTGGAAAAGGAAAATGAGAAGAAAGCAGAAGATGAGAAAAGAAAACGAGAAAGAAATATTTCCCCTAAAAATAAGCCAGGACTGACTTGCACGGATTTACAGAGAGGGTTGGTACTTTGGTTGGCCTCAAAGCTTTACCTTTTTTGCTGATAACATGTAGAAAACCAAGTACAGCATGGACTGGGAATATAAGACAAGAAAAATTCACGGCACTATCTCCATCAAAGTTCACTTTGTACTACTGCATGTGATTGGATTATTTATTTGATTGTCTATAACTGCCTCTTTGGAGTCATAGCATTGCGTTTTCAGATGCAAATCTATCCAATATTAGTGGATTATTGATTGAATAGTGTCTCTGGAGCCATTAAATTCTACTAATGAGGTTTTTCCTTAATTAGTGGATCAAACTGGACAGTTTTCTCAAGTTTTGTCTTTGTATGTAAGTTAAAAGATCATGGTCCCAATAGGGAGTATTGTTGTGGACTGTATTTACCTGTATTAAAGTAAGTACCTCTACTTATACTGAAAATAATTTCATGCAGCCAGGAAATCTACTGATTTTAGTAGAATTTGCAGGGTAAAGTGAAATTTAGCATGAGTAAAATATGAGTGTAAAAGAACAGGTCCTCAGTATACTTTCCTTCATGTTTATTGCAGTCCTTATCAGGTAAATTATGGATCACCAATATGAGATGTCAGTCAGGAATGGGATTTGTAGACTGGTACCATATTTCTAGGGCCAGGAGAGTGGCTTAGACTTGCTGCATAAAGTCACTGAGGGAAAAATATAGTATGTGGATTCCTGTCCTTTGAAGGATGGCTCCTTTATGTTAGGGAAGAGGTGCATTTCCTTGTGTCAGAATAAAACTGAAGGCCTGGCCCCTAATCTGATGGATTTTCTCTGCATTTTGTCAATGGCTGAAAGTGCAATGTCATTCTTATGGAACCATCTTTCCCTTTGTCACACTGATGCTTATTTTCATATTTTGGTCACAATAAGAGGAACTCCATTATGTTCCAAGTATTAATGAAGTCAGAAGTTAAGGCCTCTTTCATGGCCCCTTTGCTTTCATCCTGTCTTTTCTTCTCACCCCAGTCTTATCGTCCAGGCAGTGGAAAAATGGCACTTGAAGGCGCAATACTATGAGTACCTCTGAATCTTTGGGACCATCACAGCAAGCAGTCACCATAGTCAGACATTTGGTTTTTGATAACCCTTAGCTTTTTGACTGCCATTCACAGTTCATCTTGAACCAAATCATTGCTTCTGTCTTCCTTCTAATTCAAGCCTTCTCGTAGTCCTGGGACTAAACTGTGTATGTCAGTCATATCCGTCTAACTGGTAAAAGGGGCAAGTTAGTATTAATTTAAAACTTAACATATTTATAGAATCACAGAATCATAAATTTTAGAAGAGACCTCCAAGACCATCAAGTCCAACCTTTTGCTGAGTACCACCATGTCAACTAAACCATGGCACTAAGTTCCTTTCATGTAGTTGTAGAGAGTGATACTCTGAGCCTCCTTTCCTTCAGGCTGAACAATTCCAGCTCCTTCAGCCACTCCTCATATGATTTGCCTTCCAGACTTTTCACCAGCTCTGTTGACCTTCTTTGGGCATGCTTCAGCACCTCAATGTCTTTCTTGGAGTGAGGGGACCAGAACTGGACACAGGACTTGAGATGCAGCCTCACCAGTGACAAGTAGAGAGGGACAACTTCTTCCCTAGTCAATGTGATCACTTGTCTTGATCTCCTTTACCAAGTTAGGTACTGAGGGAGCTACCCTACATCTGAGAGGGGTGAGCCTACCTCAGCACAGTGCTGCCTGGCTCTGGTTGATTCTGCTCTAAGTAGCTTCTCTTGTTGGGGGCTTTTAATTTTGTCTTGAACTGAACCCAAAAACTGTGGGCCCAACTGTATATTTATGCTTAAGGTAAGGCAAAAGAATGTATATCCATTCTGAGGATGCACTGCTTTTTGGAAATAAGATGAACACAATTTCTGGAAAAGCCTGTTTGTTGTCCCTGTGCATATACAGATAGACATGAAAACACCACAATTTATTTTCCTCAGTTTACCCTGGCACAGCTCAACCTGTGTGTTTTTGCATTCAGTCAAAGTTTACTTCATTGACATAAGAAAAAAGCCAGAGGAAATATCTTTTTCCTTACTTATTGCATGTGTTTATTTCCCCTTTCCTCTTCTGAAGTCTCCAAAAGAATAGTCTAATCTATTTTATGTTTGCTGCTTTCCCATAAAAAAGGTAATACCTATACACTGCAGGACATGTTTTTCTGTGATTCAGAATAGGGTCTAAGCTCCCAGTATATTTTGGAACATACCAGGCCCATTGCACAAGGACAGCAAAAATACTTGTCCCACCTAAGAGGGAACTAGATTAAGAAAGGGAGTGTGTATGCTATTAACATCTGAACCTCAGCTTGAGATTTACAGGTATTGATGTATACCCATGCAAGGAAGTTTTTCCTTTAAAGCCCTATATAGCTGCAAGATAGAATATGAAATTTTAACGGTTTTAAAATGCCTGAAATTCATACCTACAGTTTTTAGGCAATTGGAGGTGGTTTCTTGGCATCAAATATGTGATCTATGTGGAGAAACATCTTGATTTCTTTTAAAATATGATTCTAAGTGAATTTCAAAGACTGGAAGTCAAGTTGAACTTAAATGATTTTTAAGAATAGTTTCCACCTGTGCCTGAATTTTTTTACTGTCTTGGATTTATACACATTTCATTTGAAACTGTACTCATTGTGGTGATCTAACAAAAATTTCAAATTTGAAATGTCCAGTATAGGTAAACATATTTTTGATCAGTGTAGTTCAGGACTCACTACAAAAGCAAAACACAACACTGATGTTTATCCTACCTGTCTGATGATTAGCCTGCATTTATCTTAGCATTTTCCGGGGGCAAAAAACGAAACCCTGGAAAATTGTGGCACTTCCTGCAATATTTCTCCTTTGAATCTTTTTCACTGGAAGGATAATTTCTCAAATTAAATGAGAAGAGGACACAAACCAAAGGCATTTATAAACAGGATGCTAGCCTAGAAATATGAATCCTCCAGCCATCCCCTCTGGCTCCTCTGTCTGAGTGACTTGGCTTATTCCCTGGAACTAAGTTAACCCCAACTTCAAAGTGGGTAGTGTATAGCTCTAAAATACTTCTGTTTGAAAATGAATCGAATTCCCTGCATGAATCACAAGGAAAATAAGTCTTGGAAAAGATTTGTTTTATTTCAGTCAGGAAGATTCATTTTCATCCAACACCATTTTACTTTTATTTTTAAAAGTTATCTTTCTGTAATTGCACACTAGTTTAGAGTTAAGATAGGAGCATCTTAACAATAATGGGCACTTTTTTTAACAGATTATTGCCAAAAGTGCATTCTTTATTCCAGGGAGACACTGTAATAGATACCAGTGCTTTCGTAATGATACAAGCAATCTGTAAGCTATTATAGGTTCTTTTATAGTAACTTAATCTTCATATTGTTTTATACGTCTGGAATTTTAATAGTGTTTTTAATTTATGAAGAGGAGTATATTACATATTACTAGTTACATGGGAGTATGAGCTAAATAACAGACCACTGAATGGTATTCTTACAAACAAATATTTAGAAGTACTTAAACAGGCATAAGGAATAGAACAAAGAAGTTAAAGAATACCATACAGATATAATAGTAGCTTTTATGGAATGGGTCCAGAACCATCTAATCTGAATTGCAACTGTTTTTAATGCATAAATTTTGCTTCTACAAAAAAATGGGAATGAAATTTAAAAGTAAAGATTTTACTCAATATAAATATATTTACCTATTTAATGAATTTAATTATTAAAATAATAAAATATAATATAAGTAATGTAATATTTTAAGAACACATATAATAATAAAGAATTCAATTATTTATTCAAATAAGTACAGATACCCATGTAACTTTTTAAAGCTAATGGAAAGAATTTATTAAATACTTGCTTATATGTAGAATGCAAACTCCTATGTACATTCCTAAAGCTAGTGCAAAAAATGAAGTCTTTTTTCCTTCTAGTTCATTGTCATTTTTAATATGTCTAGAAAGAGACACAGTTCTCTTGTAAGAGAAATATCATAACACTTTGCAGAGAGTTACAGAGATATGATCAGTGCAGCAATTTAGTGGTTGTAATACTATTAAAAGTAGGGCTTTTAAATGAAGAGAACCAGTTCACTATTTTGAAAGAAGTGATATTCTACTTTAAACTGTCATTCTGTATTTCTGACTTGCAATTAGATGATATTTCTAAAATGTCATTCCCAGATTCTGTTGTGACTGTCATCATAATAAAATGTGACAGGAAAGATATTATATCAATACTTTTTCCATAATTAGCATTACATTTCTCTCAAGGGTTAAATACAAAGGTTTTTCACGGAATGGTCTGCAAGCTTTGTGCCTTTAGAATCTTTTAATATAGCCAAGACTGGTGACAACTGGGAGATAGATCTATGAACAAACTCGTTTGGAGAGAATAGTTTTGTGGTGTGTGATATATGTTAGGCAAATGAGCTTATTAGGGCTCTCATCTATTTTATTATTGGTGCCCAATTTAATAGAGGCATTTAAAAAACAATATTTCTGCCTGCGTCCTTGAAATGAAGAAGATACATTGATATAATTGAGAGCAAATGATTGCATGTTGTGCCATTTAATCATGTCATTTTTCAATTGCTGTTTTTTGCACTTCACTGCATGCTTATAGAATATTTAGCTTCAATATAGATTAAGTCACACAGTATGCAACTGAGTAGATTTCCCATATTAGGTGACATATTTTAACCTTGAAATCAGCAAAAGCACACAGGTTTGGCAGTGTTTTTCTAAACAATGACAAGTAATCATTCATTTTCTATCTTTGTCAATTAGCTTTTTTATTTTAAGGAATTACTCCCCTATTAATAGTTTTTGAGAAATTGTTGATTTTCTTTTTCATTTGAAACAAAAATTCTTCTTTTCACCATCTGTCCTGCAAGAATGCATTACCCTGAGAAGTTCCAACAGGCATTGCCATTTTACAGACAACACTGAAAACTACATTTTACCCAAACTTTGCAAGTATTTCCTCTTTAATTTTTCCTGTTTCTTGTTTCTCTTTAGTGATGTATTATTTCTGTTAGTTGTGATACTTTAAGTTTTACATTATCACTTTTAAAACCTGAAATGCTGCCCTAGCCAAAAATCAGGCATAAAAAGGCAAATAAGTTCTAAAAGGTGTATTTTGATTGGTGTACACAGAATAGTGACTCCCATTCTCAGATCCTGCCTTAATTTCTGCATGTGATTGTTGTACTAAAGAACAGCAGATCCACCTTCCATCAAAGAACAACTGGGTGCAATCAGAAGTGTGTCATTCCCTCCCTCACATACCCACATGCAACAAGGAGGAAGAGTAGGCCTTTAACAGACCGAAGTTAGAGAGACATTTTCTCTTAGATCTGGTAATTTATCTGCAGCTGAACTTCTTTTGTATTCCTAAAAGCAGCCTGTGTTGCCCATGCATACACAGAAGCCCAGAAATAGCACTTATCTCAGTATACCTTGGCATTTCTTCCGGACCTGAAAGCACAAAGAAAATCCATCTGTTTGTCATTGTCCAACTGTTTTCAACTGGCCATCTCTACATGAAAATTTAGTCCAGTTGTAGAGTGAAAACAAGAAGCTTCAGATCCCATAAAAATGAATTCTTCAAACAACATGTTATAAATGAGGCTATGAAAACATCCCAATAATCTATGTGGTGAATGTGTGGATTATGTGGATTTAAGGCAACTCAACTAATTTTACTATGACTTTTAAACTACTTTTAAGCATAATTAATCCCACTGAATTCATCAAAAGTCTTAAACAGTTAATATAAACACCTGGTCAAGATTCTTGATATAACATGTTTCAGTGGCCTACTCATCTTACATCTCGTGTCAGAAAGCTGACTTCCCATACAGGTCTTTCAGTCATGCAGAGCAGATGGTGCAGCACAGCTCAGGTGCCAATATGCTGCAGGAAGGCTGAGGAATGGAAACTCACTGGGGCTTGAGGAGCTGTAACATTCCTCAACTTCCCACCTTTCTATGCCTCTCATATGCTCTGGTGCTGCCTAAAGCTGCACACTTGTTTCTGGTCATACACCACTCACTTAGGAGTCACACAGCTAAGCCAAGCACCTTCTGTTCAGATCATGGCCACTTCCATCCCCATAGATGGTGCCATTAGCCCTTGGCTTGGAAGGAGTGTTTGATGTCATTTGACTCAGCAGGGGCTTTTCCAGATGATTTAAGTCATGGTATTAACAAGCTGTGAAAGTAGTTTCAGGTAGCCCTTTTTAGCTATGCGGGTGATAACTTCAAAGCACTGAAAATAGGAGTTGGCAGGGGGAAGTAAAGCCTTGGACAGGAATCCTCAGGATGGGAAGCCATGACCATGAAAACATTCTAATGACTAACACCTCAATGATATCAGGGTATCTGTTGGGAAGCAAATGACTCAGACACGAAGTCAACTTCTTACACAGCAGTTGCAGTTACTGTGTATACTCAGCCTGCAGCAAAAAAGTCAAATACATTTATTTAAGTCTCACTGCAAATGGCTTAAGTGAATACGTTTCTCCCACATTTGCAAAGATTTGGATTGTGTTTACGTTTACCACAGCTCAATGGACACATGATAGTATGAGGGGACAAAATTGTAAGTGTTTGATCTCTTAATCTATGCTTCAACAAATCTTTTGCACACACAGAAGACTAAGTGAGCCTAAGTGATGCACCTCAGTGAGATCACATCCTAATTTTCTGAACCTTGAAATGCCCAGTAGCTTACAATAAGAGCTGTAAACTATAAGACTTTAGGCTCAAGAGAGGTACTCATCATATTTCCTTACTCATCCAATTTTTAAATTAATTTAGTTTTATCAAACATGAATTATAGCTTCTACATTCACAATGTACCTTGCAAATAATTAATTAAATTAACTGTCATTCTGGAAGCATATTTTGCATGTGCAATTACTGTATTGACAGGTTTTTATACAAGGATGTGATTTTAACAATAGCAAAACCTGGATGGATATACAACACCACAGTGTATATATCATGTCATGGGCTATAGGCAATTATTGTGTCCCTTTAGGACACTGAACACAAGACCCTAATACTGCTTAAAGTCATTATTGCTAGTGCTATTATATAGGGCTTAAAGATGTCTTTACACGATTAAGTTCTCTGGGTTTTAAAGTATTGTTTCTGTAGCCAACTATTTCAATACACTGTTAGATACAAGCACTTCATTCTTCTCCTGTTTAATATTAACCATAATATCATGTAATAAAATTGAAACAAAAGTGCCATAGGCCTAATTGTACTGTCACAGCCATGTAAATCAGAAATAGCTTCAGTAAAGCTACTGTTATTATGCTGGTGTAAAATTGATATAAATTAGAAATGACTTGGACGCTGTAGCTCTGCTTTCAGATAACACAATGCAAAGGCCTCACTTAAAGTCCCCTATAATGGCTTATGAATGCAATTCTCCTTACCTCATCATGTTAAAAGGCATTGTATCAGAAAAGACCAATATTTATAAGGGATGACTTAATCAGATAGATCAAGGTAAATTAATGTTATAGGGCCTGATCCTGAGCTATGTTGACTTCTATGAAGTTAATGCAGACCTACATAAATTTGGCTATGATTGGTGTATAACTCACCATCACTTCCAAAAAACCTGAATTGCCTAGGTGTTATAAAATGTAAAATAAGAACACTGACTAAAGATAGACTTTTTGGTCTCGTTTGGTTGGCTGGTATTTTTCCTGATCTGACATTAAGCTAATGAACAGCATCAGAAAGGAAATGTGCCAGACGTGGTGGTTACATCAAGGACCACAAAGGAAACTAGTAATGAACTCTAGGAAAATAAATAAGGGCAAGTTCAGGAAACGCAAGTGAAAATGCAGCTCTGGTATAAATTGAATAATAAAATTCCTGGTCATATTTTGCCATAAATAGTGGTTTGGGAATTTGTCATTCACCTTATTTAAAATTCAGAAATATTAAAGGTACAGGGTTCTCTCATTACAGAAGTAATAGAATTCTAGCTATTATAGAGTTAGGGTAATTTAAATAGCTATAGAATGCATTATATCAATAAGTGGAACATCTGTATGAAATGTCCACCTGCTACTATACTACTCAGTGTACTTTACAATGAAATGTACTTAATCATTTTAAGATGTCTTCTAATGAAGGCTTATCGGGAATAACATTTTGAACACAAATACTTTTAGGCACTAAAACTTCTGCTTTAAATGAGATTGCATTGCCTTGTTTACCCTTGTTGATTAATAAGCAATCTGTTAGGATGGCCCAATTGTGCTAGTGAAAGTAGATTAGTAATTCAGCTATGTTTGTGAGTTTAACCATCATTTCTCTTGAAGGCTTTAAAAGAAATCCCTGTCTTTTGCACACTATCCCTATGCAAAGAAAAGATACATGTTTTTAGCTGTATATACCAACCTTTTGGTACACACTTTCAACTTGATATTATTGATCAAGAACAGCAGCAAAATACTCCTTTGAGTTATGACATTTCTAATTATAAATTTCAATTTTTAAAGAAACAGTGACACAAAAATTGGAACTGGAATTCACTTTTCTATAGAATGCTTTTGTTTTGCTAATAAAATTGAGAAGGTGATCCTGGTTTTTTATCAGTTAACGCTTCTGAACAGCTTTGAGACATGTTGTGGCCTTTTTTTTACTTGCTTCTTATCATTAAGTGGAAGTTTAGAGGCAAACACCCTGTCTTCAAAAAAGATGATAGTTCAAATTTTCTCATGGGGTCATGCACTTTCCTCTGTGGTGTCCCACAGAGGGAAACAGATGTTGGTAAGTCACAATTTAAATTATCTGTAAAGCTCCCATGTGTAGAGCACAGTCCTGTCAAATTCAGGAGTAGCACATCCCTATGATAATTATTGAATGCTTGAGCTATGCAATGTTATAAAAGTAAAGGATCTCAGAACCTGGGCTGAAGCAGTCATCTTCACGTGCATTTCTGCCTTCTGTACCCCAGCTTCATAGATGCTATTATTTAAATTTGTTATGAGTTAAAAAAAATCCTGGTTTGATGTTCAGTGACAGTAGAGTATAATCACAGATAAAACCATGCTTGGAAGCACCCCATGCCATTAACTGCTTCTGGGTGGTAGACCTTGCTCTAATTCTGGCATGTAGCATGCATTACTTATTCTACTGCTCAACAAGATTCTCAGCACAGTTTCTTAGGGTTTTGGTGGAGAACCCCATATCCTGGCTCCCATCAAGTTTCAATATTAGGGCTTAGCAATTGTCTCCCATCGTCCAGTTTACGTCAGACTGCATTCTCAGTAGCACTGTAATCAATATATGAAGTAAACACAGTGAATTACTCCTTTTCAGGGATGATACAATTGTCACAGTTTTCCTACATTTACTTGAATATGGAACTACCCTGAAAATATTTTATGATAACAAAAAACCTCTGTAAACAATTTTATACTGATTTTTCTCTTTCTGTAATGTTTCTCCTGTGACAGGGCACATATGACCCATAATTTCTATTGTTTTTTCTCAAAATATACATATTCTCATTGCATGACTACAATTTTTCTCTCTTATTTTTCTGTAGAATTTCTGAAGCTGATTACTGTCAGGGTAACTCATTTCAGATGTGATCCAGTTGAATGAAAAAGAAAGGAAGAATAAATGAGTCTACACCATAAAACTTTCAGCATTATAGAGACAGTTAGCTATGTATGGCATTTGTTTGAAGATTGAATGTAGTTTTAGTCTGTCTGTGCTATTAAGGTTAAGACTGTATTTATCTGAAAATAAAACACTAAGCTCTGGCAGAAGTACGGGAATTTATGGAAGACCTGAAAAAATATTGCAAGACAGATATTGGGCACTGCTAAATATCAGATAATAATTAATATTTCAGTTTGCGAAGTATTCCATGCTGACATCTGCTGTTTGTCTGTCCTTCAGTCTCTATGCTCTGAGATCAAGCAGAGGCGCCGTGGGGTGGCCTCTGTGCTGCGATTATGCCAGCACCTCCTGGATGATCAGGAGACCTGCAACCTAAATGCAGATCACCAGTCCATGCAGCTGATAATCGTAAACCTTGAGAGGAGGTGGGAAGCCATTGTCATGCAAGCTGTCCACTGGCAAACCAGGCTACAGA
Organism: Camarhynchus parvulus; assembly: GCF_901933205.1. NCBI lineage: Eukaryota > Metazoa > Chordata > Aves > Passeriformes > Thraupidae > Camarhynchus > Camarhynchus parvulus. The sequence goes on from NC_044575.1 coordinate 35,536,016, forward strand.
AGCGATCGGAAAAAGACTCGGTGAGTGATGCTTGCTTTTAAAAAGTCTTGTGGGATTTCATTCTTCACAAGAAACACTTTTTCAGCACAAGAAAAACATACCCATCTCTGAGTGTTTTCTTCCAACAGAGATGCCATTCTTAGTCTTTACTGTCTACAAATGAATCTTCAGTTTTTCATACAGTATTGTGTGGACAACATTGTTTAATAATATAAACTCACATATATATATTGTATTGGCTGGATATTTAATCTCATCATATCTGATCCCACCCAGTAGAAAAACCAAATCCTCTACTGCTGCTAAGTTGCTCAGTACCTAACAGAACTGGGCCCAGAGACATATTTCACTGATTGTAAGTATATCTTAGAAAAAGAAATTCCTGTGTAACTAAGACTGGTTTTAATTAGCATCCCAGCAGAAGATGTGTATTTCACATAGAACATCATGGGTATGTGATTAATATACAATCCTCTGTTATTTGAATATAAGTAAAATGTAGTAATTTGCTTTTATCTCAGGGAAATGATTCCTAAGAGGCAAAATAGCACTCTGCTTAAACCATCCATTAAGTGGCATGAATTAGATTGGTTTTCCACAGCCTAAAACTATATTAAAAAGCAGGGGTAATAAAATTATCCCTACTGTAACACCATTGACTGTAATGGATGAATTGGCTCAGCATGTCTTGTGCAATTATGACACTGCTGAAGTCTGTATACTGCAGCTACATTGACAGCAATGTATGTAGTTCCTATGTAGTTCATATACTGAATAGTCTTGGTGAGATTTGGGAATAAGTGATATATTTTTTAAGGTTTTTATTAAGCAAAGCAAAGGAAAAATATCTAGACACATCCTTCTTAGCAATTATCTGACTAACAGTGAAATACTACTTTTGACTTCTTTTTCTTAAAGTTCCTTTACAAAAATAACAGAAGCTTTAATTCTCTGGTTCAGTTAGGGTCCTACAGTATGAAGATACATAAGGCATTGTTTAGAAACCCTAGCAGTTCCTGAGTGAAAATCCTATTAGTCTTAACAGCCCAAGAAATGGTGAGTTAGTGAGAAGGATGCTGTGGACAAGTGAACTGGTGAAGGTAATAATAATGTTGCTTGCCTGCCTTTTTCATAACTTAAAACATAGGAATGCTCCTCTGCTAGTTTGTTTTACTGGCTCTTTTGCTTTAGGTATTGATATAGAAATGGGACTCGATGAAAGAAGAGGTTTGAACAGACTGTTAGGACAAGCCAAAGGGGTTCTGTATGAGGCAGCATGGAAAGAACTCATCTCTGAAAAGCAGATGTAGTGTTAGCGTTGGTTTTATAAGCATGGGATGAGTCAACTGGCAATGTAAAAAATGAAGATAATTGAGATTGTGAGAAAATATTGCAGAAATTTCAGTGGAATTAAAGAAAAAACAGAACTAGTGAGAATCCAGAAAGAAGTTTTATGGAAATTGTAGGTAGAAGTTTGAAACAATACATTACATTTAATTGAGAGGAAAGTCAGGAAATAAAAGAAGACTAATGTCATCTCAATAGTTGCTGAGAGTTTTGATGGTAATGAGTCTGGGAGAGCAAGAAATGAGAACAGAAGTAAAAGAATTCATCAATGAAATAGGCTGGGCAAGTGAATGTGTTAGAAGACAAATATGAGGCTGAGGAAAAGATTGATAAAGAAAGAAAATACAGTAGCAGAAATTTTTAATCTCTTGAGAAATGCTAGTTGTGTTTTTGTGATAGTTCCATCTTAGGAATATTTTTAGTCATATTACTAATGTGTTGCAGCAATAGCTCTAATAAATTTGGTTAGTGCTGCACAAAATGTTTAATGATCTGACCAGCAGTAGAAGAACAGTTGAACTTTGGAGCTTCAGAAATAAGTATGTGCAGTATTTAGGCAACAACCAAAAAAAACCACCAGCTCTCAGAATCCTGAATTTTTTTTTGTTAGAGGCTGAGTATTGCTGGGTCTGTAACAGCCCAAGAGGGAGTGAACCACATTCTAGCTGTGTTATCTTAAAGGTAAAGTACCGCAGATCAGCAGGTTTGGGGTTTTATTTTAGTAGATGACTATTTGACTTGGAACAAAAAGAAGTTGCATTTGTGAGATATGTTAGAGAGTGCTGACAGAGGTCCAAGTTACTGTAATGAACAATGTTATCCTCTTTTGCGTGTAGGCAGTTGCTGTATGGAAGCAGTTGCTCTAAATTGTTCAGAGGAAATTAGAGCTTGGTGCTGCGCTTGCAGCAGGAGTGGAGTCTTATGTTTCTGTTTGGGATTGCAATCAATCAGGAGTTGAGGCATGGTGAGGATATGAGTACAGAGTCTCACTTGATATCTGGAGGCTTGGAACTTCACAAGGTACCCACTGCTTTGTTCCCACTTTGCCTGAGGTGGTCTGGAGTTATTTGCTGGGCTGAGCTGACTTTCACTGGCTGAGGGGTGTGTCATTCTTTCTGCTGAGAGATAGCAGCTGTCTAAATGGCTGCTCATGATGCTCATCTAATTGTCACTGTTTTGTTTGGAACCTCTCATCTTAGGCTGCTTTATAATATGCTTCTTTTAAGTATGTCAGTATCTACATGTTTCTCTTGCTGATAAAACTATCCATATTCTCAACATTTAAATATGCTCCAGCCACTGCAGGATTTCTTTGACTTTCCTTGCCTGAGTTGGCATGTTCTAACCTTCCTTTTCACTCAGTTCCTGTGCAGTCATTTCTTGGGTAGGTACCAGAACCATTTCTTCTGCTATCGTATCTCTCTGTATTTGATGGTGTGCCAGTCTTGGCACACAAGCAATATCCCTTGGTAACAAGTCTGTCTTTGTGGTTGCCCACAAAATACTGTAATTTATGAAAACAAATGAGATGTTTTTATAGCCTGACTCATTCATGGCATCTGACTTACTGACAGTAAATAAGATACTCCAGATAATTGTATAGCCTCAGTGCAAGAGTCACTCTCATCTTCTACTGTTTTCTAATTGTGTGCTGGGATCTTCCTTTGTCCCCTTTCTGCCCCTTTTTACATTCAGTCACTTATCTGGGCCACTTAAAATGTTACAAAGGTACGCTGGTATTAACCACAGAAAACTTTTATGTTTCTTTTGAATTGTCTTCTTTTAAGGTCTTCAGCAGTTTTTAGTTTTGCTCGCCTTTTGCAATAGTGGGCATGATAAGTTTACAAATAACAAGTTACTGACATGTACTTCATGCTCCTACAAAAGCTCATAAACAAAAAGTTCTATGTAGAATGTGAGATTATCAATAAGAATGGCTCCAGAAAGATGAAATATGATTAGATTCAGCGGGTTAATCTAGCTATATAGAATGAGGTATTCATAAAGTGAAAAAAAACTCAGAAAACTGGAAACAGTCCTAATTTGTTTCAGCAAAAGAGGTTTTTATCTCCCCCATCTGTTTGTTTTGGTGTTGGGGTTTTTTTGTTGTTGTTTTTTGGTTTTTTTTTTGTTTGTTTGGTTGGGGTTTTTTTTTGTTTGGTTTGGTTTTTTCTTAGTAAATTCTTTTCTTCCAGATTTATCATTCCATATTTTGCTGATATAATGTTACATATCACCTTAATTTTAACTTCAGGATTACACAGATGCCTTATAGCTTGTCTAACAAGACCCTGCTAGCAATCATCTTAAAGGAAAAAGAATACTGCCTGGCAATTGCAATAGCAATAGCAACAATCTACATTTAACTAAACTCAAAATTGCCATCTAAAATTCCTGCACAACAGCTGGAGGAGCTTTAACTCACTATGCACTTTCCTTTAGAAGCTACTTTGTACTTGGAAGACTAAAAATTTAAAAAATGGTTTTGGGACAGATTCAGTCAGAGTTGTGCCCATAAATTTAGTCAAAGTTCTAATATGTAAGTTGTTTCTGCAATGTTTTTTTAAACTTTGCTCAGCCAGTGGTATATCCAATGCAAATTATGTGTTTAACTTCAATGGATTATTCTAGCTGCTACAGAGGATTCCAATATGTGTATGTCCTGCCCAGATCAGGTATGTCTCTGTATAGAAAGCTGCAATGAGGTGACCATGGAAATTCACTTTTTTGGGACAGGGAGAAAGGGAAAAAACCTGTGGTTTCTAGTGGATTTTACTTTAGCTGCCATTCAATATTCCTGCCTTTTTGGTGAATGGGGAAGGTGCTTTTTATCCAGAATGCTCATTCATTGAATGAGAAACATACCTGTTTTATGGAGCAGACAATTTCGTTTCTTATTCAACAGAGAGGGCTAATTATTGAAGGGATGGTATTACTCATGCATTTAAAGAGATTTTGAGCTAAGGCGATTTGGGTTAAGGTGCCCTAATTCTGACATTGTCCTGAAAATGTCTGAAATATTAATTTGTCTGATCATCAAGTTCACTACTATACCTCATGAAAAAAAAAATATTTCTCTTCTTCTGAGTCATCTTATGTGTACATTACACTGAAAGTCCAGTGGAACCTTCATCTGTATTGGCTTGAAAGTATGCTGTACATCCAGCCACATAATTGAAAATAATAAGGCCACAATAAATGGGATGGCCTTGGGGTATAACACCCAAGGGATTCAATTGGTGTCGCTTTGTATCAATGTCCATGCATCATGGTAATTGAGGTAACATAACCAATTACCACATTTTAATTAGAGTTGCATGGACTTGGGAAAATCTGCAATGGTGAGACAGCTCACTTGAAAAAAAAAAAAAGAAAAAGAATAAAAAAGAAAGGCACTCCTTTCCACAAGCTTGTTCCTTAGGAGGTAAAGAGCCTGCTTAAATGGCTGTTTAGGATTTTTACCCGACAACCTCCTGGTTTCCTTCTTTATAATGCGTTTGGAAAAACAAATTGTTAAAGTATACTATATTGCTTCTGATTTGGTATCTTTATTCTTTTACTCTATTTATCTGTTTCTGTGATGCTTTCTGGGAAGGAAAACAGTTTTTCATAATGTTAGGCATGGTGTCTTCACTTCTCTATATTTACTTCACTGATGCAGTATTTTTTCAACCCATAGAATGACATTTGTTCTAAGCTTAGAAAACACACACAAACCCCCTTGTTTCAGGGGCAAAACATGAATCTGTCATTGTTCAGGTATTTGCTAGATAGCTTCACTAAAGAAACTTGGTTTCTAAAAGTTTCTTATTTCATCACAAGCCATCATTTTGTAAGGTGAGTCCTAGCTAAAAATCTTGCATAAAATTTAGAAGTTCATCAGAAGGGTCTAACACAGCAAAGTACTGAGAGATGATTAACTTAACTGGATGAGAAGGGCACACTACATATTGTGAAGTGCTGAACACCCGTTACATGATCTAGCCGTTACAAATTATTTAATGACTTATGTTTTTGTTTTGGTATTGGACCTCTTCCGTATAGTCTATGACAGTACTGTCATGATGGCTTGCATTTGCTCACTTTGGTGCTTCCTTAAAATATTCAATGTTCAAGTGAACGGATATTTGATTTTAGAGTTTGCAATATGATGCACCATCCTCATACTTGAGGTGTGTATGCTTTTGAGCTTCTGGGTTGCATTGCATGTCTGATTTGTGACATGAAACAATTACTAGTAGGATCTAAAATATAGTTATGCAGATGCTGAACCTAGGTCTAGATTTTTCTTGAACTTAATTGAAGATAGGAAATACATCCCACATGCTTGCAAGAAATTCTGTGCTTCTCGTAATTTTCTTGAGGACCAGCCATAGTTATGAGGGAAGTCGTCATGGCAGTGCACAAAGTCTGGATGATCTGGTAAAACAAAGCTGGGAAAACCCTTGTTGTTGAGCAGATCTTAGTAAAAAATTCCAGACCCAGTCTACTTTAGTCAAAATTCAGATAAATGTTTTGTTATATTCTTAAGAGTCTCCTGAGCGGCCACCTGCAATGGTAGGTTTTTAGTGAATAGAAAGAAAAAAAAGAAATATATTTAAGTCTTTCAAAAGAAGGCTCTACTCCATCCTCAGAGACTGCAAATCTTTCTGTCACAACTAAAAGTATAAGGTAAAAATCCAAGGGTGAAATACTCCCTTCATTTCACCAATCTGCTATATATTATTCCACCATTTCGCTCACTCTGGCAGATGTCATGTTTTGCCACAGCTTTGTAAAATGATAACTCATAACCCCAGCCAAACCAGACAAATTCTCAGGAATAATCACCCTTAGTGGGAAAATAAGTGATATTCAGAAATTGGAAATATGATGCTTCCAAAGCATGCCGATGCTGAAAGAACTGTCAAACACCATTTAAACAGCAAAAATACCTCATTAAAAATAAAAGTTAAAATGATAAGATTTTAATTTTCAAGGACAGTGGTCTTCAAAAGAACTCACTTCCTATTTAGGCACTTAAGTACAGGGTCAGATATTTAATAGTGCTCAGCAGACACTGACTCTCATTGCAATGCATTGTGTTCAAATTACAGGATGAAGTCAGTGTTTTATTTAGGTGCCTAATATGCGCTAATCATAAGTTCATGACTCAAGCCAGGATTGCTTTAAAAATTACAGTTAAGGGAAATATGAAAGTCACAAACTTGTGATTTTTTAGTTAATTTAATGACTTGTTGCTCTGCATGTCTAATCAATCCAGTTCTGCAAGGAACAGTATATGAGTGTAATTGAGGGTAATCTTCAGATTTTTTTTTTTCTCGAGAGTTCTCAAACAAAACAGTTTTTAGAAAAAGAGGAAGAAACCTTATTTTCTGATAGGCTGAACTGCAGTTTTTTCCATCTTACAAGGGCCTTCCATATTGGATGGGAGGGCCATAATACTTATGCCACTATGGAAATATATTTGCAGGATCTTCAGGAAGTATATGCATAGTCAGTATCTCATTGTTCACTATTATAGGATATTCTAGGAGCTGCACCAGCTCTAAGCAGACAGGAGTACAATTAAAAACTATTTTTAAAATAAACGAAAATAACTAAGGTACAATTATTTACTCTTTTTTCTCAACACATAAAGGAAAAGGTATCCAACAGAATTATCCGGCGGGAGATTTAAAACAATCAAAAGGGGATACTATTTTCATGGAGTGAATAATAAGAATGAAATTTGTTCCTACAGGATGTGGAGGATAGCAAAAATACAAATGACTTCAGTAAGTAATCAGATAAATTAATGGAGGAGACATCAATTAATGCTTATTAAATTCCAACTCTGAAAGTCCCCACAGGCTGACTTCTCAAATTTGGGAGGGCAGCTTCTAAATTCTTCTGTGTGTTTGAGGGTTTTCTAACTTTTTCATAAACATTCACTACCAACCGCCTCAGGAGATGGACTCAGCTGAATGGACTGTTGGTCTCACCTAAAATGACTGTTACTGTTTGAAAGCACATTAACTTGTAGATATTAACTTGTAGATTTGGAGGCCTATCTATGCTATATGTACAGTGAAGAAGTTTTACAATATGCCAAGGGAGTTTTCACTGTATTTGGAGGGGGTTTTGCTATTTCCAAAAGCTGTAATGCAGCCATTTAGGTTGTGTGCTTTCACCAGAAGAAAACTTTCAAAAATGTACCCACTTAACAGTTTACCAAGACATTTCAAGCATAGTTTTTCTGTAAAACATACAGAAATGATAATAAATACATCTACTTAATATTTAAAGATGCACATACATTTATATCAAGGTACTATAGTAATACTATAATACACATTGAATAATACAATGTAAATCATGAGCAAGGATCATATAAGTTTCGTTTCTCCTTATATACAAGATGTTTGTGTCATTGTTGTAGCTCTAATCCATATCCAGGTCTTCGTGTTTGGTGTGTGCAGTAATATGTAAATTACCTAGCCAGCTGCGTTAAGCAGTGTTTGTTTATTCTATTTCTTTTGGCGTAGCACACAACTGAATTTCTGCCAAAAATGTGGCTGCTCCAGGGAACACTGTTCGAGTCGAAGGAAGTTTTGAAAGGAAAGATATATCATGATTCTTTGCTCTGTGAAACAGTATAATCAAGAGAAACTCTGCTCATAAAAAAGACCTGTATTAACGTAAAATAATGAGTTTGTAAAATACAATGAGCAAACAGAATCTTTTTAGAACACTCTGTTTACATCAACTTTGTAAACAAGAATACAATACTAAGAGGCAGTGACTTTTTTCATGCATGGGAAGCATGACTATAAGTGGTGAAATGTGAAAATGGAAAGTTTAAGAAAAATTATTTTTAAATGGCATGTTAATATCCCCTAACACATAGAGTTAAGTGCATTTAAATTTAGAAACCAGTGATGTTTAAATGTTAAAAAATTGCATTAATGATGTGAGAGCTATCTACTTACACTTGCGGTCCTTTCAGTCTTGTCTGACACTTCTTTTTTTATCCAGCCAGCTAATTTCCCCTTTGTGAGGAGTAACTGTTTTCACACTAGTGCTTACCCAGCAAGCCTCCTCATTGTTTCATGGTTAATTATCTTCTTGAGCTTCACCTTCTCAAGTGAAGGGAGAAGGACTGGGCTTCCCCGCAGCTCTAATGAAAGCTAAGTTTGAGAGATTCACTTTGTGAATAAATGCAGTGTCTGATCTACAAACATAATAAATGAGTTCCTAAACTTTATGGAGTCACAGCTCATTCAGCAGGTTTACTGGTTTACTGAACAATTCAGAAAGACACTTTATTCTAAGAATCCATTTTAATTTTTAAAAGGGGAGGAATATTGTTTCAGTGTGAAACAGAATACCATAAACTGTTCCAAAATTTCTAAGCACTACACAAAAAGTACATGTCAAACATACAGTTTCATTAAAAACCTGAGCAGCTGCATGAAAGACTTAGAGCTCTATACTGCATGTTAAAAACACTTCTACTGATAACATCAATACTAATAGCCCTGTGCCCCTCAGTTATTATTTTGTAAACTCTTAGTATTTATTGGACTTTTTGTTCCTCACCAGCACTGAAAATAGTCATTGTGGATAGACTGAAATCTTCAACTTATGTTTTGATTTGAGCCCAAGTTTAAGCTGTGTAACATTTAAAATAAACTCACCTGTAAGAGAAGAAAGTTGAATAACGGTAATATAGTGATTTTGTAACAGTGAGTTACTCCCCATTGTACTTTTTTACTCTGTGTGACTAAGACAGGCATGTATAAACCCCTCACAATAGCAAGGTATCGTTGTCTACTACTTTGGCTTTTTGCAAGTGAATTTCTACAAAGTTTGCTTATATCAAATAATTTTGCAAGTGACCAAACCAAACAGTGCACTTGAGACACTGCACAGGACTGATTTAATGTACTAGCTTAGATTGGAAATTCCAATCCTTTTTTTCCAGCCAGCTCCAGAGCTGTGTTGACATCTATTATGTATATAGAGAGGTATAAACATCATCACTTACCAGAGAAGGTGAAAAGAAAATAATCTGGAAGTTCAAAGATGAGATGATCTTGGTGAAAGAGCTCTGCCTACCTAGGGACCGCTTATATTTGGAGATTAGGCCAGTGTTTCTATATTGCAACATTTCAAGAGCTGCTTTTCTTAGATATAGGCTGTGTGATGGCAAGGAGCAATTGTGCTGTTGTAGCCTCAAAGTGCTTACCGTTGTAATTTTGATTCATTGCCAGAACTCCCTGCCACTTACTGACAACTGTGGTGTTTAACTTAGCACTTGGAAATCCATAGGTGGCCAGACTGTGCAAGTACTTGTAATATACAGCATTCTTCTAGCCTTTGATTTAACAATACTTGCTTATTGTCTCCCTTCAAGTTGATATCTTAAATTTACAAATGATGAATCAATCGCTTCAGGAAATGCCAGAACTGAAATTGCAGAGAAATTGCATTGAAAATTTAAATAAGGGGGACAGGGAGTCCATTCTCATTGATAATGTGAATTTGGTGGTCTCTCAACTGATTCAGAAGAAGAAGAAACTGATGATAGGGATGGGTATTTTTCATGCAGTCCTGTTATTCATAAATAATATATAAAGTCTCCCTTTCCAGGATACTGGAAGAATTTTTTATTTAGAAATTCAAGTCTCTCTTTTCCAGCTCTTCATGAGAAAACTTTCTTTCTAGGTTTCTCCTAAGGTCAAGCTCCCAAGGGCTTATGTCCTGCTCTTTTGTACCTTATATCTGTCTGTGTTTCTATGGTGATTCTCACTCCTCAGAGTTTTTCACAAATCCTCATTTCTGCTGAAACAAAGCTCTTTAAAAAGCCATGATTTTGGTGTCCTGATGTGCCTGCTATAGATTGGAGATGCCTGTTGTATCTACTGAGTCCATTCATAGCATCCACTGAGTTGTTCTGGTTTAAATGAGAATACGCTGTTAAAGGAGTACCAGTTCCAATGTAAATGATACTAAATTAAAAGTATTATTAACAGTTTGCAGACCTCTTAACTAGTACAAAGAGAAAGCAACAGTGATTTTATTGTGCCACTTTGCTTTGTTGGTACAAATTTGTTTATGAGCATCTAAATGCAGAATGCAATTGGTTTGGTATTAATATGGTGTTCCACGGGTTCCCTGGTTTTTCTGGATATTTTATAGTCTTAACTATAAAGAAGCTATTTGGGTCAAATTCTGAGACTTTGCATGGATGAACTCCCACCAACTTGCATGGGCATGTATCTGAGGTGTAGTGCCAGGATTTGCTCTGTTCTGAACTATGTGTGCAGGGAAATTGTGTTTTGGATTTAGATAAAGCCAGGAGGGTTTTTCTAAGAGTTTCATAAAGGGCTTGTGATGGATTCTTGAACAAAGAAAAACATATATTTCTCTGAAGTAAAGGTGAGATATGAAATGACATTCAAGGGCAAAAAATCCTGTCATGTAACCTCTTGACAGATGAAAAGAAAGCTACAAAGCAGTGAAAACAACAGTTGGTAAAATATGTCATGTAGCCAGGTTTTCTCATCACAAAAAAAAGCCCAAATACACAACTTGGGATATAGGTCTGGGATTGTAAACCTATTTGGATGACAATATTACTCAATATAAAAATGTTATAGATGTTCTTCTTTCTAGTAACATCTAAAGGGATTCTTTAGCAAATAAGAAACATAGATGTTAGAAAGGATATGGTTGCAAAAAAAAAAAAAAAAAAGAGGCAAATGCTTCTGTAGAGGATGGAAAACAGGTAATGGGTAGGTCATTAACAATGATCCTTTGGACACAGAGCAGGGACTGAACGCATTGAGTCCCTGCTTTTGCCTTGATCTGTGATCAAAGTTAGTTCCTGCAGGCCTTCTGCTGACATGGCTCACCTTCTGTTTCAGCCTGGCTTGTACACTCCAGTGTGATGTGTGAGTGGAGTGTGATGGAGAGGCTGGAGCCTTTCACTCTTTTGTCCATCTGACACTGCAGGCAGCTTACCAAGGGAGTTAGAATACCCTTATAGGACTCCTATGCAGGCACAACTGACCCCAGAATTTTACCTAGCATCAAGTGACTTAGAAATGGCAGAAGAATGCTTAGAGAATGGACATTTTCCGTAACTTCTAAAACACTTCTCCTGCTAGTAGGAGTTAATAGTTTTCAGCTGGGCATCCTCTTAAAATGCCACTGCAGTTATTTTACCTGTTGCTTAGAAGATGTGCCCACAAAGTTGCTGCCATGATAAAGAAAATTACCTGTTTTAGGTATGAAAATAGTAGTCCTTTAAACTGTTATTTCTGAGCATTATCAGAGAACTTCAAACCTCATCACAGAAACCTGAGCAAAGGTGGAGTCTCTGTTGTTCCCAGCTCATACTGAGACCCTTGCAGATGACATCTGTGACTGCTGAGGGCAGAGGCAAAGTCTGTGTCCTTCCTGTGGTACAGGAATCTGTGCATACAACCACCCATGTAGGACCCTGGCACTACCTGTAAGAATACATGACCCCTAAAAGAGCAGGAAGAACTCTGCATGTGCAGGATTGAGCATGTAATATCATAGAGAGAGGCAATAATAACTGTAAAATGCAGTAAGAGATTATCACAGATTTAGATATTATTTTCTCAGGAAATAAATGCATACTTGCTTTTAATTGCAATTGTACCAAATATGTAAGTTCATGTATGTTTTTTCATGATCTGTCATAAAGCATGCTGCTTCCATATAGTCTATTGTAATGTGTAGGCCACTTTGGTGTTGTGCACAGGGAATATTATGCATATGCATATGCTTATGCATATTAAAAATTGGTGTTGGGAAATGGGGATAGTTTTTTTGATGACTGTTATATAGGGAACACCATTTAGAAAATGAGTTTAAGTGAGGCAGAGGTGAAGTGGCACTGTACACGACTATTTCCCTCAGCAGAAGTACTTGGCAGGCTTGCATTTTTCAAAAGACAAAATCATGTTTGTCTTCCTTGAATGTGCACACATTCCTGGAGGTGGGGGATGGTTTTCTGTCCTTTTTCTTTTTTCCCTAGCCTTTAAATGCAGTTGAGTTTGGATAATTTGGCCACAGCAACTGAAGGATATGTTGCAAGGAAGGAGGAAGAACAGAGTTTGCATTTATTATTGTAAAAGCTCTTTCTTTCATGTTAATTCCTTTAAAAAATATAATAGTATGTAGGGGTTACATTACAGGCCTGTTTCACCAACACAAAGTATCTGTACTGGAGTAGCACATGCAAATGACGCCAAAACAGAGAATCATTGTTTAATATCATTTGCTTCAGAAAAAAGCTAAACTATTCTTGTTTTAGTAAAAAAAAAGCAAATTAAAAATTTCATTTTGACACTTTTCCTTAAAGAGCATTGGGGCTGAGGAGATATCTTTATTTGGCTTAATAACCTTATTTCTTCCCATTAACATTTTCTGCTGTGTCACTGATTAGCCATTAAACACCAACTCTACAAGGATTTAAGCACACACCTAATTGTGCTCACAAGAATTATCCCACTGAAATGGGAATGCTTTCCTGAGCAAAATAGTTCTGGATTCAAAGTAGGAATAGCTAAAATCCTTAAAGCAGCGCTTTCAAATACATTAAAATTAATTTAACCTTTCACTCTTCTGCATCTATAATTTCATTGATTATTCACTTAAAACTTTTCATGCAACAGTATATGCTTCCTAAGTGTTGTTTATCTAGTGGAAATATGCAAAAAAATAGGAATATGCATAATATTGTGCATCTTTTGATTCTTATTGCATTGAGATTTTTTTATTTTCTTGGTCAAAACTATTTGCTGTTTCTTACTTTTCTTACTGATCTTAGAGATCTTCTCTAAATGTAGTGGTATTTAGTGACTTTATAATGTTAGAGATCACTCAGACCTACTTTAAACCTACCCATTTTTAGAAAAATTAAATACACATTTTTACTCACACATTCCTTCATGTATAAAAAAAAGTTTCTGAATTCCAGGAAATTTAGTGCCATCAATTACAGAAACCTGTATCAAAAAAGTTTTTGCCAGAGCGAACAGGTACCTTTGCAATGTTTTGCCACAGACTCCAGCAAAGCCAGGGCTTAAGAGTCAGCATACAGAGCTCACTCCATTAAAATGTGATATTCTATAGCACACTCCAGGACTCTCTTTAAATATAGTCTGTCTTATATGTGGAGATCAGCATTTCTGTCTGTGATAGACCCCTTCCTTTTTGGGTATGTGCATTTCAAGAAGGGATCATAGAATCAGAGAATCATACAGTCAGAGAATGGTTTGGCTTAGAAGGAACCTCAAAGATCATCTGGTTCCAATCCCCCTGCCATACACAGACTCTTCACTGGGCCAAGTCACTCCGATACCTTGATCCAGGCTAGGTAGAACTTCCTTTGGAGTCTTCCTAGAGAGTCAAACTCTCTGTGAAAGACATATTCTTAATTAACTGAAACAAAATAAAAAACATGCTGCAGCTCTTACACAAATAAATCTTTCCCAATTGGAAATGGAAGTAGAAGATTCATCTACTTTGTGGAAAAGGTGAATTGTACAATACTATACAGTTCACTCAAATGGAAAACACAGAAGAAGAAGCAACACCCTTTTTCCTAGTAAAGTGAGCAAACAGAATTTATCTCTGGGCCTATCTGACATTTATCATTTGTACCCTCCTCTGTATAACACCAAGTAAAGCGAATTTTAAACATTCTGTTGGCAAAACCTAACAATCTATTCCTAACATGATAACTCTAATCATCCAGCATCGTACCTCTGCACTCTGAAATCTGAAAAAGAGATATCTGATCTGATAAAAATGGTTCCTAAAAATTCCTGGGATTTTACCTCACTACTGCTGTCAGGGCAAATGTTGGCTGGAGTGACACCTCCTTCCATTCTTCACTCCAGAGGTTTATTCCAGAAGCTATGGTGTGGCACTTCCAAAAACTACCTCAATCTCTTCCTTGTTTGAACAGTTCACTAAATTTTATAAAAAAATATAGGGAAAATATATACCTGTACTAAAAATGCCAAATACAAAATCTGTGTGACTTAAGCTGAGTCATTTGTTTCAAAGTTAAAACTTTTCCTGTACTTTGGAAGGGCTGCCAGTGTAGCTGATGACCACTAAAGTTGTACTTCAAGTGATACAGTAGTAATTTACTAATATCAATTTAGTCAGTTCCTTGTAGAGAGAAAGCTATAATAGTAAAACGACCATATCTACATAAGAGTCTTTGCAAGTATAAGCAACAATCAGAAGGAAAATAAAATAAAACAAAACTAAATAAAATAATTTTTTTTAAAAAATCACCTGCCATCAAGCTAAGCCTGCAAAACTTCTGAGTATATGCCAGGACTCAGAAAAGCATGTGCATTTTAAGAATAAAAAAATAGGCTTTGAAGTGGGGAGCACTCAGTGAAGATGAATGGGCTGAGGTCACAACTCTACATGTTTTATTGTTTTAGTCCATCTGACTTGCTGAACAAACAAGCAGCCAAGTGCTGATTTACAGAGGGAAGGTTATCTTCCTGACCAATGAGGACCAAATGGTTTGTTTTGAAACAGAATCAGATTCTATGGAACATAAAATTCTTGGAACCTGCTGCTGATTTCCTGCCTTTAGTAATTTCTTCATGCAGCTGGCAGAAGCTTAAAACAGTAAAATCAAGCAGTTTAGGAAACTTCCCACAGCAATGTCTTCCTAATGCTGAGTATGACAGGATTGTAAAACATGACACAGAGAAAATGAGCCATTGAATCTGATTTATTTTTTAATCTAACAGATTTTCAAATAATTATATTTTCTTACATTTTACTTAAATGTTAGTTAATGGTCATCTACAGCTGGGAAACTAAGTCCAGCTAAGTACAAACCAGGAGCTTTTATTAAAACATGGCGAACTGGCAAATCCAAATAAAGATTTCTGGACTCCACAATGTACAGAGCTGCTCTGATAGCCATAATTGTCTAGCAAATGGGTGTTTTCTCAGGAATTTTTCTTTAGCCAGGGTCTCATGGGAAAAAAAATCTAGCAAAGGTACTCTATAAAAACTTTGGGGTAGGTAGATTCACAGAGACTCAAACCTTCAACATTAGTCACGACAGATTCATGAAATACCAAAGACCTCCTAGCCTGCCAAGAATGAAAAAATTCTTTCACACCTGCAGTTCTGCCCATTATTATATGTGATCTCTTAACACAGCTGCAGGACTCAGGGACCTACATTACAGCTCAGCCCAATGAAGCATGAGCACGTAGATTTATCTTGGATGGAGAGAGTCTTGATTTATCAAATAGGTTAATAATCGCATCACCCCATTGAATGGTGGATAGCTGCCCAGTTTGGGGGAAATAATTCCGCCTGATTTCCATTGATTGTTTTAGCCTTTTGTTAACTGGACATACTGGGATGATATAGCCTTGTTTCTTGCACAGAAACAATGCCACCTATATCCATAATTAAATAGGCACTGGAGCAGAGATTTGGCACTATCTGTGTCTGCGTCTCTTTCTGGTTAAACATGCCAAACACAGCAGTGCAGGACAAAATTCTCCTCATCTATCTAGGACCAAATTAATATTTGCTTTATGCAAAATGACACAGGACAAGAAAGCTTCTTTTAAGAACAGCATGTAGGTAGGGCTTCTCCTGAGAGAATAGCTTGGTTCATATCACTTATGCCCAGTCTGGCAAAGTGTCCCAGCCCAAAATCTGTGTCCTAGCTATGGAGCTCACAAAAGGGCTGTGAAGCTTTAGTTCCTACTTCAAAGAGAGTTTCCAGCTGAGAACTGAAGTCAGAAGTACGTGCCTTTCCCTGCACAATTAGTCTTGGCCAAGTCTTGATGAATCTAAGTCAGTAACTAAGTTGTGCAGAGCTGCACTTTGTTGGACTTCATTTTATCCGCTTTATATTTGCTGGGATTTGCTCTTGCTGTTTGGCATCATGTCAATGGTGTATTTTAAAAACATCACTTGCTCAAAGAAAATTGGAGAAAGCAGAAGATCAGAGTTGAAAGGTTTCTTGGAAGAAATGTTTGTGTTTCTGGATACAGTGATCACTGTTCAGCTGTTCAGATGGTTTAAACTAAACATTTCTACATTAGTCAACAGTTCTATTACCAGACTCCTTGTAAAAACAAAGCCTTCTCTAACATGGAGGCCTCTAGGAAATAGAAAAATAAAGTGAAATTAATTTGCACTCAAACCCCAAATCAGGGATCATTTCAGTCTTATTTTGAAGGGCTTAAAGTGGTTCAGTACTGTTGGCCGCTTGACAAATCACATCTGAGTGAGAAAATTTGTCAAAGTGTTCTTCCTCTTCCACACATTTCTAGAAGGAACAATTGTTGTTATCACACATTCTGAGTCATAATAATGAACATTACTGAAAAGTTACAAATATTTTAAAAAGAAAATTAAGTTTCTCACACTTATTTATCAATTCTTTTTCAGAGAAAGGTAGCAGAGCAGACATTATTTGAAACTCATGTAGTACTTGATCTTTCAGCTGAACGTATCAACATTCATTAGTCTTACTTACTGATAATTTGTACTGCCTTTATTATCTAGTAAAGAATAAACACAAATTCTAGCAAAAATTCATCCAGACTTGTGATCTGTTATTTTAAGGCTGACTATACAGAAGTTTGTTATATAAACATTTCAAAAATCCTTTCATAAATCCTTTACATCTTAACTATTTTATACTTAAGCAGGCTAAGAAAGTTTTTGATATATCCAACATAATTGCATATTTTTCACTAACACACTTCTGTTGTGATTCCAAGTTAAAAATTTATTATATATAAAGTGACTAACCACAATTAATATATTAAAGTAAAATTTCTGTATTATATTTTGACAGCAAATAAAAAGAAACAAAGAAGTCTAAGAAATCTTTGAAAATGTAATTGGTTTCATTTTAATTGATCATTTTAATAGCACACAAGGCGTAACAAAATTAAAAGCCTATTAGTGATCATTGTTCCAAAAATGCACTTTACTTCCATTAACTTACATGATTTTAGTGGGAGCACATTTAAAGTACAGCTGTAAATATTTTTAATCTTTGACTTTTTCTTTTACAGGAGCCTCTAAATGTTATTGATCCCAGTTTGATGGATCTAAATGGTCCAAGTGAAGATGCACTAGAATGGGATGAAACTGACATAAGTAATAAGCTCATCAGTATTCATGAAGACTTAAGTGATCCTGATCAGGAGCTCAACAAGGATGATCTAAACCAGAAACCTGCTTCAGAAGATTGTGGTGATAATGATGTGAATGAGGATGAAAGTATAAGTAATCATGGAATTCCTCTTTATTGTCCCAACATTACTTCCCCTCCAAATCCTCACATCTATCAGGTCTATAGTCTTCATAATATTGAATTATCAGAAAAAAAACATATGCCTTTTTTGAAAAAAACATCCAGGCTCTCCAGTGTAATGCAGTCTAACATTTTAAACAAAAGTCTCAGTAAAGATTCATCATTTTCATCTACCAAATCCCTGCCAGATCTGATAGGAGGTACCACATTGGCAAAACCATATAACTGCATGTATCAGAGTGGGAACATAAGCAGGCATTCCGAGAGTGAGAGTGGGATAGTGAGTGAATGTGATACAGAAACTACAAATAATTCAGAAATTTTTTTGCTAAATGATATTGAAAGCAGTCAGAGTAATCCTGAAATTGGGCATGTGGAAATCCAAGTGGATAATGTAATAAAACCAAAACTAAAGCAAGATGAAGAAGATCATACTAGTCTTTCAGATGATTGCCAATTGGCTCCTTCTGTATGCTGTGGAAGTGAAAATGATGAGGATTTGGACAGCATTCCTATGTCTAACCCTGCTTGTCCAGAACAATTGCAAGGAAAACATGATGTGTTTACATTTTATGATTATTCATATCTTCAAGGCTCCAGATTCAAATTACCAGTGATAATGAAGCAATCACAGATTGAAAAAACACACACAGAGAGTAGTTTGTTTCATGACTTTTGTTTTGATAAAATACCTGGTAAATCCGAACATAAGTCTGGAGAGTCACAACCAGATGGGTTTATTCATGATCATACTCTGGCAAGTATCTGTGGAGAATCAGATCCCAGTTCTGGTAAATCCGCAGAATCTGTAAAAAAATTACCTGTTACAGAGAATACAAGACAGGTTCCCACTTTATCTCATAGTTCTTCTTTAGAATCTCTGTCGGTGGTAGGTGATTTGTTCAGCTCAGGTATTTTTAAAAGTGGAGATGGTCTTCAGCGAAGTGCCTCTTTGGAGAGCTGGCTGACTTCCTACAAAAGCAATGAAGATCTTTTCAGTCATCATGGCTCTGGAGACATAAGTGCAAGCAGTGATTCTGTTGGAGAGCTCAGTAAAAGGACATTAGATCTTCTGAATCGCTTAGAGAATATCCAGAGTCCTTCAGATCAAAAAATAAAGCGCAGCATCTCTGATATGACACTCCAAAGTAGCTCTCAAAAAATGTCTTTTACTGGACAGCTGTCTCTAGATATTGCATCTTCAATCAATGAAGATTCAGCAGCTTCTCTCACTGAACTCAGCAGCAGTGAGGATCTTTCTCTCTGCTCTGAAGACATTGTACTACACAGAAATAAAATGCCAGATTCAAATGCATCATTTAGGAAACATCTTAATAGATCTGTAGCTGATGAGAGTGATGTCAATGTCAGCATGATTGTTAATGTTTCCTGCACTTCTGCTTGTACTGATGATGAAGATGACAGTGATTTGCTTTCAAGTTCCACCCTTACCTTAACTGAGGAAGAGCTAGGTATCAAAGATGAAGATGACGACTCCAGTATAGCAACTGATGAGGATATTTATGAAGAATGCAATTTAATTTCAGGACTTGATTATATAAAAAATGAGCTCCAAACCTGGATTAGACCAAAATTTTCCTTGACAAGGGAGAAAAGAAAAAGTAACCTCAGTGATGAAATTCAGCGCAGTAAAGAAGTTAGTAATGAGACATCAAAAGCCACAGATACATTAAGCATTGAAACACTGTTGAATGGTTCAGTGCAGAAAATATCAGAAAATAATGGCAATAGTAAGAATATACCATGTGATCGTGGAAAAGGGACAAAGAGTCACCCAGTGAAAGACATCTCTCAGGTTGTGAAGGATCAGCTTGTGGATGATATGGAAAATGGCAATGTCGAAAATACTCTTGGCAGTCAAAAGGAAGGTCTTGTTAGTGTTGCAGCAACCCCCAAAACTCATGCATCACTTGATGTCAGAGAAGCTGAAAATGAGTGTGGTGTCTGTGAAGCATTTACAGACAGTTCAGATGATTCACATATGGATGGCAAGGAGACTGTTCTTTCTTCAGCTGGATCCAGGAACCCTCCAAGGGAATGTCAAAGTCATCTTCAGCCTGATCATCACTCTGTTGCTTCTTCTCCTGCAAAAAAGCCTTGCCTTGAATCTTCCTCAGAAATTAATTCTGTAGGCATACAAGATACAGCTTTACAGCCATCCTTATCTAGTGGTCAACAACATAGAATAAACGCTACTGAAAAATTTCCTGATTGCTGTGCAGCCTTGAAATCCAGTGAAAAAGAATGCAACTCATCAGCCAATGGTTTTGATTTGTGCTGTAACTGTGAATCTGCTGATTTTGATAAAAAACCCATGGAAGATGGCTCAGTACACAATTTTGTCAGGGAGATAATAGACATGGCATCAACAGCTTTGAAAAGTAAATCACAACCTGAATGTGAGTCATCTGCTCCAGCTTCATTAGCACAGATCAAGGAAAAAGTGTTAGAACACTCTCACAGACCCATCCAGCTAAGAAAAGGGGACTTCTATTCTTATCTTTCACTTTCTTCTCATGATAGTGACTGTGGCGAGGTAATCAAATACATAGAGGAAAAGAGCAGCACTCCTGTGCCACTGGACTTCACAGATGAGAGAGAAGATATTGAATGCTTCTTTGAAGCCTGTCCTGAGGAAGAATGGGTTGAGCAGCAGCAACAGTCTATTTCTAATGGTTCTCCTGAAGCACAAGTTGAGCAGCAGCAACCTATTTCTAACCCTATTTCTGAAACATCTGCGGAGTCACTAGGTGAAGTGACTCCAGAGTCATTAGAATTAAAAACTTCTTCTGAAGGTAGGGATTTATCTTTCTTATGTGGGGATGACAATGATATAAATATTCCAAATACTAACAAAAAATGTACATCAAGTAATTCAAAAAATGCTGATGATGATTTGCTGTTTTCAGATGGACGAAATGAAAGTTTGGAAAAGAATTCTCCAGAGGTTAGCACTAAAAAGAGTAGTGCAGGAAAATCACCTGGAACAGAAGATAAAAAAGGATGTGTTGCTGCTTCTGAAGAGGCTTCAGCCACAGAGTTTCAGATAAAGCCTGGCCATTCACAGAAAAAGGATGGTTTACACCAGAACAGAAAAACTCTTACTTGTGAAGAAAATCTCCTCAAACTTCATAAGGAAAGACATATAAATATGCACAGATAGAATGTAACCTTCTCCAGGCACATAGATTATTCTAAAAACAGGTATGTACTCTACAAGTTGCACTTTTTTTTTTTTACTTTTTTTTTTAACTTTTCTTTTTTAACTTTTTTTTGTACAATGAAAGGAGATGAATCATCACCAGGGCTTCTGTTCCATGATAGTACTATATCATTTGTTTTGATTACACTATAATCCCAGTTTACATGCCACTAGTCAACAAATGCAGTGAATACGAATTGCTTTTTGCCCTTTGGCTTTGCACTGACTGGAGCTGCTCCCTTCTGGAACAAGTCTACTATCTTGCAGAACCTGGGAATTCCTCCAACATAATATGTCAGCCTCCATTCCCTCCTCAGCTGAGGGAACCAGAAACCATCTCTGCTCATTGATGCCTTTTTCTGCAGGCATCTGGTCTTAGGAGGGGTTCAAAAGCACTTGATAAAGCTAAACTTCCAGTTCTACAAGAACTAGTTTGTTTGACTAATGAGTTGGAGTTCTACAATATTTCTAGACAAACCATGAAGAATAGCTAAGCAGACTGGAGAATAGTAAGATAATAAGTAATCTCCTGATGCCAGTTAACCATTATTTTAATTCAGTAAGCCATTATTAAGAACAGAATTATTACAACATAGCATTAGGCCAAAAGCTGAGGTTTCCAAAACAACAAAACTTTACGACATCATGAAAGTATATAATGTGAGGGTAATGGAGATGGAAACCGATGACTGTCCAGTACCCAGCAGTACTGCAACCTTCGGTTCTATTTTGTGGTAAGCATTTTGAAACATGAATAAGATGATGGAACCTAAGGCAAAAAGGTGGTCCTGATCTCTACCAGTGTTTGAAAGTGGTTCAGATCTGGAATTTCTGACCTCACATAAATGCTGAACAATAGCTGCACATTTAATTACAGAAGAGGATCTACAAAACCACTTTTGATCAGTTCCTAGCATTCAGCACTGCTGTTTTGAGTCTCACTAGTTTGGTGACTAGCACAGCTCTATCAAACGCCATTAGTGTTTGGAAACACTCCTCCAGCAGACCACAACCAGAACAGCAACTCCAAATGCCAATCCAATTCCAAATGCCACTGCTTGCCAGAAGATGTAGCAAGGGAATTTACTATAAAAGACAAGGCTAAGCATGGGACAGATTTCCTTGAGGAGTTCTTGAATCTCCACCTGTGGAGATTTTAAAAATTCAAGTGGTTGTGGCCCTGAATAATCTTTTCTACCTTTGAAAACAGCCTTCCTTTTAACAGGATGTTGCACCAGTTGATGTTCAAGTTTCCTTCCAACCTAAGTTATGGTATGATTCCAAGATGTTGGCAGGAGAAAAGGCTGTTATTCATCACTGCCCATGGAAAACATTAGTACTCTCCTATGTAGCTGTAGCAGAGGATCGCATCTGATTTATACAAAATAGATTTCTTTGCTGCTCTTAGAGATCTAACTTCCTCATTTTTGATTTTTATATGTTATATTTCTAAGCTTTGGGCTTTCCATTTATTGGTGGTTTACCCAGTATTCCCACATTCACATATGTATTTGTAGCAAAGCCTTTAGGTTATGACACCAGTAGTCTACAGCTTGCTGCTATCTTAACACATCTCTGTTTGACTAATGCATTATCTTGGAACCATCATAGCAAAAAGGATATGTCTGGAATGGCTTTGAAATAGGCTATCATGACATGCTGATTGCCAATTAGGTTAATACTTGGATGCATCCAAACAATTGGAGAAGCAATGGAAATCAACTATGAATTACAAAACTCATTGATAATTCTATGCATTCTAGAATTAAATTAAATTGATTATGTGTATATAGAAGTCTCTATTTGGAGATTGAGACGATGACAAAAGTCTGAGATTGTTAACTGAAACTGATATAAACATGAGCTTTCCAAGTTATTGTTTTACTAGTTTTCTCATTTTTTCACTCATTTTTATAATATTATTTTGAGGAAGAATATTTGCTGTAGTGAGTGTGATTTTATCTTTGTTCTCATTCTTTCACTGATAATGACATGTCTTTTCAATTTGTTAGTACTTTTGCTCTGAGGATCTCAAAATACTGCATAAACTTACCTCACTCTTCAGAACTTTATAGTTATTTGCATGGTAGCCAGATTGTTTTTCCATAAGACTGGAAATGAAAATATGCAGTTTGTGTGAGTTCTAAGATTGGACATAGAGGATGGGTTTAATAATAAATACCCCACAATGCAATAGAATATAATGCAAAATCTGGATACAACTTAATAGGGTTATGTTACAGCTTCCACTTTTGCCCAGGGGCTGACAAATTATTTTAAGTAACAAAGCTCTTCACAGTACATTCCCACTTTTTATATGTAGGAAGATACAGTGGTTCTTAACTTGTACATATAGCATTACTTCCATGGAAACTGTGTACTGTATTATTCCCAGTAGTAAAGTTCTAGAATACATACAGTTTATCTCTGACACACCAAAAATGAAAATATGAGCTGCTAGGTTTGGTTTCATTAAAGTCAGTGCTCCCTTCCCCCATCCACAAGCTTGATGCTTTAACTTCATCTCTCATGCTATGGGGAATGAATTACAGAAGCAATCTATCCTAATTTGTTAACTTATTCAAATAACAGTTATTATACTTAACTATGCTAAAGATTATCTTTTTGGTGGCAGATTGTTTATTTTTTGATGAGGCTAATTACTGATTTTCCAAAGGTAATTTACATTTATTACTAATACATCTTTTAAAATGTGACAGATAAATGTTGTTCCCATAAGTGTATTATGAAAAAAGTTACTATTTAAAAACACATTATTTAATTTGAAAGATAAATGGCAAACACCATTATTTTTCCTGAAGCACCTGTGCTGTAAGCTCATTTAAATGTGTAATTCCATGTGTAGCTGCAATACTTAGAAAAAAAATCTATATTATATGTGTACCTTAAAAGCATACTGAGAATTCAAAGCTTAAAAAGGACATGGTTTCAAATATAGGTTGATTTTGTACTGCTTTGGTAGTTACCCTGGCTTTACAGGGAATAAAACTAATAGTGAATAAATAGTTTTGTCAAATGTTGCAGTCCTGTTGTTTAACAGTGTGCTACAAAAAAAAAAAAAGAATAAAAGACCACTGTGTGTGGAAAAATTAGAATAATTCTATGGGCAGACTCAAAAATATCTCTGACGGCACTGACTACTCCTTCACATGAGCTGGCACAGAGTTCTTCAGTAGAGGTGCTCATAAAGCTGCACTGATTTTATTTCTCAATTAGGGGTCACCTTGAAAGATCTATCTGTACATGAGATCATGTGATCTTCTGCTGCCGCTGTGACCCATGACTCACCAATGGGATGGGAACTTTTAGTTACAAATTCAATATGCATAGAGATCAATACATTCAGGACATTTATGTGTTCTACCCAAAGTCTTTTCTAGAGGATGCCTTAGAATTCTGTGTGTAATCTTACAAGTAAATCCAAAACCTATTTCCTTACTTCTGTATTTTAAATTTAAGTTTTAACTTAATTTAGGAGAAAAATAATTTACTTGCACTTAACAAAATTAAATTGATTTTATCTGACAGTGCTGCAATATTAGATAGAATATTCTGCCACTTACTATCACCAGGAGAAACCCAGCACTGGTGCTCAAAGCGCCTGACTGTTATTTCCTGCTCAGCAATATTTTGTATGACTTTTTCCTTCCTTGTCTCATTTTTTTAGCAACAAAATAATGAGAATAATGATCAGTGAGACCTAGGAAGAATAGCCTATTTATGTAAAAGTATTTTGAGATCCACAGATAAAAGATGATACATAAATGCAAAGGACTGTTAGTTATTTATTTCCTACAAGAGGAAAAAACCACGTCTACATAATAGTTAGTATATAATAATTTACTTTTAGAGACTGGAACTACAATAATAATCTAAATCTTTGCTTAATTTTTTTCAAGAGATTTTTATAGGGAAGTAAATAATATAAAGTTTCTTTATAGAGTTTAAAGCAGTCTTGACTTTTTAGCTCCTTACAGTACCTGACTTTAAAAAAGCTAAATAAACAGAGAATCTTATATTGAAATCCATGAATTACATAATTTTTGAAAAATCCATCAGCAAGACTTTTCTTACTCATGCCAGAATTGCAGAAACCTTTGATACAATCTGCCACTTTATTCAGATCAGTTCTTCATTAATATCTAAACAGACAGTTGAGCTTTTCAATATTTTCAAGTAAGAGTATTTCTTGTATAAATGGGGAAGGATGTGGTCAGTTACAACAAAGAAGATCAAAGGAGATGGTAACTGGATAGATCCAGATATTCCTGCTTAACTTGGAAGGCACATAATGCATGTCTGGAGTGCCTCCTAGGAAATGCCTATGAGATGTACTTTGCACTAATCTTTGAGCTGTATTCTGACAGTTATTTCTTCATAATTCTCATCATAAGCCCATGCTCTTTGCTGAATAGTTTAACCATAAAGTCTGAGCTGGATAATTCTATAGTAGGCAAATTTAACTCATTGCTGGTATTAGAAGTGTCTAGATAGTTATTTACAATTTAAAAATGCAGTGGTGAGGCTGACAATTCTATTCACAGACCATTTCTGTGACAGTCTTTTCCTCTTCTTCATTGAAGTCTCACTATATATGTTTGCACAAATATTAAAATAATTGTTAGATAGAACTTTTTGTTGCTTGACTTTTGAAAATTTCCATGTTTTCATTGGTTGGTGCACTTCTGTGTGCTGGAGGTAAGTTCACAGGTGAAGATGAGGATATGATCCAGGGAAAAGGTCCAATGTGATGAACACCCTTGTTTCTTTACAAGCAAAGTCTTTATGAAAATCAGTGACTTTTCTACACCAATTAGTTTTTTCACATTAACTTGTACCTCAGGCTGCTAAAAGTAATTTTTTGCCCACTGTATGCTTCTGCATTAAAGACTCTGGCATGTGACCATTCAATGGCTATCTATTATTGTTCTGGAAGACCTATGTTTTGCAAATAAAACTTCATTTTCTGTAACCTACTATTACTTTTCTGTTTTCTTTTAGAAACTTGGCTGCAATTCAGGTGCAGGTTCATCCTGTAAACCCTGGGATGACCTCCAATTCCATTGTATCACTGCCCTTCATTAAACTGACTCCCAAGATAATTTTTTTTTCCAAATGTGGTTTGTCCATGTTGGCTTTGTGGTCAGGCTGCATATGCTAGTCCTATTTCAGTGATCATTTTATTTTGTAGCAAGGCCATTTGCCTTCATGTGGATTCCTCTCCCAAGCTACCTCTAATGACCTCCCCTTCCTAAATTGGATGCTCCTGTACTACTTACCACTGGTTCTGTTCTTTAAAGTACTATAGAATTCACAGTCAGTCTAGTTCATCTTTTCAGAATTGTACTTGTCAGTACTCTTCTATTTTCTGTATCAAATTTAATATTTATCTGTATAATGCATAAATTTATTGAAACTATTTTGCTTTTAAAGTGACTATTTTGTTGGATTGCAGCAAAAAGAAGTCATTGGTCCTCCTGATTCAATACATCTAAAAATTAAGCAATTTAAATAAATGGCATTTTATTTATTTAATTTAAAAATTTAATCTATGCAACACTTCAAGAAACAACTACATAGTGTTGTATGTTAGAAACTGTTGACATTCTACTGAATTAAGTATAACATTTTGGGTTTTTATGCTTCTTGAGGTGGTAATGAGAAAAAAGTTTTTAAAAAATGTGTGCCTTGCTGTATTTCTTATACCATTTATTAAAAAGCTGCTTTCACAGTAAAATTATGTTGGTTTGAAAGGAGGAAATAGCAAGGTTAAGATGTGTGAATAATTTCTGTATATATGTATAACCAACTGCAAACATTGATGTATAATGACAGTATAAAATGCTTTCATGTTTGTGATGTCCAGTGATGTGGAAATTATAAGCCTTAAAACCATTAGATTGCATGGTAATTAGAATTGGCACAATAAACATAGTTTATTGGGGAAAAAAAAGCAGAATTGGTGATCTGTTTTACCTGCGTTCCAAGCACAGAATGCTTTATCAAAATTCCAAAGAATATGGTTTTCTTTGCAATTATTCCTTAGAGATATGTGACTCTTTAACTGGTGAAGATTTGTATTATCTAACTCATAGGAAAGGAACTTTGTCATTAAAGATTCTGTAGGTCTTTTGGGCCAAGCAAGGATACACAAATATTTAGTATCTCATACAGTATTTTATAGCAGATCTTTTCATTGTTTATAAGCAACAGTTTGTTGTCCAATTCTTAAAATTTCATTCATTTACATAATCATATTGAATAAGCTCTATCTAGACACTCTAGCAGTTGGCTGTTTTGATGACTTAGATTGTACATTTCAAGTGCTTTTATCTTTTGCTAAAAGATATTGAGCGACCAAAAAAAGCCAACCAGCCGGCTTTATAAATTAACTCTGCAAACATGGCATTCATCTCCTAAAAAAACTATTGGGAAGGAATGTCAGGAAATTTAAGACAAGCAGTGCCCTTTGATGCCACCTTTAATCATTATATTTCCAACTGTATAAACGTTTTTACAAAAAGCTTTAGCATTCCTCCTTTAAAGCATGGACATCAGTTTGACAAGCTTAGCTATAAGCAGAGAGAAACTACACTGGCCAGAAGATATATTCATGCAACAGTGGAGGAACAGATATTTAAGAACAGTCTCATGTTTTCCAAAGCATTAACAGCTTCCTATTACTGCAAAAGGGAAATTATTTGTCTCTCAATTTAAATTTCCACAGTGTAGCCTTAGGTAAGCTATGAGGTTTGTAGGGCAGCAGTAACAGTGCTTATCTTTAAGTACAAATAAGAAGTATTTATTATATGAACCTTTTGAATCTGCAGAGATTTTGCACATGCATATCTTTTATCAGGTAGAAGTCTAAAAAGTTAACCAATAATTACATAAAATGTATAACAATATAGCTGAAGACCACTTTATCATATTTTAAATATTATATATATATATATATATAGTAATTCAAAATATAACTCCTAATTTTATTTGCAGTGACAATTATGTTTATTTATGAGTTATCTCAACCATGATTTTTTAAATGGTTGTGACAGAGGAATTGAGTTAATAATTACTCTTTTCTTCTTAGTATTTTCTGGTTTATGCTATCTTTTTTTTAAACTATGGTCATACCTTGCACTGTGACAACAGGCAAACTAATAATTCAGAGGCTTTTTCAGATCTGTCATCTCACCCAACAGACTGTGCATAACTCCATCAATTACTTGTACCATTCTATTAGGCCATTTGCCACAAATTCACTTTTTTCCTGGGGGAAAACAGTATTACTTGTCAAATCAATAAACCACATATTCATCATACAATATCTGGAATACTATGTGGTCACAACTCAAATTTCTGTGGTTCCTCTCTGAGAGATTGGAACATTTTAATTTGACTAGTAATCCCAGATCTATATTATTTGGTCTCATGAGATAAAAATACCATTTTTAGGCTTTTTTGGCTAGAAAATTTACCTTTTACAATTTTTATTCTCCAAATTGACTTTGTTGTCAATAAAAATTGATTTCTAAGTGAAACACTGATATATATATATTCCACAGGACTGTTTCCTCTCTTAGTGTAAGTCATGCTTATGGCCATATTGTGCTGGAACTTCATGCAATTTCCTAAAGAAATATATTGGTAAAACTAATGTTGATATACCAAGAGTACCTTATGATCAGCCCATGCAGAGAGTCCTGTATAGAACTCATTCCTGCTGGTGAAATTCTTTTGTGGCAGAGAGGAATGCTGCAAGCTTTCTGCAGAATTTATTCCCTACTAAAGTTCCACAGGCTGCTTTTTATTCCACACACTCCCTGGCTCATGCTTGAACAACATCTGCAATGTGTGAGGAGGCTATTTGACAGCAATGGCCCTGACACATGGATCTCCTTTTCCTGCCTACTTCACATTTCTCCCACAGAGAGCCAGAGCTCTCCAGCTCTAAGCAAAGGGAGTGCACACTAACAGCAGTGCTAAAATGCATGCCTGAGACTACAGTTTAAAACGTTTTTTTCACTGACATTAGTTTTAAATATGGATAAGCCACGTCCCCAGTCTCTCACTTAATGGTTTGCATTTTTCCCAAGGTAAGTAAAAGATTTTTAGTAATACAGTGCATCTATGCAGTACCACTGTACTGGTAAGAAAGTCAGGTGGTGTCTCCATGTTCTTATGGCTGTTTATGCTGTTCATTGTATACATGTGTACACATCAGCATGAAAACACATGAAAATATGCTTAAATTGTTCCTGTTTGGTTTGCAATAAACTCAAATAAAGAGTTGCTGTCATTTAGACAACATCTTGACCTTCCTCCTTGGTAACAGGAAGCACAGAGGACATAGCCTTCCACACCACATATTTTAGCATTTCATTGCAATTCCCCTGTGTTGATGAAAACAACATATTTTGAATAACATGTGTCTGCTAAGATGTCTGCTTTTATTTTTTTGGTCCTTTTTTATTTGGCCAGAAGACATTGGGAACAATGTTGTAAATTTTTCTGTGCTATTGTGCACAGGAAAGGGGTTATTAATGCTTAGGCCAGACTGTACTTGGCTCAAGAGGATTAACAGGGATGTCAAATTCTTAGCCAAGTCAATCTCCTCCACTGACAAGTTATAACAAACGTATTCCTAATAATAGCATCACACTGAGAGGGGTTTTGGCCAACGAATGACATCTGATCTATTGCCTTCAGTACTGTGTGTCTGATTTTTCAGAGTTGTCCTGTCTTTTATGCCTTTTCTACCAACCTCAAAAGCTTACATTTTTCATATGATCACTGTTTGCTCAGTAAATACATGCTCATCTTTGATATTAGAAATGTGCTAAGGACTACACCATAAGTGAACTTGGCATCATTTAAGTCTGTGTACTAGAGGAGTTCTAGGTGCTTCAGTGCTTTAAAAATGGAATTTCCTTTGCACTAGAAAGCAGTATTACTTTACTTCTGGTGAGTGGAGAAATAAGCTAAGTTAAAACTAAAGTTAGAATTGTATAAATCAGTAATTTTAGATTACAAATATTACTGTGATATCATAGTTATTGTCAAACTAGTTATTAAAATTTACAAGAATTACAGAGTTATATAATGATTAAAATTAAATTAAATATTAAAAGAACAGATAAGTAAATATTTTTATCTCTGCCTTGTGTTGGCATTCTGGAACTGGAAGGGAAAATAATTTTTAAAACATATGAAATATATTAAACATTTTTCTTTCTTGTAATTAGTGTAAAGATGCTTTGAATGCAGCAAAGATCTAGTTGTAGCATTTTCCAAACATTATGAGAGTGACAGGGAAAGGCATATTTCATAAGATTTCAATACTGAAAAAGACAAACCTAAAAATTCTTGATACACTTTATTTACAGAATGAAAAAAAAAATCAGACTTAGGAAGAACTTCTAGTGAACATCAACCATATATTCCAAATATTTTCCCTTTTTTTCATGGGGAGATAAGTAGTACTGAAAATGGCGTGCCCTTAGGCAAGGTGGTATGTCAATTTCTCATACAGGCTGTGGTGCATACATACCTGAATTTCTGCTCTGTAGCTCTTGAATAAAAAACCTGATCATCTGATCATAGAATTCACTTTGGAGGCCATAGGTTTTGTTGTTTCTTCATAAGGAAGTGGACCAAATTTGGGCTGAGGAACATCTGCCTCTAACAAGCTTTAAAAAGAAATTTTAGCATGCAGATTTTAAATAATACACAATGGCAAGCAAAAAAATTATAAAAGGAAAAGAAAACAAAAAAGCAATCATTCTGTAAATCCTAGTAGTCCCTGCCAGTAGTTTAATCAAGAATATTCCAACTTGAGTTCATTATTATACTTCTATTTACTGATTATTATTTATTCTGACACACTGATGTTAGACAAATCTCTACAGTTTTTGCTTTACTTACCTCAAAATAGGGTTTTTCAAAGTGCTGAAAAGGTTATGGAAATGCCATTTCAATGGTTGAAATGGTTGCATGAGTAAAAAATCCCTGACATCATAGTTCTCTGTGCCAGCTGAGCTGATCAGTGCTGCTTTTGGCCATATTTTGTGGAGGCAAAGCCTTTATAAAGCATTTCATACACATAGACCTCAATTTTCCACTATTAATATGACTAATAAAGAAAGCTTCCTCTGTGAGGAGTTTGCTTTAAATGACAACATAAATGTTTCTCATACCTGCTGCTGCTCATTTTATATACTCTTGTATCTTATCCCCTGCTCCTCCAAGCTGAACCTTTTCTTCTTGCACAGCTCAGAAAGTAAATGTAGGGTTTTGAACTTAAGTTTGTAATAGACAATTTAAAGGTAATGCTTTAAAAGATGAGCAAGTGGCACCAGAGTCATAGTGGCTTGGAGTGAAGAGAAAGTGGCTGGCAGAAGGAATTCTAAGGGCTTCAGTGCTTTAAAAATGGAATTTCCTTTCCAATAGCAAGCAGTATTATTTTATTTCTGGAGAGTGGGGAAATTAGCTAAGTTAAAACATGAAGTTATAATTGTATAACTCAGTAATTTTAGATTACAAATATTTCTGGAGATGCAGGATGCTGAAGCTGTGCCAAGTAGACTGGAGGGAGGATTCAGATCAGCAAATGTCATGCTGGCTGATAAAAGAAAAAGAAGAGAGAAGCAGAGGAGGAGGTGGAGCTTCAAGGATGGCTGATGGGAACCAGCTTTGGTTAAAGTATTTGTAGAATAATAGGAGCATACACTGTTTTGAAAGAGATTTATCTCTATTGCTAGACTTGTTATTGAAAGTGTAAAGTGATACTATTCATGAATACTCATTTTTTTGAATCCGCTGTTCAGTTATGCCAAGCATATCAATCAGGTGTACCATTGTCAGTTAATTAACATTTGATTGCATTAAACACGGGGTGTTGAAGAGGAGGTTTCTTCTCAGAGGGGGAGGGGTGTCTGTGTGATTTCTTTGGAGGGGGAGGGATGTGTTCTTAGTAATTATTGTCAGCTGTGAGAAAAGTCAAATTGTAACTTGTTAGTAAATATTTTTGTGCCACTCACTACTCTTTTTGGCCAAAGTAAGATTGGAAGACAAAGGCAGCAAGTGCATCAGCAGATTAGTCCTCAGCCATATCATATACTGCATCTGGAAATGTAAATGTTGTCTGTGTAGAAGTAAAATATGTGAGAAGGAAAGGAAAGGAAAGGAAAGGAAAGGAAAGGAAAGGAAAGGAAAGGAAAGGAAAGGAAAGGAAAGGAAAGGAAAGGAAAGGAAAGGAAAGGAAAGGAAAGGAAAGGAAAGGAAAGGGGAAAGGAAAAAGGAAAAATGGAGGGAGAGTGAGAAGGAAAGTTGAGTTATGCCTGAAGTATATAACTATTTGATAGCATTTTGTAACATAATAAACTTGATAGCATTCAAAATAATGAATGATTTGGTTAAGAAAAATCTGTCTTTCTTCTTCTCCTAGCCACATAATAACAAGTCACTCATGGAAATGGACTGATAGTGAATTCAGAATGATGGAAGGAGATACTATACTCCTTCACATGATACAGAATTAATCTGTGGAATTTCATTTTGTCATTCAATTTTTGAGTCAAATAGCCTAGTGAGATTCTAAAGGAGTGTAAACATAGAATGGGCAGTTGTGCCAAAAGAGGAGGTTAGTCCAAATGAATGACAGTGGAGATCAAACTTAATTCTCCGTGATGAAATCTGTTGTCTGCTGAAAGGACAGGGGAAATTTCCCAAATTCAATGCAAAAAATGTCTAAAGCAAGATGGAAAATTTCTGTCTTTCTCTGAGGTGATCAAAAATGAGCCAATGACATACTCAAGGCACATACAAAATGCATAGAAAATGTCTGAGTATCTTTTCCTTACTTATCATTCCACTGTTGAAAATGAAGATGTGGTGTCAGAACCAAATTATTTTAATTCCTTGACAAGCCATTGTGTTGCAGCATAAAAACTTATCACAAATATGATTTTGTGGATAATTATAACCAGTTTTTCATAGGTTGCATTTAACATATACATGTTTATTTAGATGGAATTGACTGTGATAAATTATATTTCAATAAAGGAAACACTCATATTTCAGGCCAGTTGGGTAACAATATTTCAGAAGAATACCCCTTCTTTAATTACATACTTTGATGGAGGAATGCTCATGAGCACGTAAGAACAACTCAATTCTTTCCAAAGCGACTGACATCTGAAACTACTCTACACAATGTATCACCTTGTCAAATAAAGTGCAAAATGGAAAACTGTTTTCAAAATCATCTGGTATAATGACATTTACAACAACATGTTTGAGGTGATACACCAATAATAATAATTATATTTGTCTTAGACTTTCATGGTGCTTTGAAAGTTTTATGCAATAATATGCTTTTTTTTTTCCATTTAAGACAATTCTGTACCAGAGCTTTTACTTCCTGAGTCTTTAAATGAGCCCAGAGAGAAACTACGTTTTGCAAGCAACTGGAATTCTTAATTTAAAAAAAATTCTTAGAAAAAAACCTATATAGTTTCAACAGCAAGCCAACTTATATATCTTCACACAAAGATTCAAGTGGTTCTTTTAGAATATGGTATACACTAAAAGTAATTTTTAATGTTTTTTCAATCATGATCAACAGCATTTACCTTTACTGATTCTTACCATGACAGTAAACACACTAAGGAAATATAACTCGAAGTATATCTTAAGCTTCATAAAATTAAAATTATGATATGATGAAAGTTTATGTTAATTTTAGAAATCTACAATCTAATAATTATTTTTTATTGTATACTCATGAAGTTTATGCAAAGACAAAAAATTTCAGGAACATACTTCCTGTCACTCTTGCACTGCCACAACAATGTTCTTGGTTTGCCCTGTCTCACCTTTTGCAACTGGCACCTGTGAACAGAGGCTGAGATTTCATCAAAACAGATCTGCAGCTGAACCCTGGCTTCTGTGAACAGGAGCTGAGATTTCATCCAGCTCTTCTAAAAAGAAGTTTGACATGACATTTTTAGAGGTATTAGAACTGCAGTTATTTAGTGTCTGCAACAAACACATAGATCTGGTGCTGTGGAAAAATGGGCCTCTGGGGAAAATCTTGACTTTCAGCACTGAATATGTGTGTTGAGCTGGAAAACAAAGGCTTGAAAATGTGAGAGAAGCTTCCCAGACACCCTGGTGAATGACAACTGACAGTCTTTAATAGGAAAGAATGAAGTCACAGATCAGTTCTTTGCAAAGTAGAATTTTATAAGTGATATATGTAAGCCAGCACATGGAGTAGAGTGATTTGGTGTGGCTTCTGCACAACAAAGAAAAACATTTCTCAAGGTAGGTGTGGGCTACTAAAAGAACTGTTGCAATGTCTACAATTATATACTTTAATCTAAAAACTACCCAGTAAATATATCTTTACAATATTATTTGCTGAAATGTCAGTTTGGATAAAAATGTCCTTATCTTATGCTTCATTACCAATGAGACAACATGCCAAAACATTCAAATGAACATCTCATTTGAGTAATTTTCCCCAGTCCTTCTCTTGTGACTATATTGTTATTTTTGCCTTGCACTAGAGGTAAGAATATAATAGTTTTTGGGAGAATATCTGTTTGTTATTAAAAGATAAAAGCAAACAACCCCCAAACTTCCTTTGTACTCCTTCTCTCACATAAGCAAATTGTTTCTCATCAGCCAAATTTTAAAAAGAAGCAAGCCTTCACAGTATAAAGTTCTTCCATTTACACTCATCCACTTTTAAAGACAGGTTTGAAGTCCGTAAGCGTAATTTCATTGTGACAATCTTAGTGAACAGAAGCCAAACTATTCCTACACAAGGATCCCTAAATAGTGGTTCTGAAAAAGGAGCTCTTGCTGCTTCATCTACTAGTATTGCCAACACCATAAAGCAGGCTACAGACTCTCATGATTTGTTTTGCATATTAGGAAATTCTGTTCTCAACACAGAGAACATGGTTAGAATGAAAGGGGGAAAAGATCAGTGAGTATTCCTACTTCTGCAGTGTTGGAAAATCGAAGCTGTACAGTGAGGTCTTCTATACACTAGGGCAAAGCAGTATATAAATAAATAAGTCGTGACACAAGATACAATATGGCAAACCGGATGAGATTAAGATACAGTTGCTTAGAAAGGCAGCATTGTTATGATGTAAAACACACTACAGTGGCCCCATAAATAGCCAGTCTTCATGCAAGATAATTTTCCATTACATGGGTGAAAACCAGAAACAAATAATATTAACTCATAAATGTGCTAATGAAGTGGGATGAATCTGCCTAAAGAATCAGGTGGTCAGCTCCTGTTGGAAGTGTGGCAAATGACTGAACGAAGTATTGCAGCGCCTTTGCTTAGTACAAATCTTTGTCTGCTTTAAAAAGGCATAGTGATTTCCTCATGCTATAGTAGTTTCATCCAGACTATACTTCTTCTGTCAATACTTTTGGCTAAGTAGCATTTTAGCATTTTAAGAATGGTGTTGAATATTACTTACTATTTTTCATTATCTCATTCTAGACATAGAAATCTGTTTCAAGGTTCAGTTAGAAATAGAAGGTTTAAAACTATTTAATAATTAAATCTTTGCTTTCTACTGTTGCAAATATTTTGGAAAAAGGAAATATAAATTCCTGTTTTCTAAAGAAGTGTACCAATTATATAATACCTTAACTAGCTATATATTTTAATTTGCATTGTAATTCATGATCATTGCTGCCAACACTAGATTTTGCAGAATTTAGATAATTTTCACAATTCAAGCTGCTAAATGCACTGTGTAATAACACATGACAAATTGCCCTTTAGTACGGGCTAATGACAGAGACCAAGTTTATTTGTAGCACACCATGTGTATTAGAATATAAACATGAAAAAAAAAAGAAACAAGTACAGGAAAAGACCTTTAAGTGTATCTTTCCAATAATTCTCCTAGAATTAGATGACGGGCTAGTTCCTTGATTAGATGATAGGCTAGTGCCTTGATTTAAATTCCTGGCCATTTGTGCAAGACTAAGCTTTTAATATTTTTTAAGACAAAAATGAAATACTTATTGCACTATTAACTTGTTTTAAAACCTAAGAGTTAAGAGTATTTATATAAGATATTTCTGAAAGGCTTAGTTTTTATTAGTGTAAAAACAGAAGATTTAATTTTTTTTTATATTTAATACTCTGTGTATTTCTAGTGCTTGTATATAAACTCTGGGCAGCTGAATAATTTAGTAATTCCAAAAAGTGCACTCACTTTTCCTGTCCCAATAATTACTGGCCTCTTTGCTCTCACCACGGCTAGACAAGCCCATATTTTTGCAGAGAACAAAAAACTCTTATTGCCCTCCCTTTTGAAAGGCACAGAAAGCTGACCATAAATACATGGAAGAAAGTCTAAAGAAAAGTGTCTCAGTGTGGGCTCCACAGCAACAGTAGGAGAGACAGTCTTTGCTTACCCTGCAGCAACCTTGAATTTCCTTAAAATCGGTCCAATAAGGCCAATATCCATGTTCTAAGGCTGCCCAGAGGAAAAGGTTTGCCAGACTATAATCTTTGTGGAAAAGTTCTTCCTTGACCTTTTTTGCCACTGTATGTCTACGACAGCACAGGGAGGTCAAAAGTGCACTAGTTGTTAGAACCAAAGATGAAGCTTAACCAGACACTGAGCAATGATTGTCAAACGGCTCCATTTGCAAGACAAGAAGTGTATCCTTAGCAGAGCAAGAGGGATGAAAGAGATTATTTTCTAGGGGTCACATTTGTTCTTCTTTTTTGACCTCTCTCAAGTTTGCAAAAGAGGCAGTGAGAGTTTTCTATAGCAAAGAGGTGAAACAAAGAGAATGGGACTGTGCTTTCCTCATCTCTTCTCTGTTAGTCTTCCAGCCTCAGTTATGCCTCTCTTTCTTTTTCATAAGAGCCAGTGAAAGCTTAATAGTTGAATACAGAAATTAAAAGACCAATTTCAAGTGCCTATAATTTTACATTTTGAAGCCCTTCTTAGAACCTGGATATGAATTTGCGGTAGGGTTTCGGGACCTTGTTTGCTTCTTTTACTACCTCCCCTGTTTCTGTCTTTAGTACCAGTATGGCTGTCGCACCTAGGAGCCTTACCCATGGGTGTGTGAGATTCTAGAAAGGACCAAGCTGTTTCTGGTTTTCATTTTGAGCTGCCCTCTGTTTTTTATTGACCATCGCTTAAAATGAACTAACTTAATTTCTGGTTCTCGTAAACAAGTTCATTCTGGGTGCTGGAACATTGCAGGGGACTGGCAGGTTGCAAAGCCATGCATATTCCTGCCTTGGCTGGTATTCAAATAAAAGGTACAAATACAAAATGTTGCATGAAGACAGACCCTTAATAGGTACTCAGAGTTCTGAAGACACTACTGTGGTAGTAAAGCAATTTTTAGAAGTATCTTAGCTGAGTTTAAACTGCTTTGATTCCTCTTAGAACCAGGCAAAAATATCCAAAAACAATTCTAATTCTAGAATGTTAAGGTTTTGAACTTGAAATAATAAATAAAGTTTTGACTTAGCACTGATGTCTTCAAGTTATCATATATTGATAAGATCAATTTTTTGTCAATCAAAATGATATGCCTTTTTTAATTAGTGAGTATGAAACTCACTGCTTCTCAGCTCTTTGATAAAACATCAAGATGGTGGATATATGAAGCAGTTATTATAAGGCACAGTATGAAGTGGTTACTGATTTTTGTACTTCTCCACTGTGACCTGAAATTCAAGTTTGACCTCATTTTTAAAGATCAAGGAGAGGAGAAAGAGAAGTTCTAAGCAGAGGTGACTAAGAAATATGTTTCAAAGCCATTCTGTGGAAATACAGGATAAAACTCCCAAAGTTACCACAAAAATGAACTATTAATTACATTTTCAAATACTCCCATCTTGACAGAGTGGTTAACAATCAAGTTATCGCTTGACAAGCTTCCCCATAGTGGGAAGCTCAGGCTATGGCCAAGCACTTCACAGCTATGCAAAAATAGTTTTTAAAAACGTGGCAAGTCAAATAATATCTAAGGCTAAGAAAAGAGAAGAAATTCTGACAGTAATGGGCTATGTTCTTTACATTCAGATGGGATTTCATGTACCTTTGGAATCTCTCTATCATAGGAATGGATTCTGTGATTATTTTTCTTATGACTTTAACTTATGTTTTACTGTCAGTCATCAATGTTTGTTTTACACGTGGAAAAGTTCTGTTTAAACATTCCCTCAAACTACTTTGCTAAACTTGCTATCCATTGGGTGCCTCAGAGGATAAATTATTGAAATCTAAGCAGACAAATACCTTGTGCTTATTCCCATGGCTAACACAGAATTTAGCAGTTAGAATGAGGTTTAAGCCAAAATTTTATTCAATGGAAAACTTTGCCTGCCTTATAAAGTAAACAGGTTCAAGTTGCCTCTCAAGTTTGGGAGGAGCCCTTAAGAATGTCTAAATGTGGGAAGGATAGGCTGGTTGTCCCTGTGAGCCTACTGAGCAGCTTTTCAAAGGTGCTTTTCATAACTCAAACTCAAGCAGGCAACTTCCAGGTCGCAGGGATAACCTAGGAATTGAGAAGATCTCTAGAGGTATTGCATCTTGTTCTTGAATTTATTCACATCAGATAATGTTCTTCTGAAGAGAGCAAAGCATTATCTTTAATGGGACAAAACAGTCACTACTTTATTCCATTTCTGGTCTGGTTCAAAACATTGTTTTTCTGATAGTTGGAAACTTTCTAATTTATTTTCTATGAACAAGAATCTCTATCAACAAGTTAATAATGATGTCCACAATCTTTTAATTGCCACATTTCCTTGATTCTATTAATCCTTGCCTTGTCTAAAAATTTTGCCCTACTTCTTCCTGTCAACAGCAACTACTGTTTACAATTTTGGTTTAAAGCTCTGAAGGTGTAGCATTTGTTATCAAGACTGACAAAAGAGCCTTTTCCCCCCTCTTCTTAGGTATCTTCTAAGAAATTCTAGAACTTCACCTCTAATGTCATAAAACACCTTAAAAAATACCCTCTTGTTTCACTTCAAGGGAACAGGGAAAAAAAACCCCAGAAATCAATCCATTCTTACAAAAACAAGATCTGAACAGAGAAATGCCCATGTAGTGCTGCTGTAGACACTGTTGGCTCCCTCCACATTCTCTGCAGCTCTAAAAGAAAGAACATCATGATCTAGTGCAAAATAACTGAATGTAGGTCTCAAAACTGGGGATCTTAATCCATATTTGAGTCTTGAAACATGAGTGTTGTTTTTCAGAAATTCTGATTGCCTGTATTTAAATGACAGATTTCAATTTAGGTCATGTAGATTGAATTTAGCCTCCCAAACTTGAAATACCTAATTTAGGCACCCCAAAGTCATTAAATCTGATGATCTGAATGCTTTTCAGAGCTCTCAGAAAACTTTTAATTATCAAGGCATATATTAAATATAACTTTCACAGATAATGTGGCTTGTGGGTCTACCTCTTCAGTTCTCTTTCTGTGCTTTTGAAACTAAAGATCATCCTTCATAGTAACAATGGAGTTTTAAGCAAAATTCAATATATAGGTCAATACTACTGTAATAGAAACTGACTGTGATATGGACCATGTTTCCAGCAATGAGTACAAAATCCTATACTTAGTCCACTTTTTTTCTTCTATTAAATCTTCTGCAAAGCACATTTTAAAGAGCAGGCATGACCTAGCTCATTGTGCTCAGCATGTTTTACAAACTCAGCAGAGATGTGGAGAACACATACAAAAACCACGCATCTGCCTTGACATAAATCAGAAATAATCAAGACTATCACAGAGTTTGACCTCTGAAATAGCATTATAGATGTATATCATGGACCAAGCCAGGATATGTTGTAGTTTAATTACTTCAGAAATATCTGAGTGACAAATAGCAATGATTCATTTAACAGCAAAAAAGTTATGCAAAATGTACCAAACCTAATGAAGATCCTGCAATTATTTCCTTGTGCTTGCTAAATCTTTCAAGATCCAGATGCTCTTCCAATAATTAATTGCATAACTTACCACGCTTCTCTGATTTAACTTTTAATTATTTCCTTTGGAGAAAGGAAGTACTCAAGTTGGTTTGGGTTTTTAGGTGCAACAGTAGTTTTTTATACACAGAGGTTACATCTTACATTAGCTTTCTAATTATACATTACTCTCTAAAAAGTAATTCATTTCAGAAAATTAAATATAATTGGTTGCTCTGCTCCCAGAAGGAGTTACTGTTGTTGGAATAAATGTCTTGCAGTGTGATAAAAGTAAATATGTTGCCCAAGAAATATAGACTTCATGCAAAGAATCAATGATATGTTTGGTATTTATTATAACACACTCCAACAAAAGTAAAAGCATAACATCGTATGAGGAGTGCAACTATAAGGCCAGCTTGTTCTGAGCTATAATAATGGTATATGATACCATAGATAATATCATGACTGCATATAAACAAAGTCATTGATACTAATAATTGGTCTATATGGTCTATATTTACAGGAAGTACTCAGAAAACAGAAAGGATGTGCATTGTCCTCACAGGCACCAGTGCCATTCAAATTTCTAAGTCAGCACTTGATACTGGGTGATGTTGATGCTGTACTTAGAATATGCTTGGAGTTAACTTGAATGTTAAAGGTGTTTTTGTTTTGAATTCCCTAGGAGCTGAAAGTTCAGCTTTAAAATCCAGAGGGAAATATCTGAGGATTGAAGACTGAGGATTGAAACCCGGGTCTTTTGTACTACATCCAGTCCAACAGGTGTCTTAACGGATGCACAGCTATGTTCACAGTCTTTATCATTGTGAATATTTCAGAATTCAATAGACAGGACTAACAAGGATTTCCTTTCCAAAATCCTTGCAATTTTGTCATTGCAACATGAGCCAAACAATTGAAAATGAAGATTCAAGTCTCCTGAGGCAGAGTAATTTAAACTTTTTCCCATATTTGAGAAGTGCTCTTATCACAAAGATATTGTAGATAGGACAGTATTTTCTTTTGAAGGAAGACCAGTCATCCCAACAGTTCTCAAGTCTTTAGGGGGATAAAGTGATTTCCTAACATATCATAAATCTTCTTCAGTTTAGAAGGATGGTGTATAAAACCCTCCCTTATTTTGAAAGACTTTATTCGAAAGGTATTTGTACAGTTATATAGCCAGGCTATTAGCTGAAAATATTGCTATATTTTCTTTAAAATTACAAGTGCATTAGGTTCATGGTTTTTCTTTCTATTGCTTCACCAAAGTTGCATATTTTATCCAGATAAGATAAGTTATTTTTGGTGGACTGGTAAAACAAGTTACAGTTTCTTTTTCTAGTAATATGGTGGGGAGTTTCATTTCAGTGTCTGTTTTGGTATGTTGCTTGTTTATTTTAATTGGTATGTTCCTTGTTAATTTTAATCACTTATTCTGACAATGCCAAGAGAATAGAATCTATCTGGAATATTCAAGAAGATTTTGTAAAAGATTTTAAAATTGCTTTGAAGTTCTTACTCAGGGCACAAGTTCATGTGCAATGGTACACTGTCACAGTGTCCAAAAAAGCCACTGCAAATGGAACGCTGTTGCAGCTTAATGAAACAACCAGAGTTTATAATCTTATTAAGCTGATGGCCTGCCTATATATAAAAGCTTCTCATGGAATTTGTATATAAATTCGATATTCCCAGTACCAGAATACTATTTACTTTGCTGCAGTTAGGCCTCTTTAACAGAAAGGGAAATAAAACACAAAAATTGGCATTGGGGAATGAATTCTTGAGCAGTTGTACTGAATCTATATGAGGTGAGCAACCGACAGAACAGCTATAAACAACACTCAGTAATAAGAAGAGAGTTTTACGTTAATGTTTCTTGGCCTGCTTTTGAGGAAGGCTATGTCAACAATCTTAATGGCAGATTTAGTCTCTGCCCCTGTAAATCACTCTGGCTGTAAATAAGAATCTGTCTATGTGGATGTCTTCACTGAATTCGGGACCACTAAGTGTTGTATTTTTGCTGGAAAGATTAGGAGTCAGTTCAAATTGTAAATCTGAATAAATTTGGGTACTAATCAGGCAATTCTAACACCAGCAAAAGTCTCACTGACTTGAAGGGAGTTTTGTACATGTAGAGAACAGGATTAGCCCATCACATAGTTATTTTCTCAGATAAAATATTAGTGGAATGATACACGATGCATTTTTTTCTGGATTTAACATTATTTGTTCAAAATAATGTTGGCATTTGCACATGTGTGTAAACTCTTTGTGTTGTTCTATACATCTGAAATCCACTGACTTAAGGATCTTTTTTCTCCCTTTAAATCTATATCATAGAGCTCGAAAATGGCTTCTGATCTCTCTTGTTATTATTTCCCAGATATTTTTATCATGCTATTAATTTATCTTTAATGAGAATAACCCACAACAGAACAGCTGTGACACAGCTACTTCTGAGAACTGCATGCTAATGGTACCTTAAATTCACTTAGTGGGAATCTACAAAGAATCTGTAGGTCAAGTGTATCTGTAAATGACAGATGTAGCTCCACTTCCTGGCTAGTGCCATAGCAAAGCCAATGAAACAAATGAAAAAATTGGTATCTTCCTTGTCAATCTAAATCCACAAAGCCCTTTTCTAGACAGAAAATTAAAGCTATGACAGAAAATATCTGATAATGCAGGTTAACAGCTACTATATTAGAGAGACTCATGTAGGTAGAGACTTAGCTAACTGAACTATTACCACAGGAAAGAAGAGATTTGAACTCCAGCAATAATATTTATTTCGTAAATACATGAGTGTCATGTATTTTATTTAAG
The DNA here is from genome assembly GCF_901933205.1 of Camarhynchus parvulus. Taxonomy (NCBI): domain Eukaryota; kingdom Metazoa; phylum Chordata; class Aves; order Passeriformes; family Thraupidae; genus Camarhynchus; species Camarhynchus parvulus. Next base: position 35,578,791 of record NC_044575.1, read on the forward strand.
TGTAAGAAGAAGAGAGTAACCATTGCAGAGGTCTCCAATCTGAATGACAGTTTTTCTCTGAAAACAGTCAATCCAGTCAGTGAATTGGACAAGTAGTAATGGGCAAAATTGGACAATTATTACTAATTCTGCTATGTAGCTCAATAGAAGATTTCAACCTCTAAAGTACCTTTCAAAAGTACTACTTTAACATGAAAACAGAGGATTTCATTCATAGCATGCTTTGAGAAGGATAGATAATGGGAATGCTGTAAAAGTTAGTAAAAGGTTTTTAATGTTTTAAGTGTGCACTGGCTCCCTTACACCATGCCATATGTCTACAGACATGCTCAAAGCATGACTATCACACGAAAAACTAACAGAAAACTTCAATTAGTGCACCTAAGACCAATGCTTATCTTACTATATCAAAGATTTAATAAGAGAAAAAAAAAAGAAAATAATTTAAAATATTGCTTTATGTGTACATAATGAAGAATAACTACCCTGTAATTCCCTCCTCCAATAAGACATTTCTTACCTCTACCAAAAGTGCCTACATTAAATGTCTGTTTCCTTTCAAAGCTTCCTGAAATTTTTAGTTGGAGTATCTCTGGTTTCAAAGGAGTAAAATTATTACTTTGCACTCCGAGGGGAGGCCCAAAAAAGAATACCTGAACTTTGCATCATCTTGCTGCAACACATGCAATCAATGCCTATCATTGCCCCATAAGCTTTATTCAGTTTCATCATGTTGTCTGCTCACTCTGTAATACCATTAATTCTACAGAGCATTTTTTTCTTTCATGTGGAAAAATAATTATATCATGCAAATATTGTTCTTCGGTTGCTAGGCACTTTATATTTCTGTTGGAATTTCAAGAGAAGGAGTGTAAACATGAGCAACAATTATTGAATATATTTCCTTGCATTCACATTACTTAAATTAGTCCTTTTCAGATGCTTTGAACAAGTCAGACTAACTCATGTCAGATCCCTCTTTTTGCATAGCCTAGAAAATGCTATTTGCTTAAGGGTTTTGTGAGGAAACTGTAGCTTAAAAAGCCAACCCTGAGTCTGGTTTCAAATATATTTATTGATCTCTTTTTGGCTGTGGCAAGAATATTGCACTCTTGATGGCACTCTTGATGGCAATGGATTAATAGCTTCTGCACAGCATATTCCTTCCTACAATTAATTCTTATAGATGGGTATTATGGCAGTTACGTCCCCAAAAATTGCTGGACCAGTGCTCTGTGTAGACATATAGCTTTGTGTTAGCCTTTCTGCTCCCTCCCATGTTTCTGAAATCTGAGCCAACATGTGATGAGGAATGTCTTGTCTGCACAGGGTTGCAGGGCAATTCTGAAAAAATTGTGTAAAGGAAGTTCTTTCTTTACCTGTTTCTCTCATATCTCAGAGAGAACTCTTGTGTCATTTACATGTAGCAGAGCCTTTCACATAAATGAGAAAGTGATGGAAGAAAGAGACATGAGGAAAAGGTGTGAAGGAGAGACACAAAGGTTACAAGTGGTCAGAATTAATGTACATGTAAGGATTTACATTTTATATATCACTTGGAATCATTTCCTTTCAGTCTCAGAATCACCCTCTGAACTCAGATCCAAAGGCATTTTATTATAGACATCAGTACTACTTCCGCATGAAAACATCAAAATTTAATGCAATGCTCTCAATAGGCAATTTAGAAATTGAGACATACCATTCTATGTCTTAAACAGGTCTCTAATTAATTACAGTGCTAGACTAGTTGGAATTTCATCATACTATAGAGTAGAATCTAAATGGAATCTCAATTAAACCAATTTTACTCCAAATCCATCAACTTCCACATTTTAAATATAAGGAGAAATATATGACAAAGAAAAAAAGGGACTCAAAAGAATGCTAACATAAGGAGGGTAAAACATGAGGTTGCGATAGCATAAATAATTTTCTACAATCACTGCCCATGACAGACTCTTAATGACATCAAAATGCACCAAACCTGCGGTTAGTAGTGTTTATATTACAATGAGATATATTTCAGGGATGTGATATCACACTTGCATCACTTAAGGAGTTGTTTATCTTTATGGATATGAAAGTGGGATTTGTACCACAGATTCCTATACTGCCACTTATCCACTTCCTGGTCAAAAATTATCTGCCATATCTCTCCCAGTTGCTGATCATTTTCTTGCAGAAGTTCACCTACAACTTTTACAGCCTTAATTTGCGGCAGAACATTCATATTTAAGATTATTTATACTTATACTACCATTTTCATTTGGATTCAAAGCCTGTTTTTGAGCAGTAGATCACAATATTTCCACTTTCCAGACTTTGCTTCACATTGCAGGTGATGTGAAAGCACACAGCCTGCACTGCTCTCAGGTAAAACATTTTTAAACTTATGACACAATGCCCTAATGTATAGGAGTTCTATCACACAGCTCTGATGTACAGCACCAGACTAAAGCAAGTTTGAAAGAATCATTTTCCCATCCTTTAGGTGGATATACATTAGAAAATTCATGGTATGGGTGCTGGATCTTCAGCATCAGATGTTTCCCTCTAGAGATCTGACTTAGGCTGTGTTTATATGATGAAGTGGTGCAGCCAAGAGAAGCAGATTTGTAGCGGAAAACAATTCAAAACAGAGCAAAGAAACTTCCAATTTATATGATATTTTGGTGTTTCATTTGACTTTTACTGAAGTAATGCCAGTCTCCCCGCTGATTTGAGAGCTGATTCTCTGTGTCTAATGAGCTGTAATTAAAAATAGCAAACACTCTCCTCTCCCTCCTCCAAAATATGCCTGTTGCTCATCTGAAAGCTTTCTCTTCTCAATTTGGTAATTATCCCTACTGTATTTCATGATTACTTTTTTCCTCCAAGGAGCAGTGCCAAAAATTAGGAGGGTGTATCAGTCTCAGTAACAAGGTATTCACAGGCTGCTAAATCTGCTTTGTAATTTCTAAAGGACAGTTGTCTTTACCTGCCTGGCAGCCACACATAAGACACATGAGGTCGGCTTAGAGTTGGAGCTCTGCCCAGAGGAATGAGAACTCAAGATCAGAGTCCTGCTATTCCACATAGTGTGAACATGAAAAAAAATTTGTGACTTGTGTCCTGAGCAAGAGCATCTGCTGATAGTGGGGGAGTCAGCCAAACTGACTGTCAGAAAACCAGTTATTTTTTCTCACAGTCTGATAGTTAAATTACTTGTAAAGAGAACTCTACTCACATTAAGAGGAACCATGTTCTACAGTAATTTGTTGCTTTCCTAAAGGCTTATTATTTTAATGCCTCCTATATACTTTGACATTTTCTACCTTCAAAGAATGAAAGAAATGGGCCACCCTAGGAGGACTAATCTACCATTTACAAGAAGGTGCAATATCCGCTCTCAGTTTGGGTTAAGTTTAGACACTGGATTGTGCTCTGTGATTCCAGAGCTTGAGTTCAGTCACTCCTGAGGTTGCCCATGCAGTTGGGACTGATGTTTTTAAGAGAGCTTTAATGCTTAGAAAGCCTATTAGAAAACAGACTGCTTTCAGTCTTCTGTGGTTTTGCCTTTTGCTTTCGATTTTTTTTGTTTGTTTGTTCTGAAGATTCACAATCATTCTTTGCCACTTCAGGGTTTTTTGACTGAAAGTTATTCACCAAGGTTTCTTGAGTTTATTTCAGTTATTCCTTCATCTAATGTAGAAGGTGTCTTACTTCCTTGTTATTTTACAATAAAAAAGAATCTACTACTCCTTAAATGCATGTGTATTTCCTAATGATATTAATAGTAGCTCTGTGTATAAAATAAGAGATTAAATGATTTTAAATTTTTACTTGGAAAAAAGAAACAAAGCTGGAAAGCAGCTTCTTTTATCTTTTCTTTCTTTTTTTTTCTTTTTTCCTTTTTTTTTCAATAGAGCACAAACATGGTGTAAAAACATCACACCTTCTTCATCAGTCAGGTCAAATTTTGCAATGGAAACCCACCAAAGAAACCTGAAACTACAGTCTTAATTCAGAGAAAGTTCTCTTTGAATCCTATGAAAATTTTAGTTGAGGAATGATTTTAGGATGTAATGAATAAGACCAAAATGAAGACTTAAAATTTGCAAGTTGAGAAGAAGCCTATGATGCCAAAATATCACTTTTATCAAAACATATTAGTTCACTTGCTACTGAAAATAAAAAAAAAATCAGAGCATGAGGTTCAGGAGGCAGCCTTGTGAATTCATGATGAATGATGGAATAAGACTTTAGCAAGAATCAACATGTTGCTGTGGAAATTGAAAATTGAAAGAACTTAAAGGGGAGAAAAAACCCAAACCCAAAACTCAGAGAAGACAGAAAGCATTTCAACCAAGTAATGTAGTTTAGCAAAAGAAAGTTATCTCTGTAATACCAAGGATAAAGCCAGTCTAACAGACAAGGTATTTTACCCAGTGTGCTCTTCAAGAGCATTTTCAGATATCTTACAGCTCCTCTCCTGATCTGCCTTCATGGAAACCAAGTTGCCTGGTGGGGCAGTTCCAGGCTTGATCTCACTCTGGCACAGAGGTGAGCTACATATCCATTGAGAAATGTCAGCTTAGTGCTGTTCCTGAGCCTTCTGGATGCACCATTTGCACTCCTGTTTACTTTAGAAGGAGCAAGGTTGAGCTAAGTGCCTGTCATAGTTGAGAAGAGAAATTAAAATGATGCCTTAAAACTGTATAAGGTACAGTAAAAACAATTTTAAGATCATTTCTTCAAAGGAAGTAGAGGAAAAGGACATAAAAATTAAGGCAGACAGGCTCAGTGAAATTTATATTGGGAAAGACTGAAAAACAGAAAAAGAGATGACTTGGAATATGTGAGCACTTCTGAGCTGCTTGTTTAAGATGACTGACACTCTAGCAGTACCAAAAGAGTAAAGCTGTGAAATGGTACAATTTCCATATTTATATATTTTAATTCCTGATAAAGTAAGACATACAGGACTGAGGGAAGGGAAGGGAAGGGAAGGGAAGGGAAGGGAAGGGAAGGGAAGGGAAGGGAAGGGAAGGGAAGGGAAGGGAAGGGAAGGGAAGGGAAGGGAAGGGAAGGGAAGGGAAGGGAAGGGAAGGGAAGGGAAGGGAAGGGAAGGGAAGGGGGGAAGGGAAGGGAAGGGAAGGGAAGGGATTTCAGCTTTCAAAAGTGATCAGAACTTGAAAAGTGACTACTTTGTATGCCATGGAGAGGAGGAACAGGGCCACTAAACATTCAGATGACTAAATAGTCATACAAAATACTCACTGTGAGTGTAAAACTAGTAAAATTTAATAGTTGGACATGATTTTTTTTTCTGACAGAGTAACTGATGCCCTTATTTGATAAGGTAAGGAAGTCTGTAAGAAACTGTCTGGAGGAACATGAAGTGATGTTTATAGTGCTGGCTGTACTACATTTGGATTCTGATAAAGCATTAAGCTCTATTTACTACTAGGTTTTATAAAATTCAGACTACTTTGATTTGGAAGATGGTTATCACTTGATATGACAACCTGGATGACTGTATACACAAGGTATTGATATAAAGCATCACAGTCAATGGCTAAGAGAAACCTACATTACCACAGAAATCTTATTACACAAAGCCTTGTTTACTTCATTCAGAACTCCAGAAACTCAATAAATAAAGCTAAGAATTTTCATAAACAATGCTGAATTGGGGGGAGCAAAAATTTCTTGTTAGCAACAGAGAAATAATAGCAGAGGAAGTCTAGAAAAATTAGATTTGTGAATAGAAGGTAATCAAGTCATATTTCATTACAAAAAAGAAATGAAAGCACAGTTAATACAATATTCCTAAATGACCTAAATCGAAGAAAAAGACCTAAAATGATTCTTTCAGTAGGGCAGTAAGTTATGGTGAGAGCAAGCTAGATACGAAGGTACTGTTCGATAGGGTACAAAAGAAGGAGCAGTGCAAATATGGCCTCTTTGTGCATGTCTACCGTATCAGGAAGCCAGGAGGCAACATCCTTATAAAATATCCAATTCAAAGCTCACTGAAGCAAATGGAAGGGCTCCAGCCTCGTCAATAGACTTGGATCAGGCCCTAGGCATGTCTGTGTGAAGTCACTTGGAACATTTCATTCCCTTTTTAGGCACAACCATTACCACAAAGATGCTGAGAAACTAAAGGAAGGCCAGAAAATTCTACTACCACAAGCACAGAGGCTGGAAAGACTGAATTCAGGGTGGAATGATTTAAATGAGCACACAGGAAGCTTGGATTTGTACCATTGAATATTGTCTTGTTCTGCATTTGTACTTTATTTTCCTTTAGGAAAAGTTTATTCTACCTAGTAAATGAGCAGTAAAATATCTTGATAAATAATATTTTTAGATCCCTTAAATTTTAATTTTTTTACTGTTTCATTTACAACAATCAAGTATAGTTTTATAAACATGGTTTTAATTTATATCAAATTTTACTAAAGACAGAAAGAAGTTATTATTTTTAGTTACTATGCCCAAGATTTTATAAATAATCCAATTCATTTCCCCTAGCTATTATTCATAGACCAGAAGAAGAAAAAAGTTTTCCTGCTTTTTAAAAATTTCAATCAGTTTTACAGTTTTGAAAGAAGTAGATAATGAACTGAATCTGTTAGCAAAACAGAAATTAAGGAAATATTTTCTCTGAATCTATATGCAGGGTTGCCACTGGAAGGTGGTTTAGCTTTCCAACAAGCTCTGGCTTTAGGTGCATGGCTATTGGCTTTCAGCAAGTTCAAAAGGCTTTCTGTCTGTCTTTTGAACTTCCACAATAGAGAAATACTATATGTTTAAAGTTATAAACTACCTTCAATTTAAAAAAATTGATGTTTTAAGAGGCTTTCCTCAGAGAGAATCAAAAAATATGATGAGTTGAAAGGAACCCACAAGAATCACCAAGTCCTACTCCTAGCCCTGCCCAGGACACCCCAAGAGTCACACCCTGTGCCTGACAGCATTCTCCAAACACTTCTTGAACTCTCACAGGCTGGTGCTGTGACCCCCTCCCTGAGGACCCTGTTCCAGTGCCCAACCACTCTCTGGGGAAAGAAACTTTTCCTAATATCCAACATAAACCTTCCCTGACTCAGCTCTGTGCACTTTCCTTGAGAGTCACAAGGATGGTGAAGGGCCTTGAGGGGAAGCATTATGAAGAATGGTTAAGGTCACTTTGTCTGCTCAGCCTGGAAAGGAGGAGATTGAAGTGAGACCTCATCTGGGTCGTGAGGGGAAGCAGAGGGGCAGGTACTGATCTCTTCACTCTTGTGACCAGGGACAAGACTTGAGGAAACTGCACGAAGCTGAGCCAGGGCAGGTTTAGGTTGGATACCAGGAAAAGGTTCTTCACCCAGACCATAACTGAGCGCTGGAACAGGTTACACAAGGAACTTGTCACAGCATTAAGCCTGTCTCTATTCAAGAAGAGTTTGGACAATGCTCACATGCACATGATGTGATTCTTGGAGTGTCCTATGCAAGGCCAGGAGTTGAAATTGATAATCTTGATGAGTGCCTTCCAACACAGTGTGTTCAATGATTCTATGATTCTGTGATGAAGGAGAATACCAAAGAATTAATGTAAGGATAGACCACCTTACAGATACTGCTGCTCTGCCACCTGTTCCCAAGAAGTCATGCCAGAAGGCCTTTCAAAATGAGACTCTGCACCATTTAAAAATACACACCCACCCCAGGAAAGCTTTCTTCAGCATGGTCTGCATAAGGAGTTACTTACAAACCATAACAATCTTGCTGGCGTTTCATTTGACAGTAATGACAAACTTCTGATCTAGCCACAGCACTTTTTTTGAGACATTGTTCTAGCTTTTCAAGCTCAAGATGCTAAGTGTACCTTTTATATCTATAATTAGCTTTTCATGATAAAGTGAAATTTACTGAAGAGCTAAGGACCTGAGCCAGCGTCAGTGAACCAGTTTACTGTCTGATGAACTCCAAAAGAGAGATTAAAAGCTTTTGCTTTTATGGCCGCTGACCTGCTGTCTTTAGCAGTACTGGGTGAAATTATATTTCATTAAGTCTTGAGCATTCCTTTATTGCGAGGAGAAACATCGTGCAAGGTGACAGAGAATGAAGAGATGGTCTTGGGATTTAATGTTTATGTTGCTCCTGTTGAAAATATTAAATGTAAGTGTCAGTTGTTATAGAAGCAGCATTTTATCTATGTTGGACTTTTGAGAAGCTGGTTTCATCTTGGCCTCCAGGATGTCTTGTCAGTAGGGCATGTAGCCACATAGGCTGTAGTCTTTCCCAAAATTACTCAACATTTGGGTCTTTGTGTTTCAGAGTATTAATGAGATTACAGGTCATAATCTGTAAAAGCTCCCCTGCCACTGCTCTGCTTGACTCCATTCCAGATGAAATCTCTTCAAATAAATCCTGGATCACAATGATGCTGCTTTGTATGTCTACAGCCAAAAAGATGAGAGCAGAAAGGAGGGGAGGAAGGAAAAAAATTGAACAAACAAGGGAAAAAAATTGTATGTGTATATAAAAAGGCATTTCCTTCAAGGGTAAAGACCTAAATTAATGAAGTTCTTCATTTATCATCTCCAGAATTTTAAAGTATCCATTCTTGTATGAGAGGCCAATTACAATATTTTCAGCAAAGTAATTAATCTAGTGATCTCTCTTCCATTTGAATCTCCTTAATTCCTTATGTCCTTTTTTGTGGATTCACAATGTGAACATACCTAGGCAGGCATCCGTTAGTTATGGCAATTTAGAGCAATTACTTAATTAACTATGATATATGGTTTTGTTTTACATTGGAGGTATTAGACCTGTTTTCTTTTAAAAGAGAAAAGAAAGGCTAGGTGCAGACAATACACATGAAAGGAATTAATTTAATTTGTTGCACTGCATTAGGCTATTTACTGTTTACTATTCAAGACAGGGATCCAGCTACCTGTTCTAAATCCTTCATGAAATGAATTCTTGATCCACTTCTTCCCTCCATGGCAAAGATGTTACAAGTGCACAAGACAGAGAAGGCTACACTTGCAGTCAGGAATGTAATTAAAGTAAAATGTGTTTGCAGCCTCTTCGGTAGTATGACTCCCCACACTATATGACTGCTCCATCCTGGATTCATTGCTGTGAGAAGGTAAAATTTACATTTTTTTACATTTTATATTACTGGTCCCGTTATCAGAAGGACAAATTTCTACAGTGAAGAAGGGTGGAATAAACAGCTTTTTCAGGATTACTCAAGGGCTCTGTGGAACAAAGATTATCTGAGAACTTTTCATCTTAAGTACTACCTTACTGTATCTAAAATCTAGACATTACCATTCAAAGAAATGGAAGAAAAAAAGAAATTAGCTGGCAGTTTTATCTGGACTCCTACAGGTAAAAGCAAGGGTTTAACATTAAATCCATTGCAATATTTGTAAATAATAGGCGTGTTGGTCTCACGCTCAGAAATGATATTTCAATCTCACCGGTTTTTCTTCAGTGGCTTTTTAAAGCTGAAACCATTTTGGAAAACAAGACTCAAGAGCCTAAGTCCCCAGTGACCTTGAAAAAATCTGCTCTAAACAAGATACAAAGACTGAGTTGCAACTAAAAATTCTTTTGGTTACTTGTTAAAGGAAAAATAGTGGCTTTGCTTAGATGTCGTGCTCACATAAAAAAAGTCCAAAATTCATTATCTAATACAGCAATATCCCCACTGTGATGGAGTTCCTGACCAAATGTTACACCAGGAAGAACTCAACAGTAAGTCCAATAGTACACCAAGTATTTTATAGGAAATTTTAGCAAGGTCATAAGCATCAGATCTGGGTTTGGTTTGTCTCCTACATCCAGGGTGTTACAGATGTCAGAAAGGAAAGTTAAAGTTTTTTAGGTTTGTTGATTTTGGCTGGGTTTTGGTTATTTGGGGGTTGGGGAGGTGGGGTGGATCTCCCCCCATAGTTACTAGTTTTTTGAGGGGAAAAGGTTCCATAGGAACCACCATGCAGAGCAAGGAACAGCCGTTTTGAAACTGGATCTTAGCTCTAGGTTTTCAGATTTAGCAGATATTTTACTTATTCCCTTCATGGTCTAATGACAGTTCATTATAAAAATTATTAGTTCTAGCTACTGACTACATAGTTGTGTTGTATTAAAACCAAACTGACTTATATGAAGAATGGGGATCTTCAGCACCTCTCAGGAAACAGGTCCTGAGTGCCAGGGTAACCAGCTTTGGTAAGGCATCAGAATTTAGAGAAAAACATTGACTGCTGGGATTGTATACCAGGTAAAGTACTACTCTATGTGATGCTTTTGATACTGTTTCCTCAGGATCTATTTTTGACTACCCAACTGAAGGGTACCCAGCTGTCTCAGAACAGCAAGCCTGACTCTTAAATGATAAGGGTGGTAGTACTAGCAGTAGTACTACCAGAAGTATTACCCCAGACTGCTCACTCTTTCGGAGAAAAATGCATATTGATGCTTTGTAAACTAAAGTCAGTTTTTACACTATCTTGTTGACTGTTTTTCAGACTTTGAGTACCAAGAAATCTTGTATGTGAGATGTCATTACTGAGACTGCTATGGGCTGATGTTTCTCCTATTGTCTTGTAAGGAGCACTGCAGAGTTAACATAACTCCCATCAGTCTGAGAGTCTCCCAAGAAAGTAATTGTAGTTTGCATAAAGGAAGGTACCTAAAATGTCATTGACATTCTAACATGAATTCTCTTTGAATGCGTCTAGCTGGAGGAAAAAAAAAGAAAAAAAAACTTTGTCTGAGGTGGAAATGAGAATGACAGTGACCATTGTTTCTAATAAAAAATCACCCAAGGAAACTCAAAAGAAAAAGAACAACAAATTAGATAACCTGAAATCCAGAGGCTTGAGAAGAATATTCCATTTCTCAGACCTGGCAGGAGCCATGGAGGGCCACCCAGAAGGGTTTGGCTGCTTACCTTGTCAAACATTGCCTGGTTTCACCTGACATGATCTGTAAGCCTGTAAAGCAATTACACTTCAAGTGCCTTTCATGTGCACTTCAAATCCTTTTTCTTTTGAGATATTCTTCACTAACAGGATTTCCCACTTTGGAAGGCAAGACTCTTTCAAAAGGTTTCAAAATGTCTCAAAAACACAACAAAAATGAACAAAATAAATACAGGTAAAAACAAAACCACTTTGGCACAGCCCTAGAAGGCAATGTTAAGTACAAAGAGCTTTACTTCCAGCTTTATTGAACAGTTTTATTACCTCACATGATTTTTAACTTTAGTATTGCTTAAAAGATTGTTTTTCCTGTAATATATACTTTCACAACAAATTACATGACAGAGAAAATGTGTTTGAAAGTGTCCTTGCATCCTTACCATTTGCATTTTCAACTGCCCATGTGGGTCGTACACATATCACAAGGCTTCTTGCCAAGGCATTCAGCTACAACACAAAATGTTTTCAAATTCAAAGCTTGTATCATTTTTCACCTCATTCCTTTGTTTTTACCCTCACTTCTTTTATATCTCTAGATGTTTCCCTTGCATTAATAAAACCCTGAATACTTGCTCACTTTTAAAATGTGCAAGCCATAAATGAAATAAAAGAAAAAGGCTGATACATAAAGATAAAAGATGCAAGCTTTATACAGCTGCTATATTCAGCTGTTTTTAAACACTCAATGTATTAGCCAATTTATCAGTGCATCCAGAAAGTTCAATTAACCCATCCATAGAGATATTATTGCTCAGTAACTTTGTCTCCCATTCCAGAGCACGTCTGCAGATCCTGGTGCCAGGAGGGTCACACACAGGCCTGGAGCTTCAATGAGAAATCTCCAGTTGCAAGACCAGAGCCTTTGTACTGGCAGTCAATGGCAGAAAATATATATATATTTAAAAATATAGGTCAAGTTACCTGAGTATGCTCTACTTGCATATGGTATCAGTGGTCATCTTTCTTTTGTATGCTTCCTGGTATTAAATTATTCCCTTTCTTAGTAAAGGTTTTTAAAAATAAATAAATATATAAATAAAACATGACAGAGCTGCTTTTCCCCTCTCAACAGTCAGGTTTTCTCTCTTGAGTGCTAAGTGGGGAGGGGGAGTACAAATCTTGCTTTGAATTTCTTGATTGCATTTTTGTCTATGTTGCCGAAGTTTTTATTTTCTTTATACTTGTACAGTCACAACAGAGACTTGGAATAGATTCTACTTGGAAAATACTTTTTAAATGCGCTGAAAGTATCTAAAAATAAGGTTTATGATTGAGTGGAATATAATAGCAGTATAGACAAACATCTCTATGGTGTCTGGAAATTATTTGGATTTTCAGATCCTCTTTATTTAGCAATATGCACAGGACTTTATTATGTCTCATAACCTATGGCACCTGTGATGATTTACAAAAGTTAAGGATTACATCTGCATACTCGCCATTCTCGTGTGTTGTACACCTTTTTCTTTGTGTTTCTACTCATTTATTTTCAAGAAGCAACAACGTCACAGGCACTTGTTGATTGTTGGACTCATACAGCCTGGAAGATCATGTTAGAATGCCTGTTTCTTACTGAATATATCGTATCTCACTTCAAATGGTGGCGTGGCACAAATACAAATCAATAAAGAAAGGTACACAGCAATCCGTGCTATGCTCTAAGAACAGATTAGTGTGGTGATTTGGGGCATGTACTCCCAGGACAAGCACTGTCACTGAATAAAGCATGTTATGATTAGACTTCAGTACTCAATCCCATCCAGATTCTGTCTTGAACTTCAAAAAGCCCGATCTATCCTACTAATTTGGGATAAATTATTTGTATCACAGAAAGAAATACTTACTGTCTCTCCAAAAAATAGAAATAATTTTTTAACATAATGATATGGTGGAAAGAAATAGTTTTCACCTGGATGAAAGTCTACATTTCGGAATGACAGCCTTCAACCACTGACTGTGTATTGAGTTTGAAATTCTGCTTGCATTTAACTCAATGTAAACTTCATATGTGTTTACCTAAAAGGAAAATAGGTTCTTCTAGAGCCACTCCAAACACAAGGAAATAGTGCTGAGTATGTGTTGCAATAACCTTGCCCTTTTTATATTTTAGTGAGGTGAAATGCTTTGGAAAATGTTCTGTGAAGCACATGTTCAATTATTTCAGTTTATGTGTAATTTTAATGAATGTGTCAAGTTATGTGACTCAAGTTAGCATGATGAATCAGAGCCTATGAATGTTGTAAATAGAAGGTTCCCTGAAATTCTGGAACTGACAATTTCAATTACATAGGAAAAGGAAAGGAAAAATGCTGACAAATAGGTCAAAACAACTCCAAGAGAAGTTCTTCAGAAAGAGCAGGAAAAGGGAAAGTTGATGAGGAAAAGTGTATCCAAAACCTGTAAAATGCCTGCAGAAGTATGCTCTTGGCAGAACAGAAATAGTTGGTGGCAGAAGAGAAATACAGAAATTAGTGGACTGAAGCTATGCATATTATGGCTTACAGAAGAAGCTGCAGAACTGCACTTCCTTTCCCTCCTCTTCTCCACTTTCTGTCCTTCCTCCCCTCTTCCCCATCCAGTGTTTACAAATATGTCTTTGGAAACAAACTATTGATACTGTAAATTGAAATACAGCTATGCTACCAGCTTTATCACACCACTAGCCTGTCCAGGAGTAAGATTAGTTGACCAGCATCAGAAATTTAGGGCACAACTCAGTGCCCAAACACAGACGGGCTGCTGTCACTAGTGCTACCCAAGGATATCCCACCTGGGCTGTAGTTACCTCTCCTGGAGCCCACTGGTTTCCTTCAGGATCTGCCATCCCTGTGTCACTGGCTTAGGTAGCCCAGGATGACTCAGGGGCCTAAAATGCCATGATAAGGCACCCAAACTGTACCTAAATTCACTCATCATGTTTTTATCCAGCATTTTTGTGCTATTGACAACCAGTTTCAATGAATGGTCAAAAAGCTGTATGTAATGAATAATCATGCATCTGTGCTAAAAGGTCAACAGTGGGAAAATGTACAGCTGAAATGGGAATTTGTTTTTACCATGTCCACATAGTAAAATTTAACAGATCTACATACACTTGTCTATTTAGTGTAATTTAAGCCTGCTTCAATGAATATTATACATGGTTCTTATGTCCAATATCTCAAATTTCAACTTAGAGAAAAAAAATTGCAAGTGAGAGAAAAAGTTAGAGAAAAAAATTTACTAATTCCAAGAAGATACTTAGAGCTCAGGACAATCACTGAAACCTTCAAGGTATCAGGTTGTTTGGGTCAATGTCAAATGCTAAACTAGGTGGTAGAGTCAGAGAGCTGAAATGCAGACAAAACTGTGTTATGAAATTTCTGGGAAGCAATAAACTGGCACTGGAAGTGTAAAGGAAAAAAAGCAGTAATGTGGAATGGCCCCTTATTCAGGAAACTTTGAAAATGTGCAGCCATAATAGCCGCGGTGAAGTTCCCTTAAATGAGGTCTTGGTATGCTGTGGAATAAAGTCAAAATAGGAGATTGTGGCAATCCAAGTCATACTGAATAAATGCATACATTGGGCCAAATTGTGATCTTACTCACGAGGGAATATTTTTTTCCCCTTTTCAATTAAAAAAAAAAAAAAAAGGGAGCCGAGAACACTTTAAGATACAGGACACAAATGTGTAATTATTCTTGGCTAACATGGTAGCTGTTGATCATTTAATGAAACCATAATTACCATATAATGGCAGGGTATTTATATGACAGATTACTACATTATTACAGGGTAAGTGTGTGATTATTTCTGTCCTCAAAATCAGAATAAAAACACATGGAAGTGGAAAAAGAAGTTGAAAAAAGGGAGAAAAAATAATCTGAATTTCCCAATGCCACTCCCATATTGTTACTCTACCCGCACCTCAATCACACAGTGATGGCAATGGCCACCAGCATTCATGATGAAGCCAAATCTCCTCAGGAAACCCATGGCACAGCACAACAGATCATAAGGCTCTTTGCCAAATGGCTACAGCTCTAGGCTTCATTGTACTCACAGTTCAACTGATTCAATAGCAGTTTGGTTGCTGGTCTCTTGTCCTCAGAAGACACTATACTCCTGCTTGTTTAGAGGCATCTATGCATGATGGACGTAAAAAATTGCACTGAGAAGTCCTTAACTCCCACTTCCATGCCTTTAGGCAAGAACAGTGAACTAATGTGGGTTTCAAAGTAATGCCACTTTTGTCCTGGGTGGGTAAGTTTAATTTGTCAGAGCTGAGAACTATTTGCTATGGTTTGATTTCAGTCAACACTGCTGGTGCTCACTGGTGAAATTTTGAGCATTTAGTAAGGATTGATTTAAGTTGTGGGAAAATACTTAAATGATTCCATTTATGGGGAAAAATGTGATGACAAGTTATGAATTTACAAAGTTACAGAGAGAGTTTTATAAGCTGAACACAGCCCATCTCAAGCTTTATGAACAGGACGGCAACCTTCCACGTAGGAGGCAAAATCAAATTGTAAACCCAGCTGATTGCCCAAGCCCTGCCTGAGTGTTAAAAGGGCCGTGCAATCCTGTGCTTCACCTGAAATTTGCCTCTGCATCTTCACAGTGCTACTTCAGCTGTGTGGGAGAAGGTGGCCAGCACTCCCTGCTTCCAAAAAGCACTTGCTGAGCCAGTATTCTAAGACACCAGTTATTGTAAATGAAAGACTTTGGCCCTGACTCATAACTTTGGAATTTTACTGAATTCTTAAGTATGGTTTTCCTGGAATTTTATCCAAGAAGCAGTATTACTGTAGCTATTTTCAGTCTTTTTTCTTCTTGAAGTTCTTTAGATTGAGGTAAAATGGACTTAGGTAAAAGCCACATACTGTTATGTTTGCTCAGGATTTATTCTGTAGGTCTGTAAAAGAAATACAGTTTGAAAGAGAAAATTATTTGGAGGCACTAAGAAATCAGTCTGTGTATATTTATTCAGAAGTTAGCTGTAATTACAGTACTGTGGGAATCCATAAAATTAGAGGGTTTTCGGAAAACTGCAGAAGACATATAAAGTATGTTGTAACATTAAGTTTTCCAGCCTGCTGCCTGGATTGTGAGTTGTTAGCATCTTTCCATTGTCATAATCATGTAATGAGACTGATGCTGAAAAAATAAATAGCTTGAAACACTTTCCACAGCAGCCCTGTCCTGTTCACGTCTGTAAATAAACCCCCTGCTGGCGTCACAGTACCTTTGTAAACAGCTTCCTTAATAAACTGGCTATTACTCCAAATGGTCAATGATTGTTCATAACTCACTGCTGCTAGGTAACTTCACTCTGCACAGAAAAAAAACCCCACTCTGGTCCTTAAAAGAATAGTTCATGCAAGATGTAAGTGGGAAATCAGTTGTGTCAGAACCTAAGCCAGCTCTCCCTGAGGCCAAATGGAGCCCCAGTAAACACCCAACAAGCACCAGCATTCACTAATAAAAGGCAACAGGTAGGGACAGGATGTGGCCTGGGAGGGAAATGAGAGACTTCTGTAAACTGCTTCACACAAATTGTATTTATGAAATCTTGTCATCAGGTGCTGGTTCCAGCAGACTTCAAAAACTATGAGATTCAGCAGCAGATTATGAATAATCCTGTGCTTCTTCTTTTAGGAATAGTGATGTTTTGATTATTAACATTTCCATTAGGAAAAAAATGATAAGATTTTCAACAAATATGGTTTTTCAAAAATTCTCAATCACTCAACAGGACATGAGGAAACATTTGTCTCCTCACTGACCCACCTTATGCCTAATATTAAGCTTTTAAAAAATCTTCTGGCATTTAAGTCATACGTTACTGTGGAAATCCTTTATAGCCATTATAAAGTTGTTATGAGGACCCAATCCTTTCTGGTACAATAAAATTTTGGTGACTTCAATCTAAAACAGTACAACTTCAAGCAAGTCTCATGAGGATGGGCCTTTAAATGCAGTTGAAAAAAATGGTAATTACTTCTTAAAAATATGTACTATTTTTCAGGTATTGTTATTTGTACATCACCTCTCACATCCATTTCTAAGCAAAGGTCATATATTAGTCATTTTATTATCAGATTCTTCTGGGAAAAAAAAAATCAGAGGCTCAGGAAATTTTCTCCCAAGCTAAAATAAGTCAACTTCTAAGGTTTCAAATTCTGGCAAGCTAACTTCTCCAAGGTCTCGTAAAAATTCTGGGCTGTTATCTCCATATGCCCAATAGTTTTTTTGAGACTTTTTTTTGTGATGGTAATTAAAACCGTCTGTCCTTTCTCTGTGACTTATGGCAATGAATCACAAGAGCTCTAAAACAGAGAGAAGGATAGAGGCTGAGGTTGGCAGCTCAGAATCACTTAATCTGCTGCATTTCATCCATAGAAATATAGATCCAAAGCAGCACCTCCTAATTCAAGCAACTTAAGTAACCATGGCAGAAGGTTGTCTTACAGTTGTCATAGGGAGATGGAGGTAGCCCTGGGTTTGGATTAAAGCAGAAAGAGATGTAAAATAAACCAGTTTACTTGATATGGAACATCACTCTCTTAACACTAGCTCTAACTCTTCTTGTGTCATCTGTAAGAATTTTCCAGGAATCTTTTCAACAATCTCTCAGTAATATATGTTTTTTGAAATAAGAGTGTGCGAAAAGTGAAATAAATTCATGAAGCACAAAAATGACACTGAAACCAGTACTACAGTCTTATCAAGTCAAGAAATACTTAACCTCCAAAATATAATTTAGAAAACTAATTCACTATGATGTTTTCATATTCTGTAGTATTTGACACTACTCTTTCTTTCTTACATCTTGCTATCCATTCTACAATTTTATTTTTCCTGTGTTTTTTGAGAAATTTTCTGGTTTAAGATTTTTTGTCATTTAGAAGAAGGTTGCCCACTAGGTGCATCACTTCCCTGTCTCCTAGAGGCACAGTCTCCTTCCCTTTTGAAATGAGAATGAACTTCAGCAACAAATTGATCTGATCTCAGAACTGGAGATCTGTAAAATACAATCTTAATGAAAGTCTTAATAAGCTAATCACATTCCTGAGGATCTCATATATTGGTAGCCTGCTGCTGAAGGAAGTAAAGCAATGTTCGAAATGGTCCTCGGAAGTCCAGATCCTCCCCATGAGTCAATTTCTTCTGCAAAACTAAACAACATCCATGTGTCCTGCTCCCATCATTCTCGGGCTATATATAGTCAGCAGCTTTGGCTCCCAAATTCAGGGGAAAAGGCTGAATGTCATGTGAGAATGAGAGCATAAGTCTGAAGCATCAATATGCTGCTGCCTACTGAGACTTGATGACCTTGGCAACTCACTGAAGTTCAGAAAATCAAGTATCACTGAAGATCTAAAACTTAGGTAGTATCACTTTTTTATTTTATAAAAGAGTTGGGTACATAAAACTATTTAAGAACATGGATCTAAGCACTCCATGAGGTAAAGCTTTTTAAGTACAATAAGGTTGGCTGATTAGAGAATGGTTTTCTATCAAACAGTGTGCAGTGCTGTCCTAATAAAACAAAACATACAACTACCATGAAACTACTCTAAAAGGAACAGATGCATTCCTGGTATAATTCTTTTGAAATCAGCAAAAGAGATGAAATTAGAATCAACCTTCTTAGGGAAAAATCTTTTATTTTTATTAAACAATATTTGTACAGCATATAGTAATTTCAAAAGTCTCTTTTATCAAATTTATTTTGATTTCATGAAAACATGTACAGCTATTAATATAAGCAGGCGCATCAGTCCAATTTCCTACTAAATGTTCTTTTTTGTTAGTTTTATTTTCTTTTTTAGTTTCCTGCTTTATCATTCAGAAGGTTTGCACTGTATTCCTGTACATATTTGGTTTGGTGCCCAGAAATGTATTATTTTAACAGGGCTATTCATTAAAAGTTATTACTTTACAGGGGTTCTACCATGCATACATAATTATATATATGCCCTTCTACGATGAACACTGTGATAAAGTTACCATAAAAGATTATTCTTTTTAGGGTTTATAGTCACTGCCACTTCATGTCACATTGATTTGACTAATCCTGGCATCTAACTTTCTAACTTCAATTATTTTTTCAAAAGGAACTAAACTGTCAAAACATATTTTTCATTATTTTTTTCAGTAACATTAATCCTTCAGAAAGTATTGGGACTGTGACTTGTCCTCCTTTTATGTTCTCCAAGGAAGAAGTGATCACAGATGCTAGCACACAGAACTTGCCTTGGCCAGAACCAGTAAGCCAGTTTTCAGTGACCTGCCCAAGACTGACTGTGATGCTTTCCCAAAGTAATTTTTGATTACCACATATTTCAGTAACTCCATGAAGAGAGTTTTTTTAAGAATATCTCCAGATATACAATAGAGGTTAGGGAGGGGTTTTTTTCTATTTTAAGACAAAAAAAGTTTTAAATGACCAATTTTATGATGAAAACAATCTAAGGGAATGTTTAAGATAAAAAGGTAAAAAGCATGATATTTCCTTGCAACTACCTGTTTCTATGAATCTGCATCACAAGGCCAAGCAAGAGCAGATAAAAATTCTTCACAACCTTTGCGGAGAGCTGGCACTAAAAGGGAGCTGGCACCAGTGTGAGCAGTGTAGCAGAGTATTGTACCAGTGTAGTTGGTCAGGAGCCAACACTTCCAAGTGGACCTGAAAAGCATGCTCTGTGCTGACTTTCAAGTTACAGAAATGTCTTCAGTACTGAGATCTCTGATTTGCTTCCAGTAGCTAAGGCAGAATGAATAAAATCAGCTATCAGAATTGAAAGAGACAGAATATTTAGCATGTTTCCTGCTTCATTCTCATCACTGCCCACCTGGAGTTTGGGAGGACATATTTGAGACTTAATCTACAATCTGACTTAGACTTTTTAGGTCCTATATTGCACAATACTTTGTTGAACTTTTGTTACCCTATACACATTGAAGATGGCTTACGTCCTGTGTCGCAGTGTCAATGAGACATTAAGCAATACTTTCACTCCAGGGGTTCCACAATTAAAGAATTATTCTGAGCTGCAAAGACATTAATGAATATAAAGACTTAAGCATCCAGTGAAACTTGGAATTGCTGTACTTGTACTAGAAGAGTTTGTATTGTAACAGTAAATTGATAGGAAATAGATCTACAGCATAGAGAATATTTTAGATTTGTGGAGGAAAAAAACCCCAAAACCTAAAACAGCACATCAATTACACAATATGTAATCACTTTGAACTCTATACTTACCTTCACATATCTGATTCATGCTTTTGTATATTTTTCCATTGACACAGTTTTCTACTGTAATGTGATTATACAGCGGTGTTTGTGGAATGACAGAATCCATGGAATGGGTAAAGCAAAGGATGCCTCTGATTTTGAATTCATACAAAACATAACAGGATCTAGTTGTGCATCTGCTGGTTTTACATAAGCTCCTCTGAACACTTTGGAAGTTAACTGAGATTATGTTTAAGTTTAAAAAATTTTGAAGATTGCTTTTCCTGATAAGTAGCTAAATTTGTTCTCCATTCATCAAATGTTGCAAACCCTCTAAATCTTCACAAAAGTAGAAGGTAGTTTTGCTCTCTTTTCTTTAGTTTTCAGAGAGACGAGGAGTGAATGTGTCTTTTTACAATTGCCACTCTCTGGATGAGACATCAGAGTCCTTTAGCCTGATTCTCATGACTATCTAGCAAAAGCAAGAGCTTGAGGCACTGTGCAAAGAGTATAGGATATGGGATACCTTGCTAACATTTTTCCCTTGAAAGCATGCTGTAGTAGTATGTGATGTGTGCTGTTAAGTGGTATTGTGCAATTATCCTAAAAGCCTAGCTGCACTGGTTACCTCACCATCCTCTGCAACACCACCCTGGTGGGTTTTTTAATATATTGTGTGAAAGTGATACACCAGTCTTGTACTTAATAAAGTGGTTTATTTGCCACAAGATGAGGCTACATTGAATGTAATTGAGCTGTGTGGGGTTAACTTTCTGTAGCCTGTTACCTTTGACTTCAGTGACTTCACATAAAAAAATTAATCTCCACAACTCCAATGAGACTCACTTCTGATAATATCAGTCCATTGATTCCAATGAAACACTATTAAAAATTACTCTTGATTCACTTTAATAGTAATTTTTAACAGCATCAGGCCACTCATTCCACCATCATACTTTCAAGACTGAAAGTTCAAATACCTTATAAAGACAAAAGCAGACATCAATATACTTTAGTGAACACTTGTTTCTTGTGATGGTAGTTGACTTACTGATAAGCAGTACTGAATATTACCTCATAGGAAAGAAAGAAGCATCTTCCAGAGTTTTTTCTAGTACTTTCCTATAAAATTTTCTGGGGGAACTGTAGGGAAAAATGAAAAACCCAGAATGACATATTAAAACTAATGGATTATCAATCCTCCTTAACTTTCATGAAAGCCATATGAAAGGTTCAATGCCATATAAGTATGTATTTTGAGAATGCTGTTTTGTTTTAGGCTTTTTTTGATTATGCTTAGTTTTGTGTGGAGTTCTTTTTTTGTTTTGCTTTTGTTTCATTTAGCTTGTTTGTTTGTTGTTTTTTTTTTTAATATTTTTTTGGATGGCTGGTTGGTTGGGTTTTTTTGTTCAGTTTAAGTTTTAGGAAAAGGCAGGATTTCTTTAATTTCTTCCTTGAAATTAAGCTGAAAATGGAGATAATTGACAGTCATGGAGTGTGTTTGCTTTTTCTTCCTTGCTTGAAACAGACTGCATCTCCATTACTCAAATTCATGACTGAATCAGGCTTATTGAGAATCTAACCACTATGCTGTAGTAGAATGCTCTTCTTATTCTTGTTTTTTCAGAGGGAAAGTATCACCCGACCTTTTTTCCCCCATCCACTCACATCTTAGGTTTGTTCTCTGCTCAAGACATACACATGCCTTCTGATATTCATGTATTAAAATTTGCTTTGTTTGAGCTCTTGGGAGTTTGTTATTCATTTGGATTTTTTTGTTCTAACCTCTGATTTAACTTGAAATCTATCCCTCTAAATGCAAGACAATTTTGCCATTTTCCTTCAGAAGCCAGACAATTTATAGATGAGCTCAGACCAAATAAATCAGGCAAGATATATTTATAGGTATAATATACCATATATATTAATATATATTTTTAATCAACATCATACTGTCACTCTGCAGAAATAATTAGCTGTTAGGAAGGCACCCACTGCTGCTATCCAAAGCAGACAGTGTTGCTGGTATCCAGGCTGGGACACCAGAGCAGCCAGCCATCAGTCAGCCACTGCATAAGGCCTGTGTCCATCAGTGATGGAGTGAGTCCTCCTTGTTTCCCTACATTAATTCACTTGAATGAGTGTGTAACTACAGCCATCTTTAGATTGAGCAATTTCTCCACAAGAGAACATCTACAGTCATTCTGAACAAAGAAATAGAGATTCAAGCACACGTTAACTTCAGTACTTGGTGGCGGGAAAAGGCATTGACGCATCTTTGGCTCGCCCGTTCTCTTCTCACAGCATGGAGCCTCAGGAAATCCCCAGTCTGACTCTCCAAACAAGGACTGTATCTCAGATATCGGTCTCCATTCTGGATTGATCAGACTTCTGAAAACTTGTGCATGAAAACCAGTGGCCTAACATTCCAAGATAACAGGAGAGTCAAATTCTACTGCCTATATATGACAGTGAGGATTCAACCCTGGAATCCTTTTGAAAGGTTAATATTTATCTCCTTGCAGCATCATAACTGGACCTAATAACAAATCACTAGGTGTCTGCTTGCAAAATGATGTTATTTTTTAAATTATGGAATAATGTGTGTATGATATAATCAACAGTATCAAAATAAAGTTCCTACTTGAAGAAATATTGTTTGGTACTTTAAAGGTATATTCAAGTTAGCATGTACATAGCATGTCTAGAGTGTGCTTTATTTTTATTTTCTCTTTTCCCCCAAATGCTGGTTTTCATTAAAAGTCATATTAAGGGATATTCTTCCAGGTTTTAAAGATCTTTCTAACTAAGAGTGAAGACAGCAGATATTTTAAAGTCAATACATTAAATAAATTAACTCCAGACGTGTGATCCACAAAACAAACAGCACCATATGAATGCATGTACACAGTCTCCTACTGATATCAGGACTTACAAGTAAAAAGAAGATAGAATGATTGGCAATGCCAAGGATCATCTGTTATAACAATAGTTTGAAGAGTTTAGAGTCTCTCAGAAGTAAAATTACTTTGCATCAATCCTAGTCACAGACTCTTCTTCACCTAAAAAGCCAAGGTAAAAGAGCAGTGTTAGTGGAAGTAGCAAGAATTCATAAGAATATTCTGAAAGTTAAGAATACTGTTGCTATTTAAACAAAAACATTCTTCTTCTCATCTTTGGATATGCAAACTTTGAGGTATTATTAATGCATACCACAAAAAGTGTAAGGTGTACAATGAGTTAAGTAACATCTTAACCTTTTTTTTTCTTCTTCTTCAGGTGTTTGATGTATCAGCTTTAGTAATTTTATTAATTCATTACTTTTTTGCATATAATGTATTCTCTATTATGCACATTTTCACCCTCTGTATTTATTTATAAACTGAAAACAGTTGACTAAAACTGATTAGAATCAAAAGTTCCGCCCAGGAATGAGTAACAGATTAGAGTATATTCTAGATAAAACTAGCCACTGTGCTTAGTTGGCATACAGACAAATTGTTATTGAATTGACAGCACAGAAAATAGCATGGACTGTTAGTAACATTTATTCAACACAAACTGTAACTTTTTAATGAATTAGTGATTGCATTTGAATCTCAGAATTACTGCTATATTATCAAAATTTTCAAATTTTACTTCTACCAGTATGATAGCTTTTATCTCCATATGGTTTAATTATTTTAGGAAAAAATATTGATTTAGGTCAGTTAAGGGAAGAAATAAATAGTGATTATAACATGTTGCAATTATAAATAAACTCTGACATCATGCAGATGATGTTGTTGTTGTTATAGTACCTGTTTGTATGGACACTCCAATATTTCTTCTTGTTCTGTACAAAAAAGGCCAAACCTGTATTAAATTAAATACTCTTGAAAATCTGTAGGAGGTTTTTTCCTGAAATGAGGAACACATTTCAAAAAAAAGAAAAGATAGTTTGCTGGAGGAGTTCCTGTTGCTTTCCCTTCTGTCATATGTATGGAGAAGAAATAGGCCATACCATCAACAAGTAATAATTTTTACTAACCTGTCCTATTGAGGTACTAGTAAAATGCATTTTTCCCCATATTGGGTCAAAAATAAAAAAGGTACAATAAAGCCTCTTTAATGAATTTTGAACTAAGAGAAACTTTAATTTTCTTCCAATTGACATCTATATATACCCAAATTATAGATTCTTTATAGCCAAATATAAGTTGCCTCAATTGTGTAATGAAGAGAATAGTGGCTTAATTATGTAATACCTAAAACATGTATTGACAATGAGAAAAATCACATTATCTGTTTCCTTCAGAGTGTCTAGAAGTTCTCCATCCAATGTTGTCAATACCTAATCTTGTTTGAGTCTCAAAAGTCACAACGATGTTTTTTATGTTGTCCACTCATTAATATAAAAATGAGATAATATGATACACTGGGAGTGAACAGTCAAGAATGTTAGGTAGCCTCCCTAAGTAATTTTAAACAAATTGATTATTCAACTTTATTTAGATACAAACTACAGTCTAGACCACTTTCTGATTATGAAAATACACTTTGAGGTGGTGAGAATACTTACAGCCAAAGAAGAAAAAAAGAAACTAACTCAACATATACCAAATTTGGTACAATTTGGTATATGTTGAGTTAGTTTCTTTTGCCAGTTGGCAGGCTACCCTACCTTTGAAAAAGAAAATTAAAATAAAGGTCTAGCAGTGGACTAAGATGTCTTCTAACCAATTGTTTTCCAGTTTTGTCAAAATTAAGTCCCTAGGAAAAGAATTTGAAGTGTGAAACGTAAGGACCCTTCTCAGGAGCTGCATGTAACATTGGTTGTTATTTACAATAGTTATTATAGTATGGATAGCAACAATAGAAATGCAAGTAATGTGGATGGAGGTCTATCTTTGAAGGGAACCAAGCTTCCTCTTTAAGGTTTGTGACAGACCTTATAAAAATACTAGGAAGGTTTTGTTGTGTTTACCCAAGAGAAATTTGAAATTGAGAGAGTAAGATTTGATAAATGCTTAAATTTTGAAGACCACCTGTGATTGAATAAAGATAAAAATGAACAAAAAAATTTGGACAATCATCTTCATAGGGTGAACTGAAACTGCAGAATAATAAATAGTTATAAATAAGAACGGGACTCTGTTAGAGATTCCTATGCCTGCACAACAATGCATTTTCAAACAGGCTAGCCTGCATTCAAGTTTCTGACACACATATACATCCTTATATGTTTTAACTATTTTTAGAGAAACACTAAGACCAAAGATCAAAGTATTTATTTCTGATTCTTATGTATGCTTGGAGTTTCAGAAACTGTTAGCAGAGCCACAGATGTACGTGGCTGCCCACCTGGGACTGTGAGACAGGAACACAATGCACTGCCTTCAATGAGTGGAAAAATAATGCTCTAATAAAACAGAAAAAGCCCCACCACACCAGCTATGGAGAAGCATGTCTTTGAGGACCTAGCACAGCTTTAAACTGCACTGGATGCAATTTGGACAGTAAGAGATAAGACACAGGCATGGGAATATTTTTCAATGTTCATTGCTGCGTGACTCAGCAGAGCACCAACAGCCACCACCAAAGAGGAAAGGCTACATTGGACTGTACTGGGCTTGTCTGAAAGAACTCTGAGTGAAAACTCAATGCTTTTTTTGCTGTATGTATCATTAACTTGGATTTGTTAATCAGAAAATAATTAGGAGAAAGAGAGCATGATTGGTTCCATTCCTTTTGAATAAGAAGAGACTGAGCGCTTAGTAAGGGAAGGAGTAAGAATCCTCCTCAAAGTGCAGTCAAAAACCTTGGGCTGTCTTTTGATCCTGACTTTCCAGGACATACTAACAGGTGCTTCTGCAAATTATTTTGTTTAGGAGCGCTGACAGAGGCTACAAATAAATGTAAACCTATAGATAAAAGAAAAAAAAAGTGTGTTGACTAGCTCTGTGGTTTTTTTAAGTTTCACTTATCTTATGGATGAATAGAACCAAAAATCTGAATGTGGTGACAACATAGGATAATATGATGGCATTTCTTAGAAGCCCCAGAGATAAAAAGCACCTACTTAATTTCTTTTTCCACCTTTTCCAATAAGGCTTATCAGGTTGTGTGGCTTGAATGGGGATTTTGAGGAGGCGGAAGCAGCAAAATTTAGTTGTGGTCTCCCATAGTCCTAATTTGATATCAGTGAAGTAGCAGATTACTTTGGAGGCATAAGACTGGTCTTGAAGACATGGGAAATGAAAACATAGGTGCTAAAACTGCCTGGAGAAACATCACAGATCTGCAGAAGCAGGTAGAGTCTGAAAAAATGAGCTGGCTGCCTCTCAATCTGCTCGAGATGCTAGAAAATGTGTGGGTGATCAACACTACAGAAAACCTCTGGTGCTAAGGGATAACTCACTCGCTAAAATTTAGGGCCAGAGCTAAGTATACAACACAAGAGAAATTTAACACTGAGGCTCCAGCCTTGGAAGGTGACCTGTCCTTTGTCATTACATGGTGGGCCAGAGGCGCTCCTTTGCTTTCCCCCAGAGAGTAAAATAAAAAAACCCTGATGGTAGGGAAGACATGATACTCCTTCCTGAGGCAGCTTCAGTGGTCTGTGCGCAGCCCAGGTTCACACCTTGGGTGTGTGAGCAATGTTTCAGCCTCTCCCCTCTGCGGCCAGCCGCGCTCACGGGGCTCTCAGCTGCCAGCGCCAATGAATGAGATCCCAGGATTAGCCTCAGACCTTCCCTGCATCCTCCCGCCGGCAGCGCGGGGTGCTAATCGCTGAGCATTGGCATAGCCCTGTAGGGCATTCTTCTAATAGTTTTTCTAGTTCTTCCACTGATGTCCTTATACATCTTTTATGATTTCGATAGTGATGCTATGTTCCCCAGGCACTTTCCTTCTATCTTACTCTCTGCCTTTATTTTTTTTTTGTTTTGGTAATACGGGGAGGGGGGTGGGGGGGAAAGGGCTACCTTAAACTTGCCCTTCAGTCCTAGCAAAACCTTTCAGAAAAGACATTCCCCTTATCCGTTCTTCCAACCATGAGTGCATGTCAAGGAATGGTGAAGATGGAAAATATTTGAGTACTTTCATATAAGTTGTAACGGTCTTTTTCCTGACTTCATGTTCTATTTAGAGCTTTTTCTTCAAAACAGATGAACAGACAGTTCTTTTGGATTTAAAATTAAATTTGGAATATTTTCTTTAAACTGCACTCGTTGCTTTTACAAAGGAATGAAAACAAAATGCAGCACGTGACATCATTTGAAAGAGAAAATTATGTTATCTTATATAGTTCTAGAAATAAACTGTATTTTTTTAACTGTGGCTCTTCCCTAATGTGCACTGCTGATAAATAGTAAAAAGAAATTTTTTCCTAACTATATATTTCTCTCACATTATACATATATAAATTCTTCTGGGAATAACTTGAGCAGTATAACTTGAGATAGGAGGTAGCTGATATATGTGAGGTATTAATAGGAAAAATATTTTCACTGCTTGTATGTTATAAAGCTCTTGGAATATTACAGACAACAAAAGTATAGGTCAGTTAAAGAATTTCCTTATCCCTGTTCTGCCCATTATTTTTTTTCTGCAGGTCCATTTTCTCTTGTTTTCTTCTCATCTGTTATTTTCATTTTCCTTCTCATCTTTCATTCTCTATTATACAGGGCACCTTTTGAGGAGCTTCTTCTGCTTCCCACTGACAATACATACTGGCAGCAGCAACCAAAGCCTCAGTCAGTGAACACTTGTAGAGATGGTGAGTTGTAAAATAATAAATCGAATATTTAATACTTAGACAGAAGATGTGGACTTTATCTACACTTAATGGGTGGGGAGGCTGATTACTCATTCATAGCTACACCACTTGTGAATGATGAGGTCACCCCTATCTCAGGAAGATAAATGCCATATCCTGTTATGACATATTCCTTTTATATAAAATTAGTTCAATTTTCTCACTAGTGAGGAATCAGTATAACTAAAAAAAAGTCACTTCAAGATAAAGGCATTTTTCTACTGTAATTCATTATATATCCTATTTTCATTTTATTTCTGTTCTGTTTTGTTCTATCTTATCCTGTTCTATGTATACTATTTTACTCTCTACCTAAATGATATCTGACTAAAGTGAAGCAAAAATTAGATGATACAATGAAGCTTTGTAGCATTCTCTCTCATACCTGTCACAGGCTCCTTCCAACAGCAGATAATGAAAATTCAAAGTCAAACCATTTAACTTTAAGTAAATGGAAATGAATTTCCAGAGAAGAGATATTTTTTCACCTGTGAAAGGAACAGTAGTATACCGACAATGCAAATAAAGATATAATATATAATTGTGACAGAGAGGTATATGAAAAGCATAAATATTAAATGTTATTGCATTACATATTGTCATGTAGTTTTAATTTTTATTTTTGCTATGTTTTTGCCTGAGAGGAAGGTCAGCTGCACATAGAAACAGCAGTACTCTATTAAAATATTTCTTTGCTTAATCAATACTAAAGCAACTTGCAGCATATCTTGCAATAGTATATAGTATTGAGAGAAAAACTATGTCACTCGGACACCAGAAGCTGTCAATAATTTAACCAAAATGAGAAATAAAAAAATTTAAAATATTGGGGTTTATTCTCATCTCATTTATGCTACCACGCTGCAGCAAATTAAGTTAAATCCATCATGGTATGCTGTAGCACTGGTGAAATACGTGGCAAATTGGGTACACACTATTTAATATGGCACAGAGCATAAGCTTGATGATGGATATTTTCATTGGTATATAAAGTAAGTCTCAGAAATTCCTACTGGATTTTACCATTGTGATTCATTTGGGGGGAACAAAAGATACAAACAATCAAAATGGAGTTTTCTTCAAATATGAGAAAATGTTTTTTATTTGGTGTCTTTTAAGAGCTACAGCAAAGAAAATGATTCTGTATTCTAGACATTCACAAACCCACCTTTGAATCCTGCTTGTCTTCTAACATACAAAACTATTTGTCAGGACTTCCAGTGACTTAGTGGGTCTACTTGTGCAAGCAAAGTTATCAAGACTGAACTTTTAGTTACATTAACACTTAAGATATTAATCAATACTCATAAAATATCTTATTAAATATCGAGAGATCCTGGCTCTGCCTACATGGATGAAAAGCAGTGACTTTCAAGACTAAGCAGAAGCAAGCTTGGCTAAAGGCAGGCTCTCCATCCTGGCTGTCTCTTTGAAATGTGAAAATCTGCTCAGAGTTGCCAATGTAGAGCAAAGAGTGACAATCAATGGATGGGCACTTCGGCATGATTACATCCACTCTACTGCCTGGCCATACATTGACAGACAAAACTACTGTAATGGAGTGATCATTTGGAAAATGGCTACTGCCCACATTTAAATTCCTTTCAGTGTTATTCCATAGCCAATTAGAGTGGTAGCCCAGCCTATATTCATGCCAGTCTTGTACTATAATGTAAGAAAAAGGAAAGGAGCAGCTCAGAAGTCTTTAATTATTCCTCCAGCCATTTATTGACCTGCTCTCTAAAGGCCATATAGGGGCCTTCATCTGCATGCAAAATTCCTATTGACATCACTGGGAGGGCCACAGGCAGATGGAGAGTACTTTGTAAACCTTACATTTTAAATATGTCGTAGGAGAAAGGCACAGAATTTGCAGTCCTTCAAAAAAGTGAGCAGCTTTATCTAATATTGGTCTTTAAACATGGAGTTTGAATAACAGTTTTCCTAGCAATAACAACCCCCCCTCTTCTCCGCAAGCTATCTAACCTACACGTTTCTGTAAAGTCTTCATATTTAACACTCAAACAATTGATGTCCCTATAGTATAAACAGGATAGATAATGAATATAAGTGGGATAGAAAATTAATCCTACTTGCAAGGAAAGAGAGTCATAATTCACTTAGGCTTCTCAGCTCTTACGTTATGAGGTCTTCAGCTAACTCATGGGATCCATTCCACATCCCACAGATGCTCATTATGAATTCTTTTTATGTGCAACATGTGGGGACTAACCAGTTTCATATCTCCTGGTATTAGCTGCAATCCAAAGCATTTTGTATTAAAACAGAATGCAAACACAGATGCTATTTAATACAAAGGATTTGAATGCAGTCTCTGTTTTAACATAAAGTTGGTGTGTCTTAATTTGCTTTGAAACAGCAATGGGAAGAAAAGTCAAGATGAGAGGATATTTTTAGATTAGGAGCCAGGCTTTGACTCTAAAAGGCACACAGTTGCATGGAAAAAGGGGAGACTGGCCCAGGTGACTGCTCTGATTCACGGAAGGTTGCAATGCCTTTGGAGCGAGGGGACAGCCTGGGATCTCTGCCCATTTCTGGGACGCTGCCATAGCCTTTCCAACACTACACACATTCTGGAGTGCTACTACCTGCGTTCTGTCCCATGGAGCTCCTCTTGGTATGAGCCTCGCTTTCCTCAGAAACGAGTTAGCAGCACGGCTGCTGTTTGTGTAAGGTGCAGTAACGCAGCGTGTTACTTTCTGCTCTAGCTGTCCACTCACTGGGCTGGCGAAGAGTCCAGCTCCCCACAAGCACCACGCTTTTCAGCTCCAGCAATCAGCAGCTTGGGGCTCCAGGTCCGTGGTTTCAGAGGCCCCAGAAGTGAGGCGATCTGGTGGGACCCTCCTGCAGGAGAGAGTTCTTCTGCCGCTCCCCTGCTGCCTCTGACTGGGCACAGCTGCTGGGCTCCCTGCGGGACGGGATCCTCGCCCCTCGTCTCCCGGTGCAGCTGCGGGAGGAGGGAGCAGCCCGCGCAGCACTCGCCGAGCACCATGGCGTGGAGGGCTCGGGTCTCCGCGTCCCCGCCACCGAGGCTGCCCACCCCAGGGCCGAGGCGAGGCGAGGCAGCCCTCTGGGCAAAACCGAGGAGGGTCCCGCCGACCCGCGCTAACGCCCAACTTTCCGCGCTTCCTTCCCGCGCCCGCTCCGCGCAGCGGCGCGGCCGGGCGCGCTCGGTGGCGGGTGGCCCCGACCGGGCAGGGGCGCGGTCCCGGCGGGCTGCCGGAGCCGCGCAGCGCCGCGTCCGGGGATAAGCACTTGGCGGAGGTGGATGAGGGCAAGCCCGCCCGAGCGAGGCGGGGGCTGCGCGCAGCCCCGGGAGGCACAAAGGCGCCGGGGAGTTGCGGCCCCGGGCCCCTCCGCCGCCGCTGCCGGTGCGGTGCGTGCCGCGCCCCGGGGGGGGCTCTGCCAGGGGGCTCTGCGCAGCGCTCGGCCCTATAATTGATATGTTGAAGCGGCAATAGGGATCAGTGCGTGCATAGACAGCACACACCTTACAAGTTTGACTCGCAATAACATTGCTGCACACTAGGAGGGGAGGAGAGTCAGCTCCCTAGAATAAGGAACAAACTCTGCCTTTGCACAAAAGCGGCGCATTTCCTCGCTTGTGAAAACCGTCCCTTCATAGAGAGAAAGAAAAGAGACGGAGGGGGGCTGCGGGGTGCCTCTAGGAGAGCAAAAGCAAGTTACCAAGAGCGAGAACTTGTGCAGCAACAATCCTCCACTCTTCCTCTTCTCCTCAGGACTCTGGGAGCAGGGATATTCCTCCCCTTCCCCCCCGCCTTCCCACCCCCCCGGCCCCCCCGCATAGTTGGCGCTAGCCCAGACTGTGGTCAGCCGCCTTTATTATTACTTCATTGAGACAGAGAAATCCTCTAAGACTTGCATTTTGGGTGGAGGGTGGGGGGTGGAGGGACGAGAAGGAGGAGGGAAAAAAGGCAACATTTGCTGCTCATCATTTTCACTGCACCGCTAAAGTAATTGCGCCCCCCTCTCTCCTCCCCGTCCCTCCTCAGCTTGGATTTTTCGCCTATATCTACAGCTCCAGTAGTATTCGACATACCTTTTTTTTTTTTTTTTGGTAGCTCTGATATTCCACTTCTCTTCCCAAATCTTCACGCGTTGCATGTTTGCAATTCGGTAAATTTCTCCCCCCCCTCCCCTTTACCCCTAGCCCCCCCAAACTCCTCAATCTCAGCCCAGCCGCTCACATCAAAGCGCCCGTCCTCACTCACAGTGGCCGCCACTCACTAATGGGATTGCAGTGTGCCTGGCTCTGCTGCTGCAGCCGCCGGAGGGAGAGTCGCTGCTGCTGCACCTCTTCGCCGACACTCGCCGGGTGCTGAGCCGCGGGGATGATCAGGATCTTCCCGGATTTCAGCGTGCAGGTGACGGCGGCGGCGGCCGGCGGGGCGGCCGGGGGGGTGCCGGCGGCGCCGGGCATGGGGCGAGCCGGCGCCGCGGCCAACGGCAACCCGCAAAACGTCCAGGGCATCACCTCCTACCAACAACGGTGAGCACCGAGTGGGAGAGGGGTGTGCGGCTCTTCCTGAGGCTCCCTCACTTGCTTTTTCTTTGTGCTTTTGTGTTTCTTTGTTTTCCTTTTTTTTTTTTTTTAATCTCTCCTTTCTGTTTGTTGCGGGGAGGGGGGAGCTTGGTTGGAGGGGAGGATGTATTTTTCTCTTTTTTTTTTTTTTTTTTTTTTACTTTTAAAAATACAGCATCTTTTAAAATGCACTGAGAAGTAAACACAATCTCCTAGTTTTGTCCTGGATGAGCTGTAAAGCAACAATAGGAAAAAAAAAAAGGAAAGAAAAAAGTGAGACCCCGGCATCTTAGCTTGGCTGCTGCAAAGTTTGGGATCCCGTCTGCTCATCCTTTCTAAAGAGGAATTTCTCAATGTCAATGCCTTGTGCAAATCCCAGTGTGTGGCAGCCAGGGGGATAATTGATCATGGTATGCTGATTGATAATTTTCTTTCAACCAAGAATGAGTACAATTTTCACTTGGGGTTGCACACTTGCAATTCCACATTGTAGTTTTAACAGTTTTAGCATGTCACCTGTTACTACAGGGAAATATAGCCGAAACTCTAAGTATACTCAGCACTGTTATTTTTTTTTCATCTTAAATGCATTCTAATGCAAATGCAGGAAATTCACAGAGAGCGCCTTTAGGAAGCAAAGCGTAGAAAGTTGGCAGTAAGTCATCACGAAGTTTAAAGACATTCCCCATTTGCCCTAACAATTCATCGATATATGCTGATACTAACATGAAGCTTAATTAATTACCTGACATTTCTTTATGTTTCTAAACCTGAAGTCTGAATCTGTTAGTTAGCTTTAGCATAAGCTCATACTCGTAGCCGAATCCTCAAAAAAAAAAAGTAGACAACAGATCTACTGAAATCGGAACAAAACGTTTACATTTCTCTAAAAAGGGCACTGCCTCGAGTATCTTGCTTTCCACTATTGCATTAAATTAAATACCGAGAGAAAATGCTGTATAATCTTAAACGTCCTAACTAAATATCCCTATGATGTAAAAAAAGAAAAAAATAGGAAGCTTCAGCATATTTCAAACTTAATTAGTTTAGGAGCCAGATTTAGATAACTGACCATTGCCTACTCTGTCGTTCAGCAACTTTTGTGTTGCTTCCCATAGTTTTGATGCCTGTGATAGAAAACGTTTGATAGTAACTTTTGTAGGCTTTATCAAATGAGAGTTAATAGGGAGCTGATACTCCTGAAATAAGCTCTGATGATACCTAAAGATGTTCTTAGCTAAGAAATATTTGAAACTAAGGAGGAGTCTTGTTTTGCTCAAGCAAACACCAAATCCTTCAAATACAAAAAAAAAAAAAAGAAAAGAAAAAAAATTAAAAAATATTGAACGTGAGAGTTATAAGGAACAGATTAAAGTTTCTTTCTTTTTATGGATTCTGTATGATTTTTGTCACTTATGAAGTATTTAAATTACAATGGAAACTGTCGGACACTTTAACGAGGAAGTACAGGCAGCAATCACAATAGTTTAGTCTGTGAAGTGGGGAAGTCAAGGGTCAGAAATGTCAGATTGGCTTTTAGACAAATGAAAGAGACCTCTGGAGACTTTAACTTAAACAGAATTATGTAGACAAGGCAGCATACGATTTTTTTAGTACTTCACGTTTAATAGTTTGGTTCTATCAGTCTGTAATCAGGAAGAACTTATAAAAGCAATGCTTCTCTGACAAACTACTAACACCTCTAATCCAAACAGTGCTTAATAGATATTCAAGTACTTTTACTACCACGAATCCAGACCACTCTGGATGCCTCGCACACTAACCTACGAGAGGAAACATTTATGCACTTCTTCCAAATTTTCACTTTATAATATGGATGAAACAGCATGGTTTACGTCGAACGATTTTTCTCCGCGCTTTCTCAAAACGCTTAAAATACGGCAGATACGACACCTCCTTACTCTATCGCCACAGCCAAGGAGACACCTGTTAACTTCTTTTTTTTTTCCCCCCTCATTTCGGAGGCGAGCAGACAGGACTGCCGGCCGGGAGCGGCATCTGCTACTCTGTGTAGGCAGCTAGCCCCCCCCGCAGCCCCGGTGCCCACCTTGCCGCCGCCCGGAGCGCAGCGGAGCGCGGCCCGGCCCGCCCGGAGCGCAGCGCGGAGCGCGGCCCGGTCCCGCGGCTCTCGAGGCCCGGCGGCCGCGCACGCGGGCGGCGGTGGCCCCGAACCGCGGGCGCGTCCCGGTCGCGCGCCGAGTGACGCCGCCTCGGTCGCTTCCTGCGGAAAGAAATCCCCCGGCCCCCGGTGCGCGGACGGCGCCCCGCAGCCAAACTTCCAGGTGTTCCGCTAACTTCTTCCCCTTGGCTCTGCCCTGCGGCTCGCACACGCTCTTGGCCCCCAGCCTCCTCCCTTCCCCCCACAAAAACTTTTGGAGTAGTGGCGGAAACGTTTCTCGTGAATAAATGCGGCCGACCTTCGGGGCTTGCCCTTTTCCCCAAGGAAGCCCGCTGGATTTTCCCAGGGAGCAGGATCAGGCCCGGGCATTTGTACTTCCAAGGGAGCAGCAAACAGCCACAAAGTTACCTTGGAGATGAAAAGCTTTTAGCGAACGAGTAATCTCTTCTATAAGAGCTAGCAGCGCTCGGGTACCCCCGGTGCCCTGGAAGGAACGATTAAGGTAGCGGTTTCTTTTCCCCGCTCCTTTACTTCATGATTAGTTTCATGATCTCCAATAAAACCCCGCAAAGTGCTACACCCTTTGCCAACAAACAGGGTCATCATTCTAAGTTCACATTTCCAGCATTACCCCTTTTTGTCTCGCTGGTACCCGATGCCCACTCTCAGGATGTGCGGGCGCGTTCTCGGAGGTGTCTGGGGAATGTGCGGGTTTCCCCCGGCCCGGCCCGTCCGGGCTGGCTCCGGGCACACCCGCGTACGGCCCCGGGGGTCGCAGGGCCCTCGCATCCCCCGACCCGCTGCTCCCACCCGAGCCCGTCCTCCACCGTGGAAGCCCACGGGTGACACGCTGCACGTGCCCGGCGTGTTCCCGCCGCGCTTCTGCGCCCGCGGTGTTGAAGAGACAGTCCCTGCCTCCCCCTGCTCCTCTTCGCTGCTGGAGCCCAGACTCCAGAGGAAGAAAGTGTGCGAAACTGCAACTGAGTGGCGTTGTTGCGCCGGCAGCAGAGGCTGTGTCCCCTGCACGCAGAGCGGCAGCGGAGCTGGGAAAGCAGCTGGAAAATGCCCAGAAATACTTTCACAGCGGTCAAGCCCGGAGATCCCTGACACCCCTCCTTCCCTCCCCCGCCCCCGCCCCGCCAGCCCGATGGCCTGGCACCCCGCGTAGCCCGGCCCGCGGGCGCGGGGGTGTGTGTGCGAGTGTGCGAGAGAGTGCGTGTGCGTGCGTGTGTGAGAGAGTGTGCGTGTGTGTGTGTGTGTGTGTGTGTGTGTGTGTGTGTGCGTGCGTGTGCCGCACCTGCCGGGCGATGCCAGCGGCCGGGCTGCCCGCCGGGGCTGCGCCGCGGCTAGCTCTTCCCGCCGCCGCCGCCGGCCGCCGCCGCCGCTGCCTGCGCTGGGCATGTCTCTGGGGCCGGCGGGGCCCCGGCTCCCTCCGCTCCTCGGCTTATGGACGGCGGCAGCGGCAGCAGCAGCGCTAGCAAGCAAGCGAGCAAGCAACCTGCACCAGGACTGCGCGGAGGAGTGGGAGCCCGCGATGCTTTGGCCTCAGTACTTTTCCTTAGCCTGTCTGGCTAACCGGGGCCATTGCTGCCGCCGCTGCTGCTGCTAGACACACAACACACACCAACATCAGGAGGGGGAAAAGTAAGGGAGAGAGGAGAAAAAAAAAAAAATCCCAGGAAGATGGCGCCCACCAAGCCAAGCTTTCAGCAGGATCCTTCCAGGCGAGAACGGTAACACTTTCTCTTTATTGAACCTGCAGCAGCAGCAGCAGCAGCAGCCGCCGCAGCAGCGCCGGGCCGGGCCAAGCCGCCGGCGCCAGGGGCCGGGGCTGGCTGCCATGCCGGGGTGGGGGGACCTGCCGCCGGCACCCGCTGCTCGCACAGCCGGGCACCGTGAGTTCCTCCTAGTGCGCACCGCCAGCCGCACGCACCCACACACACACGCACACAAGCACACACACACGCACACACACTCAGAACAAGCGGCGCAGCAGCGGCCCCGCTCCGGTGGCCGCACCGCTGCGGTGCCGGAGCCGGTGCTTGGCGGGGCGCGTTGTGGAGCGGGTGCGCGTGTGTGTGAGAGTGTGAGTGTGTGTGTCTGTGTGTGTGTGTGTCTGTGTGTGAGCGCGGGGCCGGGAGGCCCCCCCGGCGGCCCCCGCCGCTCGGCGGCCCTGGGGCGCCGCGCCAGGCCCGGCGTTCCGGGCGGAGGGGCCGGCCCCGCCGGTGCGGTTCAAAGTGCGGCTAGGCCGGAGCGGGGGGGCGCCGCCAGCTGCGCCCGCGGGGCTGCCAGGCCGGCCCCCCGCTCCGCCGCCGTGCCGGGCGCGGGTGCCCGCGGCCCCCGGGGTGGGCAGAGCGGAGCCGGTGCGCGGGCGGGCGGGCGGGCAGGGAGGCGGTGCGCGGGGTCCGGGGAGGGAGGCGGGGGGGATCGCGCTGCCCCCCCGCTTGGTTCCCGGCCCGCCGCCTGCCCCATGTACTTTTGTTGGGAGAGAGTGCTTGTGATTAATGTGCTCTGCTGGTGACACGAATTGCCCGTAGCGGATTTGTTCTAGTAAAGTGAATCTTTCTAGAAGTGACTGGTAGGAGACAAGAGTACAAGTTCATGTGATGTTACTTTGTGATTCTTACAAAAGTATTCAAAGCTCCATTGCTACACTGCGACGAGATATATGCCCAGAAGAAGAGCAGCCGGAGGGGTTTGGGGTGGGCTCTTTCCCTCCCTTTAGCGTTACAAGTGAACTTGAGTGTGAGGGGTGAGGAGGGTTGCTGTCTAGTTGGAAAAATGGAAATTACCGTTTAGATAGCCTTTAAAAGTAGCTGGATCATGTGTCAGTCGGTTTGTATTTTACAGCACAAATAAGTCTGAAAAATATTTAAACAAAAGTACTTCAGCCTTAATTTCATACTTGCATATTTTAGAATGATCAGCGTTTGTAGTACAGCTTCCAAACCCCACAGATTTTGTCTAAGTAGCTGTGCCATTTTTCCTAAGAAAGCAGACTGCGTGGTATAAAAAGCCTATATATCTCATATTCACCACTGAAGTGTTAGTGTGCTTGTCTTAGATGCATTAGTGTTAACTGTTGCACTTTGACAAGGCTATGTTGATATGTAGCAAAATTAGGAGATAGGCGTAATGGGAAAACAGTGCATCCTCAGATGTCAATGAGTTAACTACAGATTTTCATTTTGAACTATAAACATTTTAAAAAAATCTTCCTTCCAGTGGCTGCCAAGGTGTTTCTACTGTGTTAATAACACTTAAAGCAGCAGGTTTTTCTCCTGCAGAATTCTTTGTTGGAAAAACAATTCATATGAATAAGTCCTGTTCCCCCACAACAAACAATTCTGCTGTCTTCTTTCTGAGAATGTTACTATATTAGTGCTAAGTGTATTTGCCAGGATAGCTTCAGTAATCTCTCCAGCAGAAGCATATTTGTGTGCCATTTTGGGAATTTCTCTGAGATAGGAATCTTGAAGATAGAATTAATTTCTAGGGGAAACTTCATAGCCTGTGCATGAGTGCTTTCTTTATCACCTGTCTCCATTTGGCATTCGGAGAAGGTAAATCAAAGTGCGCGATTTGTTATTCTGCTCCACTTGAGAGCTGAACTAAATAACACTTGGTCTGAAATTCTGATTGAAGTTGTAGGAGGATATACTGTATTTAATTTAATGCCCTTTAATAGCATCTTCTTGTTCAGCTCTGATGCTGTCATTTTAAAGGTTGGATCAGAGTAGTTTTTCCCTGTAGGGAGTGGGAGGTGTAATCATTTCAGGGAAAAAGGTAGTCTAAATTCCTAGAACACTAATAGCCACAAACTTGGCCTAGTGTCCAAGAAGTTGCTTTTTGCCCTTAGGGTTCATGTTGTTATCACTCTGTACAGCATTCTGGATAGTTTAGGTTTAAGTATTGCATGTAGCAAGTTGATGACATTTTTTGTAGGAAAAATAATAGTCTGTTTATTCCTTAAAGTTTTGGAGAAAATGGATCAATGCTTAAATAAACAGATACTGATGTACATTTTATTAAAAGTTGTGTAATGTGCTCATGAAGTCTTGTGTGTAACTATTTTAGCTGTCTGTACACATCCTTTCATCTGTGGGAACCAAGATGTTTGAAATACAGGAGCATATCACTTACTGAAAGGGTTTTGCAATCTCTTAGCTACTGCTTCAGTAAACTAGTTCTCAGGATTAAGAATCCTCTAAATTAACTTTGTGTACGTTGTGTTTTCAGTCTTCACTACCGCAGGTATTTAGATAGATTGTGTTACATTTTTTCAAGAAAAAAATGTGCTTACAAAACAGATGTAAAAAGTAGTAGTCTCTGATATAAACAGGCACTTGAATAGTTTTGAAACTTTTTTCACCTGTTTAGGATCTTAAAAGGATATATGAAAAGTTACACACTTAGATTTGTTTGATTTTCTTTTAAATTGTGAGTGTTAGCAAATTTTACAGTTACAGCAACAGTTTAGTTTTTTCAACTGTGTGGATATACACCCAAGAAAATGAAATAGACAGAAGTGCCATGCATATGATATGCCAGCATTGATTTGTATAGCATATCATAATATTAGAGTGCTATTGGTTTAAAGTGAAAGAGAAAAAACCTTTATTTTGGCACTTTTTCTAGAGCATGAGCTTAAACATAGCAGTGATAAATGATGATATGCATTGTCTAACACTTGCTTTTATATAAATAGCTCCAGAAGATTGCTTAAATGATAATCGAAAATATGAAATAGGGTGGCCTTCATATCACAAGGCCAAGGGTCTACAAATGGAAAAACTGAAATAATGAAATATTTCCAAGGCAACAGACTGTCAACAAGAACAGTAATGCATGGGCATATCATAGAGCTACCAGAGAGGATATTAGATCTTACAGCTCTAGAGCCAGGAGTTATAATGACCTTTATTAAATAGAGCCCTCCCACATTACAACAATCTTTCTGATTTCTGATTTATGGATTAGCAGTCATACTACTCTTCATAATTTGAAACATTCTCCCACCATATTTGATTTGCTGCATTTTTCTCCACTGGAATCATACATTATTTAGAGCTTACATGAGAGTATTGATCAACAAAACTTATATTAGGTATTTTCAGTAACTAATAGGATTCTGAATAACAAGGTTTTGTCTGCAGCACCGTTTTTACATTCTGTACATACATACAGCACAACTGTTTTTTTCTTACAAACTATATCCAGTTAGCTTGTTTTTTAACAATTTGATGGCATTATATTCTAATGCTATACTATAAGTAAGTTACAAATAATTAGAGAATTTTGTAAACAGATTAGTACAACACTTAGAGCCGTAGGTGTTTTTAAGAGAATATGAGAATCTACTGTCAGCACCCATCTCTTTTTATTAGCATCTCACTTGAATTTCAGAGTCTAATATACTGGCAATTTCAAATCACATTTGTTTGAAACTTGGCACACAAGTTGCCAGCCCAGATGGGAATTTTACTGCAAGAGTGATGTAAAACAGTTGTTGAAAATTGACATTTTAGGTGTTAGTTTCATCACCATACTTCCTAAAAAGTAAAGAGTGTTTAATTTTTTTTTTTTGTTTCATAAAATGATCTTTATAACAATATCCTCTTTACTGGAAAATGTGTTCTAAGATAAGAATTTTGAATAACTGATACTGATACTGATCATGAAAACTAACTGTTACCATTTTATTAATATTTTTGGAATGATTCTTCTCTCACCCAGGTCAGTAGAACGAAGCCATTTAACCAACGTGGCAGAAGTTCATTTGTTAGCAATTAAGGAACTGTTTACTGTTATGAAACCATTTCCTGAAATCTCATCTCATGTGAATAAACCTTACATTCAGTTATTCCATCAGATCAATTTTATATTACTAGCAGTAGCTTTTGCAGGTATAAAAGCACCTCGGGTTTTCAGCATAGTCACGTCAGCATAGTCATGGCATATTTTATAATGAATCAAACAAACTTGTTCTGCAGGATGTAACCCTGGAAATCTGTTTACATATCCTTAACATAGAATATTTTTAAGGTACATAGCAAAGACTGCATTTTCACCCCATTAGTTTGTTTCTTTGGTCTGTTTGCTTATGCTTAATGTTTGGCTTTTTTTTTTTTGTTAAGAAGCTGCCAAAGATTTAAGGCCATGAGATGAAATGTTTTGAAAATTAATTTCAAAAGAATTACATTTTTTCAGAATAGGCAATTTCTTTCTATGTAATATTTATAAGGCTACTGTATGTTATCTTTAACATACAAAATCCCATTAGTGCAAATGAGGTGTGCGACTTTTTGTTTAATAGGACTTTGCATAATAAGGATAATTTGTAATAATATTGTATTTTGCTGCATAAGAAGATGTGCCATAGTAAGAATATAATAGTTGCTGCCACGTCTTATATGACTAGAGCATTGTTCTGTGACTAGCTCAAGCAGTGGTTTTGCAATACACAAAGTCCTAGTCAAATGAATAGGACCGTTGTGCCATTCATTTGAACAGGACTTTGAGTAGTACAAATATTCGTTAATTTTGTATGCCACAGAAGTATATTACTCAGGACAAAGAAGGTACAGTAAGGGTAGGATAGTATTTGTGTCTCTAACTTGGCAGAACTGGACCCTGTCTTTGGGAGAATATTAAGTTCAAGTTGTACCTTAATCTTTAGAAAAGTCCCAAATGAAATTATGTGCACAATTAAAGTATACTACAGAGAATCACAAGCAAGGATAAAAGTATTTTTAACATATAATTTAATAGATGTGAATTTTTCCTCAGAGAGAGAGCAATGACAAATATACTTAGTGAGAGGAGGAGTGAACTTTGCCTCTGTGTGTTATTGTAAAATGCGAAAGTCTCGAGATTGTCAAGTAAAAGCGGAGTGATTCTCAAGGAGATCCTGATCTCAGCCTGCTGCAGCCAGATACTGAGAGTTATGCCAGCCCTTACCCAGCACTACATGCAGGCGAGAGCCAGGCACATTAAAGAATAAGTGATATGTTACAAAGAATTTGAAATGAATTACTGAAAGCAGAGTTGTGAAGATTTTCTTACTAAGGCTATTTTCCCAGACTTTCTTGTGTGTTGCATGTTGGACTTTCACTGTTCTGTCATGTTCTGTCACTTGTCTGTTCTGGGAAACTTCTCATTGATGTCGGCCAGTGTCTGAAGAAGACTTTAATATTAATACTGAGTATTTCTGTAGATATGCTTCTTTATTTGGCTTTGCATGCTTCGAAAGGTCTGAAAACGCTGTTCTACATGTTTTACTGATGAGATAGTTACACACAAAAAATTCTTGAGAACTAGCAGAAGTGGCAAAAGATGTCAATGTTAGCATTAGGAATAAAATTCCAGCCCCCATTTTGACTGTGTATTCAAAGATTACACTGCCTTCATTAGAGGGATTTACATTTCTTTTACAGGCAAAACCTCCACTGAAATAAAGTGCTTTCAGAGAATGGCTTGATTGCAATTTAAAATTAGCTGTTAGCTTGATATATAATAGAAGTTCAACACTTATGTTAAATAATTTAAGTGGAAAAGTACTGTTCCATTACCTGCAGGCATGTTAGGTTTACATATGTATATAGTGAACTTAGGGGATATAGTCAGAATAATATGTATGTATGTAATCTACAATAATGTCCCAGGGGCTTGGATTTTCTGAAGAGCCTGTTGGATTTAGGCATTCAACACATACTGCATTTTAGTGAAATATGGGCACCTAAATTCTGTAAGCTCCCTTCAAAATACTTGCCTGGGAATTTTGTCTCCAACAGAAATTTAGAACAGGCTTCATTAGACATTGCATTGTTTTAAGCTGAATTTTATTGTGTAATAAATAGTCTTTGAACAGTCATTTTGGATTAAACTCTAAAGGGTTATAGTTTTGCTGAAATTTAGGCATGGAACTGTGTATTTGTATATCAGAACTCTATATTTACATATTAGAATAGGGGCTGGGGATGGGGAATATTCTTTCCCTCTTGCTTAAATGCCATGTTTGAAAGTCATGCACAAATTCACATTTACAATCAGTTTACTCACAACCTAGGCTTATATGAGTTAGGTGCCAAAGCTGTAGTTAATTTAGCAAAAGTATAATGTACCAAATTCTAGAAAAATGTTTGTTAAAAAGCTGTTTTTTCTTGGAGATGATGGGAAGCAGAATGTTTTACTTTGTGGGAAAAAAATGTAAGTGGGCACTTTTCACAGGTCAAGGTTGAGGTCAATAGAAAGAACTGAGTGACTGAATCTGTACAGTGCTGGCAGCAGGATTAAAAAAGGGAAAAAATATTGACAAAAAAAGAGAATAGCTGCCAGTGGTACTTATCCTTCAACATTCACAGATGAAAAAAATGTAGCTGATTTTATTTGTCTGACTACAGTTAGATGTAGGATTGGCATGTTTGCTTCACCTTTGCATAAATTGCTAACAGTATGGACAGGAGGTTCTCAAAAAGAACTGCATTTTAAAAAACAAACCCATTTTCTCTTGCTAAGCAACAAACAGAAGATGAACATAAAGAGAAAAACAAATACGTTGGGCTAATTTATCTATTCATTCCTTCTGAGCTGCTGCTCAGTTTTACAACAAAACTTAGATTTCTTGGGAAAAATCAAAAGTGCAGTAATTTTTCCCATTGGCTGAATGAGCTAGATAAATGGTACTCAAGTAGTTGTTTGCAGAATCAAAGTAGTTTACTAAAGTATCTTAATTAATTGGATGTTCACTTTAATAGTGAGGTTTCCTGTTTGTAGGCAGTGCTCTGTAACAAGAACCTATATTTGATACATAAATGATACATACAGTTTCAGAAGGCCCATATTTATTCAAGATCTATTTTTACTAAACAACTGTTTCAGATTAACAAACAACAGGAAATAAATGGAGGTGACAGAAAATAGACTTCAGATGGGAAGCATGATAGAAAAGATACAGCTGATTCCAGATCTGTCAAATATATATGCTGTTTCTTTTATCAATCACTCAATTTACGCTCAAATTTCCTAGCTAAGAGATGCTGTCTTTCCTTTTAGTAGTTTTTTTCTCCTGATTTTCCTCTTCATTCCTTTTTAATAGGAAGAAAAATGCTTCTCTACAGAACTGCACTTTTGAAACTGATATTCCATGCTTTTTAAGAGTAGTATTTCAAATTTTTTGGTATCACTTTCAAAAACCAGAACAAGAGACTGCAGGATGTAGCAAACATTGCAAATCTCCTTTACTTTCCCCCCAGA
Source organism: Camarhynchus parvulus (assembly GCF_901933205.1). Taxonomy (NCBI): domain Eukaryota; kingdom Metazoa; phylum Chordata; class Aves; order Passeriformes; family Thraupidae; genus Camarhynchus; species Camarhynchus parvulus. Next base: position 35,622,751 of record NC_044575.1, read on the forward strand.
TTATTTGACGTACTGAATGTCTATCTTTAGGAGCAGCCAGTATTTAGATTTTGGATTTAGAATTACTTTAAGAGTGATTTTTTAAAAAAATGTTTATTATGGTGCTACTGCAAAAAAAAAAAAAAAGAGATTTAAGTTCTATTCATGACTTGTTTCTTGTGGAAGTTATAATTTATTACAATATTTGTTCAATTCAAATAGGAAAAAAGTCCAAAGTGATTAAGGGAAAAAAATGTGTTTTAACTGACAGAAAATGGAAAGTTACTTTGCCTGAAAAACTAAATTAGAGTCCTTCAATATTTATTCTGCTTCTTACTAATTATGAGGAAAACTTCAGAGGATTTTCCACTGACTTATATATGTGTATACTGCAAAGTGCAGGCATATGTTGTATATTAGATAGATGCAGAATATGTATGTCCTTGAAAGGAAATAATTCTAGTTGCTCATCTTCAGCAAGCTATGTCTTACTTTATCTGAAGTTAAATGTGAATACATGTACTGGAATGGAGATTTTCTTTCCCTGTAATGCTGTGAGCGAAAAGTAGGCTCATCTTTTTTTTTTCTTTCTTTTTCTTTTTTTCCCCTTTTTTTTTCCTCCTCATTTTTATTGTTCTGTGTAAATGTAATTTGTTAATCCTGTGAAATTTGTCATAGATAAATTTGCTTGGATTATCTTGTCACCACCGTATCTGCATTCTTTTGTTCATTGCTTATTCATAATTTAACAGTCTGGCAGTGAGCCTTTTTGGGATGCTCACAAAAGATATATGACCTCTACCAGCTGCTACTATAACCTGCAGAATGCACAGCAAGACATTAGAAACGTGAGGATTCCTCTACTGATTAAAGTGCTCTTCATTTAAACAGTCTGTTCATAAGAATCTCAGGAATCTTTGTGGATAGCAATCTTGATTTTTCTTTTCTCAGAAAATTATTTCTAACATTTTCTTCTGAAGGGAAAACTAACATTGAATCTTAAGATGGTGATGCTTAGCTCTCAGATGGACTAATGGAAATTAAATCCCTCATTATATATGCCTGTGTATAGATAAATGTGTGTGTGTATTTACACATTTGCATATACCTGTACCAGTCTCTATCTATGCATGTGTACATATATATGTATTTCCTGCAGTTTTACAGTGGGAGAAATTAGTGCCTATGTGTGCTATTTTAAAACTAACTCATCTATAAGGATATTTTTCAGCATATATTACTATGCAGTACTAATTTACAGAAGAGTTATCCAGTTTAACCCTGCTTTAGCCCTAGTGTCTTAAGGACTCTATTGTGTAAATACTCAACATTATACAGTACATGAAAGACGTTAAATATAATGTTACTTGAAGTGTAACAACATTTTAGATTTTCATTATTCTCCTGACTCAGTTTAGCATATAAATTTTTCCCTTTTTCACTTATTTTTTCTTCTTATCTGCAGATCAGCTTGTGAGTAATGGCTAGTTTTTACCTCCCCTTTGTGCTGGCACATGATTATAGTTCAAAATAATTCATTGCTAATCCATGCAGTATTGGTTCATCTCCATCACTTTGTTTTGTGATTAGAGCCTCAGGCCTGTAAGAACATCCTTCTGCACAGTTTTCTATCCTGATTTTCTTTGACTGCATCCCATTTTTTAAGTAGTTCTATCATTACTGCTCACCTACCAATCCTATTTAATTTTTAAAAGTGTATCAGTTAAAAGAAATTAATATTTTGTGGGGTTATTTTTGCAGGGTTTATGAAAAATATTTGTTTTCCACTGCAGTAAGTTTCCAGCAGTGGTGTGTATAGGTCTTGGTTCATCTCAGCTGATGATGGAAATCTGACTTGAGTTTCTCATTTTTCCTTAGCAGTCTGAATTTCCTCTCTACTTACTTACATTAGGTGCCTCAAGAAGTCCAGAATCTTAAAAAGAAACATTGTTTCTTTCTTGAAACAGACTACAATAGAGTAGAAATTACTGTCTTGTCATTTTCGACACAACATTTCAAGCAGAGCTGGTGTAAAATAAAGCTGAAAGACGAACTTTTAAAATATATAGGGCGTGATCCTACTATGATCACGGTGGTTGAAGTGTCTGTTTATTGGGTCAGATATGAACTGATGTGACATTAGAACTGGGCTTATGTGATATAATGATATTGTACTTTGATCAGATTTACACTGAATATTTCCAGATTTTGAAGATAATCCATAATTTTATTTCACATCAAAAGATGCTAATTTCATGAGAAGGTCATCTAAAAGATTTTTCAAGACTTTGTTTCAGCATTGAGTAGTCCTGTGTTCCTTTTAATAATTACTTTCATCTCATTGTAGCCGTGTGTTTGAAAGTGTAGGTCAATAAGGATGATCGCATTCAGAATTTCATGATCTGTGTAGTGGAACAAATTGAAAGCAAAGCCTGTATCAATCACTGTGAAGGGAGGGTTAATTGTTACTGCTTCTCAAGCCTCTGGACAGATAAACCAGTAATGAAATACTTATTGCTCTGATATGTGAATGGTTAAGGATGAAACAATGGAAACAGAAGCAGTCTTCAAAGATAACAAAAACCCAAACCAAACCAAAACATACCCCCCAAAACCAAAAAAACCCCAAACAAAAAAAAGGCAAAGAGAAAGAATATTTTGAACTAAAGTAAGATACTATATATGCTGTGTATGAACATCTTGAAAGTAATTTTGTTTTCATCTAATAGAGCCTTCTAGGAATGGTGTAAGACAGTAGAATGTATAAGGTTTCTAAAGCAGAAATAAAACATGAATTTTACAGCTTTTATTATGCAAACAATTTAAAAGGTTTTACATTAAGCCTGGACCTTAGGTAAAAGTAACATTTCTACATTAAATGCTTTCTTTTCTTTTCTCTGTTTTAATTTGTGGTACCTTAAAGTGTTTATTTCTTTTCTGTCTTTAAAAACACAGCTGTATTTACTAAATCAAGTATGTTTTGTTTTCATGTGATGTTGTTTTAAAGCATTTTGCCTACAGCAAAGCAGGACTCTGAGTGTTTAAAGATAGAAGCAGAAAAATAAAAATAAGTGCAAAACCAAATTACGATACTACAGTAAATATTTAACTATTTCTAGATTGTGAACTTAACATTTTAAACATCTGTTAGTTACTTATATGTTGAAATATATGCAAAAATATTTAGCCAAATTGAAGTCTTAGGCCCATGACAATCATCTCAACACAGTGGGTAGTTCTGAAAATTAATGAGAATGATAATACTGTAAAGACTGTTCCAGAGTTTGCCCAAATTCATTATCTAAGACTCTTGTTAAGAACATCTCAAAGAATTTTAACCAGGAAAATATATTAGTGGTTCAAAAGCATTTTTCAAAATGGTGATTTATAAAAGTACAATGGAATTATATATGCAATAGCTGTAGTTAGAAACACAAATAACACAGGAGCAGCACATTATGAAGGAACATTTTCCAATAGCTAGAGTACTTGGCTTTAATTTTGTCTGTAGGTGTCAAGGTTTCCTTAACAATTTATGTTTTGAGATGAAGGAAATGAAAAAGTGCAGGCAACTTATAAAAAAAAAAAAATTGTCTCATTGTTAGCTACTTAATGAGGCCTAGATCTGCTTAAAAGCTAAGCAAAGTAATTAATAATTTCAGAACTTGTATAAACATCTTTTAGCACTTCGAAACATCGAAAAGCACTTTCAGGAGGAAGGGTGATGAGACACATCTTTAGATTTCTCTTCAGAATGTTAAGAATTTCCTGTTGCCTGTTTCCTGATGGGATTGACGCAGCTGTGTATCATATGGAATGAAAGAGGAACCAAGTGCCTGACTTTGTTTTATTCAAGTCTTCACTTAAGAAAATGTATGTGTTGATTTTAGCTCTTTTTTCAACACATCACTGATATGAATGCTATGCACAAAATTGCCCAAATGGGAGCTAATTATAATTAATTTATCTTTTTTCTAAGGGACAGAAAATGTTAATAAATAAAGTATATCAGTTAGAATGGTGGTGGGTTTTGTTTTTTTCCCTTTTTCTTTGCTGTGTGCAATGAAAAAGAGAGAGCTTGGAAGATTACTGTTATTTCCATTTGTATTTTCAGAAGTAGTTGGTGTATAGAAGTATCTGTGAGTATTTGCATGTGCACGCGTCATTGTTGGAAAACAAGTTAGTTTATAGAGTTTCTTACTCATTTTGGCTATTGTGTAATCACACAGCCTCTCTACAAAACATCTGTCATGGGAGGTGGGAATGCAAAATAGAGAGGAATAGGAGGATCAAAAAAAATTTAAGTAGTTATTTTGTTCTAGCCTGTTCCACTTCACGGACCAATTCTTTGAAGACAATCCAGGGTGGGAAACTGTACCTGTTAAACTTTTTAGTAATTTCTTTCTCTGGCAAGAGAAAGCTTAGCAGAAGACAGCAGATGTGGTTGACTGATCTGGGAATGGGTCACAAAAGGCGATGCAGATCCATAGCAGTGGGGCTGCCCTTCCGCTTGTGTCCCGGTTCCTGGTGGAGCCTCGTAAAGCTGTGTGCTGCTCACTTCGAGTTGGAATTCATAATAGCTCAGGTCAATATGATCTTCTTCTCAGAGGCTGTATAAGGCAAATTCAGTTGCTAAATAAAAGCCCTGGGTATTGCAATACTATGAGTAAAGCAGCTTCTCAGCATCCTACTACGGCCCTATGCTACTGAAGCAGGAGCAGGCACAGTGCAGAGTGTGTGGCAGTGATGGGCAGCAATGCTGAGGGCACGCTGAAAGGCAGAGCAGAGGCACATGTGAATCACTTCTGAGACTCTCTCCAAGCAAGATATGGACTTCTAAAGATCACTTTAATAATTGTAAATTGCACTCCAAATCTTAAGCTTTGATTCTCTCAGTCTGCCAGCCAGCTGTGAAAACATTTGACCATGTCCCTGTTCTTTTTGCCCTGTGACTTCTTAGCAAATGTCATCTTTCTGCTGCTTTTGGATACTTTGATCACTTCTTCAGCATATCTTTTGGAGGATCTTTCTCACTCATTACTCAGCTTTGTGTGGGAGTTCTGCAACATACTGTCTCTCAACCACCCCCCTTTTTCCCCCCTTATTCTGCTGTTCATCTTTGCATAATCTTATGTGGAAAGACAATTTAAGTATGATCTCTTTGCAGATGATTCATAGGCTTATGGTGTATCTATCTCAATGAAAATGTAGTCTTGCTTCTCTGTCATCTTCTTATTGCCTATTTTAGATTCCCTTACTCAAAACAGATCTCCTAGAGTTCTTTACAAGCCCTCCCTCTACTTTTCAAGTTAACATTGCTGTATTGCCTGTTAGGGGAGGTCTGTAATTTGGCAGTCTCACTGATACAGATCTCTTGCCTGTAACACAGTAGTTAAAAAGGCAAATAGATTATTTGGTGTGAGTAGTAAAGAAATAGAAACAAACTGAAACCATTCTGTAAATCCAGTGTGTGAAATCTATCTGTGGTGTGTATTTTTGTTTTCATTATTTCAAAAAGATACTGTAGTTTGAGATAAGGGCATAAAGGCTGATGAGATAGATGGAAGCAGTTTTGCCAGAGGAAGAGTTAAAATAAAATACTTCCTCTTGGAAAAGAGATGACTGAGCAAGGCCTCAAGAAGGTAGTTGGGGAACAAGTATTCATTAACTTTAATACTATGAGAACAAGGAAACATACTGTGAAATTCTCAGGAAGCACTTTTAAAACATTTAACAGAAGCTGTAATTTTTTTTTCTTTTTGTTTTGTTTTCATGGCTTTTCTGTGTGCCTCCCTTCCATCCTACCATGTAGCATGCAATTGAGTTGCTCAGTGGAATTCCTCGCCAAAGGGTGTTTTAGAGGTCAAAATACAACAGGCTCAAAAATGCTTCAGGCTTTCCCTGTTACATCTCTGAGGAGCTGTTAAGTGTGATGGTGATGATGCAACTTCAGGAAGTTTTTACACAGCTGACTGCTGGATGCTGACATGGAATATCATGGGAAGGGATGCTCTCTCTGCTATATTGTTTTTTTTACTGACCTAGTGTAACTTTTGTTCTATTCTGAAGTTCTTTGCATTCAGACTGCATCAAAATCTTGCAGGATTTTTGTGCCTAACATTCCTGCTGTATGCTTTCCTGCCTATTCTTCAGTTAAATGCTCATCCTCACTACCATAGAGAAATATTTTTTCTCCAGTCCTTACTATCCAGAATTGTCTTACAGAGATAATTTTCAGAGTGACAGACTCTCACACTGACCATGTCTTTTTTGTCCCCCCCTAACATCTCTTCTGGTATATGAATATTAGTATTTTGCCCTAAGTTTCAAGTCCTTCTTCACCCAGCTCCATCATATTATTTCTCTTTATCAAGGTTTTCCTTCAAGCTGTAACACCAGCCCTGTTGCCTGTTTACTATTTTGAAACACACATTTGTTTTCTACCTTGTGCTTGGACTGGAATTCCTTTGTAGCATCACCTTTTGGATTCATCTTTCTTCCCAAATTGTTCCTTACTTGAAATGCCTACAAAAGCATCAAGCTACTTCTAACTAGATATCATTTCTTGTGATACTAGCTGCTGTCATCTTACTGCTTCTAAATATTTTCCTATCTCTTATTTTATACTTGTTCTCTAGGATTTTGGAGACTCGGGGCAGGGGTTTTGTCCTGTGGTACTTGGTTACATAGTGGATGTGTTAGTACTATTGTTGCTGTTGCTAAAATGAGTGTTTTATTAGTGTGCTTGATTGATCTGGGATGATGAGTTCCTGTAAGAGAAGTGATGTCTTTTAAATGTGTTAAGGTGTGAAAAGCTTTTATGAAATTCAGGAGATGGAACAAATTAATGTCAGAGTAATCCACTGAATGTTACTAAATGCATATTTATTTGAGGAAATGCCTGCACTGAAAATGATTGGATGGAGACTTTGGGTGTGTATTATATATGCTGTCACTTTTCTTATGTTGTTCCTTGCAGCTGCTTGTGAGGATTGTTGGAGATGGGATACAGGAAACACTAGTTGACCCAGTACTCCTGTTCTTGCATTGTTGTGTAGAATGTTTCTGGAAGCTGTAGCAAATCTCCTTGGTGATTCTCTTGCTTAGAAAATTGTTGAAGAAAATGGTCTCAGTTAAATAGTTTTGGCCACCATCATTTTCAGTGCATTTCATGAATGGATATGAGATGTGTCACAGCTTAATTACCCTTCCTACCTAATGGGTTTTTATCTCATGTTGATATGATTAAGAAAGACCTTATTTGGACTGTATGGACAAGGCATCATACCATACAATGCCTAGGAAAAAAAAAAAAAGAGTGCCTGCTTTGAAGAGTTCATAGTTTTAATTGCTGTTTATTCTTCATTTGTTAGAAAGGGTTTGCTGTAACACAGTTAATTTTACACTCCTATTTGAAGTTTTTTTTTTTTATGATCAAGCAAAGTGCATATTAAACAGATTGAATTCATCAAAATTAAATGCTTCGATATTATTTTTGCTTGGTGAAACCCCAATGGCATAAAATTAATTGCGGTGCTGACTTGAAAATTGCAATGAACATGTGTGAACTTCAGCATGTATTATACTTTTAGACCAGGATGCAGGCTATTTTATACATGATAAAAGTAAACAAAATAAAGTAGTAGTGATATGGGCATGAGTTTAAAGGACATGTAATCAAAATATGCATTGATCACTTTTGTCAAAGGTATGCAAGATCGGAGCCGTGTGATTTCTGTATGTCATTTTTTGAGAAATAACTGATTTGTGATAATTGTTTTCATAAATATCTAAGTTTGCATGTAAGTAGAGATAAGTTATCATGTATGTGAGTTTAGTTAATTGTATGCTCAAGTATTTGAAGTCATATATTTCAGTTGTATCAATGTAGACTTGGTACTACTACAAAAGCTTCAGGTTCATCTAGGTAGCTGCAGGTATACAATTTGATCTTCCTTGAGTTCTAGCTTGAAATAATTCCTCTTGTTTTGATTGGTTTAAGGAAAGGGAGGTGAAAGATGAATTGTGGGATGCTGTTCATCAGGAGGTTGGAATCCATAACTAATTGTATAGTAGTGGTCTGAAAACCAAGTCTTTAATCAGGAGGAGAAATTTGGAGAGTTCCAGGAGGGGAAATTGAAAGTTGGGTGTGCACATTTCCTGTCACCCTGACAGGGAAAATGGTAGCTGAATTCTAGAAGATCATTGTGTAGAGTAGACTTTTGTGGAAGATAAATACAGCTCAGAAACCTACAGGAATGTGTTGGAAAGAGAGTGAAAGGAAGCTAGATTCCTTCCACAGCAAATTTGGAAGTGTAGGAAACAGTTTGATTTCTTTTCAGGTTAGAACATCTATCACCAGTCTTGACCAGGGCCTGATTTTACTGTATAATGCCATGAGAGGCTTAGGCTATGACTTGCTTCAAATCACAAACAGCTGAGGTTGGCAGGAACCTCTGGAGATCATCCAGTCCAACCTCCACTGCTGAAGCAGGGTCATCTGCATCAGGTGTCCAGGTCTGTGTCAAATTAGGTTTTGAATATCTCCATGGATGAAGATTCCACAACTTGTAGAATCAGCTGACCAACTTGTAGTGTATGACCACATCATGGCGAAAGAGGTTTTCCTAATATTCAGTTGGAGTTGCCTGTATTACAGGTTTTGTCTTCAGCTCTTGTCCTAAAACTGTACACATCTGGAAAGGGTCTGGCTCCATCTTTTTTGTAGCATTCCACTAGACAGCTGTAGACAGGAATGTCTTTATTTCACCTCCTGTGCTTATGGATGAGCAAACCCTGTTCTGTCAGCGTCTCACAATAGTGCAGGCCTCTTTGTGTCTTGGTGGCTTTTTGCAGTGGCTTACTCCAAGAGGTTCCTGCATTTCTTGTCCTGGAGAGCCCAAACTGGACTGAGTGCTCCTGGTGCCATGTCCCAGGTGTTGGAAAGAGAGGGGCACCTACTGCATACATTCTAGTTAATAGAGCTCAGGATGCCATTGGCTTTCTTTGCTGCAGGGCTGCACACTAATGATGCCCAGCACAGCCCTGAGATGTGATGTTTTGTGTGGAGTACACCCGCTCTGAAATTTTATAGCTGTCTAATATGAAACACTGATTTTTTGCATGTTAGTGCAGTATAGTGAATGCAAATTTGGAAACAATAATGTTAAGGATGGGTCAGTAGCAGCAGTAATTTTGGGTGGCCGAACAAACCCTGATTAAAAGATACACCACAGATGATGGTCAGTCTTCAACTATGATGAAGTTTGTTATATCTGATATTAAATATTATGTAATTGAGTATATTGAGTTTAAGGTGTAGAAATTCACCTGCATTGAAATAGTGGGAGTCTAGAAAATAAAGATTAAACAGGAGTCTTTTAAAATGTTTGGGTCATAATGGATATATTATGATTATAATAGAGATCATAATAGATAAATCATAAAATTATGGCTCTAGCACAATCCATAGGTGATGAGTATCAGTTATTTTCTAGAAGGAAAAATCAGAGGAAGGTACTAATCGGAAGTTTTGTTTTATATCCAAAATTATGCAAAATTATTTCCAGTTCCAGTGTTCTGGGAACTGTGGAATTTTGTTTGTTCCTCTACTACTTAACGTTGTGGACAGGATTAATCAGAAATGGAAGCATGCTACAGACATTCTTCAGCATCAATGGTTCATGCTAAAGTCAGTGTCTGCATATTTTTTTAATTGCTTATAAGCTGTGCCTTGGGCATCAAGAGGGCTCCTACCACTTGGGATTTTTTTATGGTTACTAAAAGTATATCCCTAAGGACTGTGGAAGAAACCAAGGAAGTCAGTTCTACATTGCAGGTGATAGGTAATTTGAAATAAGTGAGAATTTTTCAGAGGTCCGGTGACAGTGAATCTGTAAAAAGAAGTCCACTGGAAATGGAAATTTGACAGGAAGAAAATGGGATGAAAAGTTTGTTTCTACATAAGAAATGGGTGCATGAGAAAATTGCAAATAGCTTTTAAAAACGCATAAAAGCTGAAGCCTTTGGTTAGCTCTGTCTGATGTGTCTCTAAGAGATATGAGGTGCTTCAGGAATGGAAAAAACAAGATTAAATATTAAATTTTCCCTTAATTGTGCAGAAATATTTTGCATCAAGTTGGCCATATAGAAATGAACAAAATAAAGTCAAGTAGATAATTTTTAACAACTGCTCTGGACATTAAAAAAGAGCTTCTGTGATCATTTACCACATCAAAATCTGATTTTTAACCACTGTTACATATCATGTCGATGCTTATTATTTCCTGGAAATAGACTTATTACAGGAAAGAAGATATTGTTTTGTGGGAACATCAAGCTGCTGGAGAAATGCCTACTCTTCAAATAGGCAGCACACAGATTTAAACATTATTTTTTAAGGAGGGCATTTTGTTTTTGAAGTGAATCATAAAGGATTACACTGGGTGCAGAACATGTGAGACCACTACCCATATAATTAGCTGCTGTTTTACTCTGCAGTCAGATGATTTCACTGTTTGTTTCACATGTTAAAAGGCTTGCATGTCTGGTGCTTGCTTATGTCCTTACATTTGAAAAACTGTGCTTGTTTGTGGGAGGGCAGAGGGCTGAAAAGAAATGAAGAAATTCTCTGGGAAAGCTGACCTTGGTAAAGAAGGAAATACCTTCATGTTCACTAAGGAACTGGGCTTCATTTGTGAAACAGAGGGTCCCAGATGGAATCTCTCAGGTGAAAAGTTACCTTCTAAGTAAAAGTGTTGTGGAGTCTTACATAGTTGTACAGAGCTGCACAGCTTTTGCTAGAAGGGCCAGATAAAAGTACTGAAAATTTATCACTGTAACCTGATGGCTGGATTGAGGGTAGAAAGGGTCTTTTGATCTGCAGGAGGAAGAAAGGAATGTTAGTTGGTGGGCGCAGCATTTTTCTGGAACTCTCTTTAGCTTCCATTTGGAATTATTTGAGTCTGTATGTCCTGTGGACACTTCTTTCTTCTTTTGATCCCATGGGCCAAAATGTCCAAAGTATCCTGATGAAGGTGTATCTGGCTGTGCAGTGAGAGCACACCTGTGTTGCAGCTCCAGGGGCTGTCTGCCCATCCTTTGGTGATAAGATGGGGCTCCCCTTTTTTTAAAGAGCCCAGGACATGGGCAAGGATGACATCCATTGATGATTGACACCATCAATGTCCATTGAATGGTTTGGTGAACTGGATTGCTGTCCATATACTCTAAGCTCTTTTAGTGAAGGAGAAGGCAGGAGGCAAGATCAGATTTGCAATGCTTTGTCACAGTAAGTATTCATGTGTAGAAAAAGGAGAAACAGGGATTTGTAAAGTGCTGTGTGTTTCTCCAGCAAAGCAGTGGGATGGAAGAAGGTGGGGAAGGCTGAGCAGGCATTACTCAATAGCAGGACAGAGTGCAAACAGGAGACCAAGCCTTGAACACGCACTGCTGTCCAGCAGCTGGTGCTTTAAGCATCTTACTTTCACTTTGAAAGGTAAAATATACTATAATCAAAGTCTGAAATAAGCACCTTTAAAAAGAAAAGAAAATTGGTATGCTTTCTTGCTTTTTGTGACTTGATGATTTTTGTGTTTTCCATGACTTTTAAATTAGAGGGTGAAGCCTGAACTCTCTTACAGGTGGACATTACAGGCCCAGCTCCTTGTTGGTAAACAGATGTGGTATGCAACATGAAACTACTTTTATTTAATTTGTAGAATTATGTCACAACAGAGTGAACTAAAATCATCATTCACCTCTGTAGATACCTGCTCTGGACAGCTATTTTTAACAGATTTCCTTAGCTGAGTACTAGTGATGGCTTGTTAAACTGAGGCCCAATAGAATAGGTAGTTAAAAAATCTTGGGATGGATTTAGAGAACTGTGAAGATGCTTTAAAGGATTTAAAAGATGTGGAAATCATCAAGATGCTGAAAACTTTTTGCAAGAAAGAGTAGTTTCATCATTAAAATAGCACTACATAAATTGCTTAATAAAGTGCTAACAGGATATTTAAAAGTGTGTCTTGTAATAATACCTGAGATATTCCTCTCTTAAAGAGATTGTTTTAAGATCACATGTTGACAGACATGTTTTTAGCAGTGATTGTTACTACATCAAACTTGAAAGTTTTTACCTCTAGAGAGCACCTAAAACTTTTCCTAGCAAACTCCTTATTAGTGTAAAGCAATGGATTCCAACAGATCAAGAGAAAAATGTCATTTTTTCATAAGGCCAGCAGCATTAAAAACACAGAATTTGGAGGTTTCATCTCTATGGTCAGGTTCACAAAAAAAAGTGATTGTCAATATACATTTCTCTGCATCAGATTTTTTAAGATCATGTAATCATCTGCTTTGCTGACACTATTTATTTGAGTTCTTATTGAGCTATGGATTTATTTATTTGTCTATAGAGATAGCAAAACAACTAATCAAAATAATATAGAGCTAACTTTTCATAAAATATTACCACTTGTGTGAAACTTAGCTAGAAATATAATGATAAAGATAAACCATGACAACTCTTGATCACAAATAAATTATTAAAAAGAATCCCTGGCTGCCTTTTTACAATTAAAGGTGATGAAATTTATGAAGCAGACTTAAGTTCTACATTTTCAAAAATATGTAAACAAATCCTGTCAATTGTTTTGTGCTAACCATGAAGTTTTTAATTTCTCAAGTAACTTGCCAGTCAGACGCATGTTTTTACATATTCAGGTTTTCTGGTTGAGGCTAAATAAGGCAGATGAATAAGTATATATGTCTTATATGTACAAAATATACATATATAAATAAAGGCACCTCTTGTGTAAGAGATCCAGATATTAACAAGGGCAAAGAAAAGTAGTAGTGGCAGTAAGTTCATCACAAATAATTTCCTTCCCAGGAAGCACAAAGCTTCTCTCAGAGGCTGTGATTGTGAGTGGGGAAGTGGTGTGTGGCAGAATGTGCTGTGATGAAGTTGTTAGTGTTTACACTTTTCTTATTGGAAGGGTGTTCATTACTGCTCTAGTGATGAATTTACTACTGCACAATGTAAAATAATTTGGCAGATGCATTTTATTTAGGTAAATGAATATAAATCAGCCTCCACTTTTTTTTGAGAACTTAGCTGTGCAGCAGAAATATACTGAAGCTTTTTAAATCTTTCAGTGGAAAATGTTAGTTTACAGTTTAGAAGAAAAAACTTCAGGATGTCTGTTGATGGACAACATTTTGCCTGTGCAAATGTAAAGAGATTGCTGCAGTCAACTGAGTTATCTGAGCTGATTAAGAGAGTGGAAATAATTAAATATATTAAACAAACAACAGCAAAAAAAGAGAGGTTACTATTGTAAGAATTATTCTAGAAATTAAAATTAAATCCTGGAACAGTTGAATTTCTTACCTGTAACAGTACCTAAAAAATCTAGTGATAGTTCTTATATAAATGAGGTCAAGTACATTATCAGAGGAGTTTATATATAGTCACAAAAAATAATTGGAATAGGAAGGCCAACTTGTCAGATATACTGAGAATTCTTAGAAACTAAGGGGTTTGAATGAAAATCTGGGTGACTCTTAACTAATCTTGCACATAGATCAAAATCCAAGCCTATCCAGAGAGATTTGATTTGATCCACTGATATTAAAACGTTGAACAAAGAGGCAGTATCTAATGTTCTTCCATTTAAAGTGGATTTAGTAGCAACAACAATGTCAAAATGATTGAAATTTGCATTTTCCAGGCTTTAGGATCATACTGGGAATATCAGTGTGGATTAATCATGAGCTCTCTTTTCTTTAATAGAAAGTATTAGTATATGACGACTTATAGAAAGGAACCAGAAAAAAGGTGTAAACTGTGAGTAATTTTTTGCCATTATTTATATCCAAACAATTCCACTGGTCTTAATGAAGTTGCAGAGTGTAATTGAAAAGAGAAATTGGCCCTCTGCTACTGAAGTTTAATATATATGCTGAAAATGTTTTTGAGGAAAAATAAATGAGTTCTACCAATAATTCAAGTAAAATGGGATTTACTTAGCTTTAGGTTAAAATCTTGATGGGGTAAACACTTTTTTGCCTCAAAGTTTTGTGATTATTTGATTAATACATTGGTGTTGATTTTAGCTTTATCAGTGAGATGCCCCCAAGAAGAAGTGAAATTGAAAAAAATTGATTAATTGCTGCTTATAATTAAACACATAGAAATTAAAAAGAATAGTATTGATATTTTATTTTATTTTATTTTAATGCAGGACTCCTTGGAGACAAGATTAATTGAAAGGAGAAAGAGAAGCAAGCCCTTAAGGCTGGATAATGTATTGCTTTCAATTTCACTTGCTAGTATAAACAAAGCAGATGCTGAAGTTGCCCAAGAAATTGAAACTTGGGTTTGCAGATATGTTTAAGTGAACATTTTTCATAAGTCTTAGTAAATGATATTAAAATTTCTAGCTTTAGAGAAAGGCTACTTTAAAACAAAAATTTAAGCCATGTTCTTTATTGAACAATTATTTGAAATTGCAGGGGAATATTTTCAAAACAGTCAAAGTGGTTCAGAATCTTAAATTTCACTTTCAGATATATTTTATCTACAGAAACAGTTAATCTCATTGAAAAGCACAAAGATATGTAGGTGCTTAAGAGCCTATTTTGAAAAATGTGACTTTGGTTTCCCAATCACTACTATTTTTTTAAATTTTTGCCCACTAGCAATAAAATGCTACTTGGATTGTGATTTTTCACAGAAGAACGTGCCAGTATCACAGAACCTCATCCAGGTTTCAGTAGAAGCTGGACTGGGTTCCTTATTTTTTCCAGAAAGAAATGCTTTTAAAAGAAATGGGTTGGTTAATTCTTTGAAGATGTGAAAACCTGGTACCAAGCAGTAGATAGTGAAGGGTGTCAGGATTTCACATGTGAACACTTAAAGCCTAATAAAAATATATGAAATATGCAGATACTTCAGGTTTAATTTTAAAACCAATTCTGTGTTATCTTGTGTTTTTAGATGATATAACTTTCAAAATGAACTGGTGATCTTCTAAGTGTATGCTAATGCAGCAAGAATGGTGCTACACATTGTCTTCCTGTTATAACTCTTTGGCCGAGCCTTTCAAACCCTTCCATTTCTACTTTAGATTTAATGGTACAGGGATGTTACCCAATTAAAAAATTTCAGAATCACTCATATATTTAGTAAATGAGTGCTCATTGCCAACATACAGTATGTCAGAACATCAAGTTATCTAAAGAACAGAGCATCCATTTAAGATTTATTTAAAATTAAAATAAGCAAAACTAGACAAAATATGAAACAGATACAGTGCTACAAAATGGAGGAAAAAAGAGCCTTGTGATATAAATTTGTGTTAAATATTTTTCTGATTTAGGGAATTTGTTTTCTTCTGTTTATCTTGTAATGGTGATCTGTTCTATCCTTGCCATTCAGAAGCAAGCAGGCAGAAGGCTTTATTTTAGATTTTTGTGTCCCCATCTAGCCTTTTCTTTCTATTATTTTAAGTGCATGGCACAAGTTTATTTTTCTGCTTGTGGCTAGGGAAGTTGCTAAATGGCTCCTCAGAAAGCTGGCTGTGCTCCGAGCCAATGGAGACGTTCTGTTCTGCCAGCTCCTGGGGTCAGGGAATTGCTCTGCTGGCAGGAGCACCTGGCATTTGTCATGGAGGACATTCCTTATTGTGTTCAGGCCACGCCATGATTGCTTTAAATACTTCAGATTGATGTGTCCCAAAAAAGGGAGAAAGAATCCCTGACAAACAGTGTAGTATTAAGTATACTTAGGTATAGCTTTGTGAAGCTCTGCCAGAGATTACTGAAGAGGTGGCTTTTCTTCTGTTGTGATAGGGGTACAATGATTGCATATGTCTATGTTCCTAATTGAATTTTATTTTGGTATGTGCCTTGGAGCATCATTGCTGAGCAATTCAGCCCTGTTTCAAAACTCAAGTCAATTAATGGAAAGACTCTTACTGATTTCAAGTGATTTTGAATCATTCTCTTACTATAACTTTTATTAAAACTCTGCTTAGTTCAGTTTTAATGTGTCTAATATTTTTAATTAGGCTTAGAGAATAATAAAATAATAGATTTTACTTTGTTTTTGTCTGATAAATGATCATAGTAGTCACTGTGCTTACTAGATAGTGCCAGTGAAATGACTCATTACTTCTCAGAAATTGAGGGTTATTCCTGAAGTTTAGGGCAGCAAGATACTTTTCACATTATAAGCATGTGAAAAGCTGTAAAAAAAGGTGAACTATCAGATAGGCTAGAAAGTATTTCTGTAGGAATTTTCAAAACATAATCTGTCCAGGTTGTATGTTGCACTTCATTTTCAGGTGTCGTGACTTTGGTTAGGTTTTGAAAAGTTTTTGAGAAGTTATTAACTCACATTCACTAAAAAGTTTTATTTAAAAAAAGAGAATTTTTTTTTCATGAATAAAGAAAGTTGAATTGTTCTAATCCTTGAGTATCCAGCTGATCTCTAGTTATTTATGTTTGGCCCATCCCATAATATCACCATTAATTTTTGTGAATTTCTCAACGTGTGTGCAGCATACTTCACAGGTTTAAATACCTCTTTCAGTGCTGTATCTTGGCCTCACAGTCCTCTGTCAGTAAGTTTTTCCCTATTTCTGTGAAGTGCAAAGGCACACATTGCCATGGGCACTATGCACACAGCTAGAGAAGATTTTAATTATGAATCTCTTAGCAGTGAGGGTACGTGAGGCATTATTGCTCAGCCATTACTCTCTCTGTCCCTTCATCATTTCTTTTGATTTGCACAAAAGATACAGGAATTCCCCAAACACCATTATATTCATTAAGGTCACTTTTATATTTTAATCTCTGTGGTGGGAAGGCTTGTGCTTATTTTTCTCTCAACAGCAGTACACAGAGCCAGTTTATTAGTTTGCCTTGAGTACCGTGGCTCCACTGGCTCCTGTGCTATGTTGTCAATTTACACAAGCTGAGTATCCAGCTGAGTATGTGCAGTGCAGCTAGGAAATCCCATCAAAATTCCTTCCAACTTTCCTCTTCTGCTTTTCCTATTCTTTTCTCTCTGTATACGTTTTTATGCCTTAGATGCAAAAACATTCACTTACAGTAGGTACTAGAGCCAAAGTTTTATATGATGTCTTGCTATTAGTCACCAAAATAAGTCAGTGCCTGTAAGATGTTCAGGTTCTCTTGGAAGATTGCACTTACATTTAAAACATCCGATTTTTTTTAATGACTCAGGCCTACTGCAGATGAAATCAATAAAAGACCCTTCTCTGATTTCAATGTCAGCTAGATAACTCTGCCATTTCTGCATTTCCAAATTTTAAGTAGATACTGGAAGTCTGTTTTATTCATTCACATTTATGAGTCTTATAACCAGCATGTTTTTACGACTCATAAATGGGAATGCATAAATACAAGAGTATTTATATTCCTGACAATTGATAAATCCTTGATATGTAGTAAGATATAGAGTGAATTTTATCATTGCATAGTATGCCTTGAACCTGTTGCTTTCCTTTCTTTTTTTGTTATTTTTGTAAACACCTATGGTGCTCTTTCAAGTCTATTTTCTACTATATGACCTTTAGGTAGGAGCAGAGTTTCCACAGAATTCTCTTTATCTTGGCACTGACTATTGGCAAAATAGCTACATATCCTGGGTAAGCATGTATCATTGTTAACATGAGTTATTAAAAACATTATCCTTTGATAGTGGTGTAAAGTTTTGTAGCTCCAAAGGACTCATACCCCCCACACATACACACACGCATGCAGACTTTTAATTCAGCATGATAATCACTATTTTTGGTCTCTTTGCTTTTGAAGAGTAAGTCAGAAAGACTCTAGTCCTATTAATTGCTCCTATGTTGGAGAATCATTTGAACCCATTTATGAGTAGAATCATAAATATAATTTCCCCTGTTATTAGGAAAAGCACCAGCATTCCCTGTGAGGACAGGGAGCAGGAAGAACCAGCCAGAACACATGTACATCATGCCTTCAGAGCTTCAGTGATGTTACCCTGTGCTGACTTTGGTGTTTCTTTCTTTATGCACCCTTGCAAGGCAGCTGGCCAAGAGTAGTTGCAGGTAGGCAGATAAAGAGGTAGCTGAGAAACTGGTGATTGTCTTCTTTATATGAAGAAGTTGAAAAAATTCCAAAAGCAAGTCACTTAGAAAATAGCTAGGCTGCAGTTATTTAAAAATAAAAAAAAGTTAAAATTAGATACTAAATGAAAATCCTGTTAGTCATAGAACTAGTAAGGCTATCCTCATCATTACAGGATTTTGAGGAGGAAAAGGGGTGTTATTTTAGTTTGTTTTGCTTCCTTTTTCTTCACACAGGTCTCTGACCAGGACTGACCATTGCTCTGTGCCTCTTTACTGGCAGCACACTAAAGCTAAGAGCTTGGTTAGCTTTTGGTACTCCTGGATTATAAATTAGTGGTAAAATATTAATAAAAAGGGAAAACAGACTTATGAATGACTGGCTGTAAATTGAAGTCTGAATTCACACAGAATGAATTGTTCATTTCAAAGTTACAGGGAGTTGACTGGTTTGGCAGAAATTTTGCTAGGAAGTGGTTTTGGATTTTGGTTTACTTCTACGGGAGTCACAAGGAATTGGAACTGGGCGTTCCTTGAAATGCAAATTTTTGCCAGGGTTTTTTGAGCATGGCCATGGAAACCGAGGAGGCTTAGGTACTCATTGGCATTTCCCACTCTTTTTTGTGGAACTCTGCAATTAAGGGCCCATCAGTCTGGAGTGGCTGATTGGAGAAACAGAGGGTTCTTTCTTAAGTGGAAATATGCTTTCTGTGACTCAGATCTACTCTCTGGATCTCATTCTGAGTTGTCTGGACTGTCAAGTTTAGTTAATTGTATATTTCCGTTGAGAAGGAAAACTGAGAAAAAAACTGTTGATTTGTGTTTGTCACTTCATATTTTCAGAGGCTTGGATCGTTTTCTCTTGAACTCTAAGAAGGACATTTAAAAAGTCGAGTTGGTATCTTAAAAAACAAGTTATTGTTGACTAGCAAGATTAGGTTCAGCATAAACAAATGGTCTGAAGGGACCAATAGAAACCAAATTTACACGTTAAAACCCTCCACAACCATTGTATGGATTTGATTGAGCTTTACCTCAGTTAAAAAAATAATGAAGAGCTGCATGTTAAATTTTCTACGATGTCATGAATGATAATACTGAATGCAGTGTCATTAAATTGTATTTTTTGTTTCTTGTCAGCTACAACAATTTCAGCAAAGCACAGTCCGTGTGAAAGTATGAATAAAATTCAGAGAGTAGCATCAAGGACTTCTGAGCTCAGGAAACTGAGTTTGGCAGTGCTAATTTGTATTAAAGTTGTTGTTGCATGACAGCAGGAAAAAGATTTAATGCTTGCCACCTGAATCAAGCCATGGAACATTGGTTTCTATAACTGCCATGAATTTGAATCAAGGCCAATATCTCTAAATTTGAAATAAACTGATACTCTGTCTTGAAAGAAGATACAGGCCACTTATGTTGCAGAAGGTATTTAGAAAATGTATTTCAATTTAATTTTCAGCAGTATATATCTTTCAAATTTTTAGGCACTTAAGCACTGGACTTTTTGGCTTTTTCTATATTCCAGCAAGTATGTAGCCTTCCAGCCATTTATTTGTCAATATCCATTCTTAAACTAATACTGATTTGCACAAGACCAGAGATGCTGGTTTTACTCTCAGTATTATTATGCAGCTGCTTACCTTAATCTGAAAGTCATTTTTCTTTTGTATATAACTGCATTAATGGAGAAAATCAGATTTCAAGCCATGTAGTCACACTACTAAGCTTTAAAGTCACTAGATAAAAGCTTGTACCATGAGCCTAAGTGTAGCAACATTGTCTTTACGACACCATGTAGTGTGATGATACCTTTCTGAAGGATCCCTAACTGCTTTACAACAAGCAGTTCAAATATGGAATTTCTTTGTTTCTCTTCAGAAGGCAGGCAAGAACCAGGTGAAATTCTTTCCTGTGTCTGGACTGCCTTTGAATCTCGTGTAAATACCACACATTTACTCACATAGATTGTTTATCATTGTAACAACAATAATTTGAATGTTTAGCTGGCACCTGGGAGCAGTGAAATAAACCCCTTCATTCCTTAATGTAAATTAAATTTTGACCTTGTAACCAGGGCTGAGTGCACAAGATCACGTGACATTTTAGGACTGGGAGGGAGAGGACTAAATAGCAAAACTTGAACCCAGCCATGCCCTCTTTCAAGTAGTTCCTGTTTTTCACTGAGTACAGAAGATCCTAGTAATTGATCCATTATGTGTGAATAACTTAATCCACTATTGTAATCTAGCTATCTAGAGTGAAATACAGCATCTGTTTCATAGCATTGAAGAGCAATACACAAAAATCTTGTGATGGAAGGGGAAAAAAGTACTGTATGCATATGGAAGTGCCAGGGAAACTTGTAGAGGTAGAAGGCAGCTATTCCACTAAAATTATTTGATGTCTTTGTTGTCATATAACATACTTTCTGGGGTTGTCTTTCATGTCCCTGATGGAGCCCTGAGGGTATACTCCATTTCAACCCTGTTTTTAACCTCTCTCTGTGCTCAAAGACACAGCTTCTTGGTGAGGAGGATGAGATTCTCTTCAGAGCTGAACAGTGCTGCTCCTTAATCGGCTGAAGTGGTGCTTGCACGATAACAAGAGGTACTAGTCTCACCCCAGGTTGTGCCAGCTTGGAAAGCTAGAGAGAGGCTGGAAATTTAACCCAGATCTATGGCATGGTAATACAGAGCATTATCTTTAGGCAAGCAGGCCTAGCTATAGTCCATAGTTGAAATTTAAAGTAATTTTTAAAATGCATTCAATTTTAAATGCCCCAAGGTTCCTATCATTTGTGAAGCTGCATCTCTTTCAAAGTATTATGAACTTCACTGAATTTTTGCTTTTGGTGGCTATGTTATAAATATGAAGAATGATAAACTTTAGGGGTGATTAGTAGTAGAAGAAAATAAAGAAGTACTTGCACTGTCAGGTGTTAGTGCTGTCATTTAGGGGGCTACATAGCCGGAAGGCTGGGGAGAACTGCTATTATTGAGCTTGTGAAACAAAATTACATAGTAATTTATGCCTTTTTTAAGGGTGTGGGAAGTAAACTTCATTTTCAGCATTGTCTTTCCACTGATCATTGAGGCTGTTCTGCAATATTTTTCATAGACACTTATGATCTTTTGTGTTCTAGTTAATTCTATTGAGTTTCAAGTTAAAATGTTATCTGTTATATCTTCCAAAAACGTATAGGTACACCATATTATTGCTTAACTTTCATGGTGCTGTGTAGTCCCTTCTAGTATCAAAGGTCTGTTTTACACAGTAATTTAAATTTTGAGGGGAATAATAATTTTAAGAAGACCAAATGACTAAAACACAAAACAGTTTTTTGTTTGGGTTTCTTTCCTCCAGAGCAACACAAAAGCAATGGTTGAGAAACATGCAGAAACCCTGCCCTGTTTAGCCTTCATCCGTTCAGTGATCCTGCTTGTGGCAGAGAATCTTACATTATTTTCACATTTAGAGCTCTTGATTTTGGACTGCTTCTCTGAAGTTTTTTAGCATGATTTGCTTCAAAAGCAGTCCCACTTTTTTTTCCTTTTATGCTTTAATGCTCTTTTCAGTAAGCACATGGCACAGTACTTGTGATGAACAACAGGCTGTGTGCATTCAGTGCATGATGTTGTTTTTTAAAGCAAAAACTTCTCTTAAAAAAAATCTATAATCATAAAGCAGTGGATTGTTTTTCCTGCAATAATTTCATTAATTTTGTAGAATTAAAGGGAAAATGGAGTAAGTAAAGAGGTGTTTTTCTTGACTGCCAGTGCCACAAGCTCAACCTGGAATTTAAAAGTCTACCTATATTCTTTCTGGTGTACAGACCACCAGCAATGAGGACTCTGCATCTGGAATTTAGCTACCAGTTCTGCTGATGCATACGCCATGTACTCTCCTGTAGCTGTGCTGACTTAATAAAGAAAAATTGAAAGTAGAAAAACACTTTTTCCCATTAAAGCAATTAGGAATATTCCCAGCAGTTGTAATAACATGATGCTGTGTTTAAAGATATTTTAAAATATTTTTTCTTTTGAATGGTAGTAACAGTCACATCTCATTCCTGCATTGGAGGAGTGTATTAAAGTATTAGGTCTTGTTATCCTGGGGTGCATTGGGAAGAGTGGCCAGAGGGCTGAGAGATGTGATCCTCTCCCTCTTGGCCTTAGTGAGGCCACATCTGGAGTGCTGTGTCTGGTTCTGGGTTCCTCAGTACAAGAAGGACAAGGAGCTACTGGAGAGTGTCCAGCAGAGGCAACAGAGATGATTTGGGGTCTGGAGCATCTCTCTCATGAGGAGAGACTGGGAGCTGGACCTGTTTAGTCTGGGGAAGAGAAGGCTGAGGGGGAATCTCATTAACACATATGAATATCTCAGAGGCAGGTGCCAAGAGGGCGGTGTCAGACTCTTCAGTGGCGCCCAGTGACAGGATGAGGGGCAATGGTCATGAACTAAAACACAAGAACTTCCCCCTCAACATGTTGGAGAGCTTCTTTACTATGAGGGTGGCAGAGCACTGGAAAAGGCTGTGGAGTCTCCCTGTCTGGAGACATTCAAATCCCACCTGGATGTGTTTCTGTGTAACTTGCTCTAGGTGACTCTGCCTTGGCAGGGAGGTTGGACTAACAGATCTCCAGAGGTCCCTACAAACCCTAAAGATTCTTTGATTTAGCTTGGTATAGTATTATTGACCTGTTTGGAGCATGTTTCCCTTCTTTCCACTGGAAAAGACTGGGATCCCAGCTCCAAATTACACATGAAAAGCCAAGGTTGTCCCAAGTCCTACCTCTAGCAGAATGTGTTCCAGAGATACTTCTTAAGAAAAGATAATAGAAACCAGGCTTCTCCTGTTTTAACATTGCAGATTTTTGACACTTATGTGGTGTTTGCCTACTTGAAACATGGTATGTTTTTGGCAGAATACGTTGCAGCTGGTGTAGGTATTGGTAGGTATTCAGGAAAATAACAGGCATGTGTTTATTATGGGTGGTAACATCTTTTTCAGCTGTGTATTCTTTTACTTTATATATATATATATATATACACACACATATCACCTGTATCTGAGTTCAGTAATAACATCCAATAACATGCACAACCTAAAGTGTATTTATTTATAAGAAGTACACAGAAGTTTGTGTACATGGTGTCTTATTACTTGCGATTGCAACAATAGTTAGAATTTCTCAGTTCCAACAGGCTGTGTACATATATCTCTCCATTTGCAGTGTGTAACTCTATACTGATAATGTGCCATTTTCCCTGGTGCAATGATGGCTTTGTTAAGGCTGGACTTAGCATTCTAATCAGATATTAGAAGTTCTTCATCCAGAAGGTGGTAGAACATTGGAACAGACTCCCCAGGGAAGCAGTTATAGGTTATAGCCCCAAGTCTGACAGAGTTCAGGAAGAGTTTAGACACTACTCTCAGGCACATGGTATGATCCTTGGGATGGTCTAGTGCAAAGCCAGGAGATTACTTCAACGATCCTTGTGGGTCCATTCCAACTCAGCATATTCTGTGATTTTGAGTACATAGCTATCTTTCAAATGACAGCATTTTTAAAAGTACTTGCAAAATGCTTTCTTTTCCTTTTCTAAATATACCTTGGTAGAATGCTCCAGTACACTAATATATGATGATATCAGAGTTTTCTTAATTATAATTTCATTATTTATCTTGGGATCGCCCAAAATTTCCTTCCTGTAAGAGAAGTTCTTGCTCCTGAATTATGCTGATGATGCTTTTCAGCAATTTTACCTTATTATGCCTTCCCTTTATGTTTATGCCTGTAAGACAGCCTAGGAAGTAAAGACAGAGTAACATCCAGCATAAAGTACAGTTTCATGCAGTGAGAATTCAGACTATTTGCAGAAAGAAAAGTTATTGCCAGTACACATATTTATCCTGTTGAGACCTTTTTTAAGTTTCCTTTTTTCTGTAGTTGATTTTTTCCCTTTCATGTACTTAATTGGGAGTGATGATACGTAATAAACACATTAAAATAGACAACATACCAGGCTGAATGTGAAAATGCACGTCTTTGGCGTAGATAGTATTTTATTTTTGTAAGGTGCAGAACCGAGCGAGGGGTGTATTTATGTTTTACACCTTGGCCAAATAGTGGATTTTTCTGTGATGTAACCTATTTAGTTGCAGAAACTTCTCTGTGTAGCTGCCCTGCGGTGCTGAAAGCAAATTATGAATGCTGTACTGTTTAAGAGCAGAAAGGTTTGCCTGGAAGAGAGTGGTATGCCTGGGCCCCCTGCTATTGAGGAGATGCCAGTCAGAAATGAAAACGTCTTTCATGAAACTATAGCGAACTTCCCTGTGATACAGTACAATAATGCAAGGAATTTTTAGTCAAAACCTGTAAAAATGAGTATAATACCTTGAATGTGGCAAAGAAGTGTTAGCTTATAAGGGACTATTTTAAGA
This sequence comes from Camarhynchus parvulus, assembly GCF_901933205.1. Taxonomy (NCBI): domain Eukaryota; kingdom Metazoa; phylum Chordata; class Aves; order Passeriformes; family Thraupidae; genus Camarhynchus; species Camarhynchus parvulus. The sequence goes on from NC_044575.1 coordinate 35,647,306, forward strand.
TGTCATTGCCAAAAATATGTGTGGTTCTAATACAGTTTTAGAAGTGACAGGATTGAGGAGTTTTAAGCCTTTCCCCCCCATTTACCCCCCCCCCCTGCCTCCCCCCACCTTTTGAGATCTCCAGTTTCTTTTGCCTTTTGGTTACAACTACAAAAGATGTCTTCTGAGAAAAATGCTTTCTGCATGACATCAGAATAAAGGAATGTTCCACACTATTCAGCATGCTTAAAAGTATTGGTTGACTGAAATAACATTACATTTAAAATTAATGCTAAACAGAAAGCCAGTTAAGAGAAAAACCAGAGCAAATAACGTTTCTGCAAACTTTTATCTTTAAGAAATATTGATTTATTGGACTTTATAGAAGTGTTTTCTTTAAAATAGTAAAATTATGCCCTGTGTAACAGTGCAGTAAAATAAAGAAAACTGCTGTTTTGTTGTGTGCTGAAGTGCATGTAGCCACAGGTAAAGATTGAAAAATTTGGAATAGGAATATAAAAAGTGCATAGATATAGAAAAGTTAATACATTACTCTAGCTGGGAGAAAGTTTTAAGAAAGATATCTGCTCAGTGCAAAAATCCTAAGGTTTTTCATTGTTAGTTGTTAATATTTGTTTTGTCTGACCTCAATTTATTTTTTCATGTAGTATTAATAAAGAAAGCTAATTATTCTCACAACTTATGCATTTATGAAAGTGTTTATTTTTCTTGAGCAATAACAAATACATTATTGCTTGGACAGTAGCTGTTACATTATTCTTTGGCGTGGTGTAATTTTCACTAGCATTTGGGATAGTCAAAGAAAGAATTGAGAAATTGCTAAAAACAGCAAAAGGTGATGCTTAAGGAAGTATCTTCTGAACTAACAAAGTACACATAATAAAAGTAGTGAAATTAGTAACGGCTTTGAATTAAGAATTGTACCAGTTATAAATGTAGGGATTGCACTGTTCAGAATCACGAAACTTCAAATTTAATTACTTCTTGTATTTTAGTGAGTAATTATTCATTGCAGATCAATAGATTTCTTGTCAAAAAGGAGAAGGCTTAAGATGCACTTCAGCCCATAGGTGAGAAGGGAAGCTTAAGTTCACATGATCAGGTATGAATGCTTTCATATCAAACCATTGGTGCATTGCTGTGAAAACCTACATGGATTTGTAGGACAGAATAAAGGTCCAAACACCGTTCTTGAGAGTGTGTGCTGGCAGGGATTTCACCAATGCAGATGTCAGTCACATCCTTCACTAAAGGCATGGAGGGCTGGAGATGGGAGAGCTGCCAGTCCCCATCATCAGTGAGACTTCTTTGCTCTGCAGCTGTACCATGTGGGTATGGGCCATAAGCTGCAGATGTCATCCAGGTTTTAGTGTCAGTTACGAGTTCCCTTAAATTTAGATTTCTTTTTAATAAATTAAACCAACATAAGGGTCTGTCATCTAAGTAGAAAAATGAGAATGCATCCCCGAAGTGGCAGCATTAGCTGAAAGAAGAGCAAGTGTGGCTGTTGAAAGGCTGTTAGGGGGCACTTGCATCCCCTCCTGGAAGTGTGCTGCCTGCTCTGGACCTTTCTCACCCAGCAATCTTTGAGTAGGAGCCCAGTGAGCTGGGGAAGAGATGAACCAAGGTGTCCAATAAGCTGAGGATCAGCAGAACTGCAGCACTGAGGCAAACCAGGGAATTACAGACTTTTTTTCAGAAATGCAAGTTTCCGTGTAAGTTTCCCCAGTTCTGTAAACATCTGTGTGAATGTGCGTGTTGTTTTATAAAGCCTGTGGAAGAAGAAGGGAGAAGAAGGAGATAGACAATTACATGATAAGAAAGAATTGCTGCAATGTTGCTAATTCTCATCTAATTATGAGTTAATGAGACTCAATGTTTTACTTGAAATGCCCTAGCATCCTGTGCTTATGTTTTTTTCTTTCAGCCAAAAACTTTATTGAGACTCTGAAAACCTTATAGGCTCAAAACCAGGAAATCTTATACCTTAAAATTTATTGTTATTATTACTATTTTATTATTCCTGGCATGCTTCTCATGAGAATTTTATTGCTGCAGTTGTCAGCCCTTCTACACTGGGTACCTGTTCAATGAATCCATGCAATGTCTCACACCAAATGAGACAACACCCATTTTCACATCTGGCAGCTTGAGAAGCATCACAATGCATGAAAAGCAAAACAGAGGAAGGGGCACATAATGTTTCTTGTATGGACTCTGCACCAATCATATCTGTACAACAGATTATTTCAGAGAGAATAATTTTGTAGTGTGTTTGTTTCTTTTTTACCTTTACCTGAAAGAACATCAAAGTTGCATTTGATACATAGAGTTATTTGGGGAGATACATACCTAGAATATATTGAGATTTTAAAAAATGCAAAAATAAAAGTTATTATCTTTAACTTTGCATATTGAAAATAAATACTAAGGTAGTGAAGATAGAACCATCAGGCAGACAGCAGGTGGGCCAACCAGCAGGAGGGAAATGATACTTGCTGCACCTGTTCTGCACACTTAAAAAAAAAAAGTTAAAAAAATTGGAAATTCCTGCATGACACCTACTTTTATTCTGTTATTTCCTTACTGTATTTTCCTATTTTGTCTTCAAATTTTTAGGAGGGACATCTGGACGTTTCAAACCACTTTATGCTATGTAGGTTTCTATGTTTATTTGTATTCTTTTATATATAAATATACCACTATGCTACAGATGGTAATAAACCCTTTTTTATTGTCCTGATGGAGATAGTCCACAACTATTATTCCCATTTTGCAGGTGGACAAAAGCAAAGTACAGGAAGAGGTCAGCATCAATTCATGGCTTAACTGTTAACATAATTTATAGGTTATATCTCAATTATGGGAGGATGGAGTCAGTGCATAGAAATGGCTTTGGTATCCTTTTGCTCTTTTGCAGCTCTGCTGGTTCAGTAACCCTGTAGTTCACGGAAGAATTTGCTGTCTGGTCTAATTTTAGTCAGATTTGAAACAGCTGCAGGGGTCAGAAAGTCCATCATCTATCAGTGTGGCAAAGGAAGTGGCTAAGCCTGTGCCTATTCCTCTTGCACAACAAGCAGTAGAGAAGACAGCGGCACACAAGTGCCAGGTTAGCTGTGTGGGGCAGTAGGATCAGCTATTAATGGTCAGAGCAGGATTACCCAATTAAATCATTATTAGGGCCGTTGTAGGTGGGGCACCTGTTGTAAAGCAGGTGGGTTTGGCTCTAAACTGCTGCCTCCCAGAGCTGACTGTGAGCTATTTAGGGGATGTTTCTAAAAGGATGGTTGCTCTAAAAAATGCTTGCAGGAGTAGGGTGTTTGGTGTTCCTGGCTTCCACTCTTCAGTATGCTATGACGTGTTCCAAGTAAGTAGAACTTTGCTTTATTTGTCTCTGCTTACACCTTGGTGGAATTTTATCTTATTGCTTAGCGGTAGCTGCAGGCATTAGTGGTAGTATTGTCAGTTTGACTGTCTGAATTCACAAAAAACACAGTGGTGGTCTTTGTCTTGTTGTGCTGTGATTTCTTCCTCAGAAGTCCTGCTACAAAATACAGCACATGCAGAATTTTTAAATTTGATATTGGAATCAAAAGTGTATGAAGTAGAGTGTTCAACAAATTACCAGGAGTGAGAATTTACTGTCTGTTTTGTTTTCTGGTGATTGTGATTCTTGAGAAAACTGTATTTCTGCCTTCAGAAGTTGTATCATATTCAAAAATCCAATAACACTTCTTGGAAAGCTAAGTATTTGTGATACTTGATAAAAATTATGTTTAAGAGGAGGAATTTTGTGTTTTAAAGGACCAGTTTTGCAAGTAAATACTCCAAGATGCTGTCTGTACTTATGATATGAAGAGTTCAATTACTGTTGAAAGCTTCATAAAAGGAAGCCCTATGGCTAGTGACAAGAATATTAGGACTATAGTAGGGTAGGTATATAGAAGGAATTATTTTACTTCTATAGTCAATATTTAATATGTTTTTCATTGGTTGCTAATAATTGAGGATTTCATGATGACAAAATAAAATTTACCTTTACTCAAAATCCTGTTTATCAAGGCTTGAACTTGATCATAGATCTTTATAAGTACTATAGGTGATATTTTCCTGGTTCATACTTGCCTCACTTGGAAAGATGTGAAGAATTGCTGAAGAACTGACTGTGACTAAAGATAGCCAGGACACTGTTTGAAAACTGATCGTCTCAAACAGGAAAGCCAACTACTTCTTTTTAGGGCAGTACAGAAACCTTCAGTTTAGCAATAAACTACAACTGGCTTGAAATGAGAATTATAAATAGCTCAATTGAGTGGATAAACTAGTCACTGTACCTCTTTAAATGAGAGTTCCCACAGTTTATCTTCCAAGTGTGTGAAGTACATTTTACATAGTTATTCAATTAGTGCATGCATTCTTCCTGAAAAGGTGGCTCATATCCACCTTAGGAGAACTCTTTGAAATGGACTGCATAAATAAATAAATAAATTCTTTTGAGGAAGATCCTTTTAATCTCCCAAGTGTACTCTATGTTCAACTAAACGATCACTGTCATCCAGATTAGTTGGTATGCCAAATCCTAGTATTTGAAGGACAAGCTGAACATTGTGTCCATAGAAAAAAAGAATTAAATAAAATTTCTATGCAAATGACATTTTATACATGTTTCTGAGGAAAGTTTCTTATCAGGTTGCAAAGCTGTTATGAATGCATTCATTCTTTTAGGCAGAATAAAGGCAATCCTTTAACGTTAAATTAGGACAAATAAGTAATTACAAGATGCTTAGAAGTTTGTTTATGAGTAATTTATAATTTTGCTACAGGTTTGCATCTTGAAAATACAACAAGTTGGAAGGGGGAAAAAGGGTGGGTTGTTTTAATACTTTTTCCAAATTAAAAATAAATATGGAATTGAGCAGGTATAAAGCCTTTGTGGCAGTACGTACAGTAGTGTAATTATGAAAGACAGGTTACTGCAGATGGGCTGTCTGGCTCTTTTGTGCTTTGGCAAGAGGAAATTTCCCTTTAGTATAGATTCTCTTTCACAAGCTGACAATCGTTAGTTCAAGTGTGAAGAAAGGTGTAGCTGCCCCAAATTTAGCTATTCATTGCTTGTGAAGGTCTAATCCCTGAGTCAGCTGAAGATGAGCTCCTGTTTCTTCACAGGTCAGGTGCAGTGAGGTGAAAGCTTCAGTAACCTGGTCTGCTTACTGAGACACCTGACTTGAGAGGTAGAAAAAGCAGGAAACACAGACCCAAAATGGAAGTGCAGTATTTTGGGGTTTGGGTATTGGTTTGTTTTGGTGATGGGGTTTTTGTGTAGTTTTGTTTGTCTGTTTGGGTTTTGTATTTGTTGTTTGCAGAGCTGTTTTCTGAGATAGGCCTGAATCCAGCCTTTACTTATGCAATTTTGTTTATTGGTCCAGGTATATAACTGCCTCTGAAAATAAGATTGAGTCATATCTTGTTGCACCTAAATACCAATTTGCATGTCCTGGCCCTTAGGTAATCTCTGCCTCAAATTGTGTCTTTAAAACTTGACTAAAACACTTGACCCTATAGGATCTATGTCCTGAATGGCCTCTAATATATGTATATATATATATATATATATATGTCTATATTTTCTCTTAGCTTTATTAAGTCTTTATAACTTAAGTGCTCTTTATCTTCATTTTGAAAATGTGTATTTCTGTTGACATTATTTTATCTGTTAAATTCAGTTTACATACTGCAAAATAAATTTGATTTTTTAAAACACATTAAAAAAAAGGCTATGGGGACACTTTGGATTTCTTTGAAGACAGTGATTCCCGTTTTTGAAATTGGAACTCTTCAGCTTGGACAAGTCACAAGGACAGTCACATAGTGTTTGTAAGCCTGTAACTGTTAAGAATATCACACAAACTGCAGATCACCAGAACTATAAAGCTAAGGCACTCATTTAGGTGGCTCTGTCATTGATATTGCAATGCATCAACTTTCTAAATTAATCTCATCATTGGAAATCCTTGTGCAGTTTAGGTGCAAGGATTGATAATAAGGTTTTTTGTATTTTATAACAAAGGCATCTGAGGAAAGATGGAGAAAGCAATTGCTTCTTTTTGGGTTGTCATCAAAATACATGACTCTGTAGCTGAAAGAGAAGTCTGGTGTGCTATCTCTGCTACACACTGAGGACTAAATGCTTTCTATCTCACACAATGGTAGTGACAAGTAATTGAGGTGCTCTGCAGGCTACAGAGAGTTTTAATTTGTGTGTTCTGTTCATCATACCTTCCTTTGGTTTGATTCTGTGACCATGCCTAGTTTTTCTTGCCAGCACCACAGGCTTTGTGCTTGCTGTAGGTCCATAGTTACCCTTCTGGAAAGGAGGCTTCTCATGCTTCTTATTTTTTCAGCCTGTCTTTCCTGCTGCTTTTCTGCTTCATTTGTTTTCTGCCATTGCAGATACTAGGTTGAACTGGTTTGCTTAATGATGTACATAGCATAGGCTAGTAATTTTTATACCCATAAGCATCAGTTGGATGTGAGGGAAGTTACTTCTACTCAGTAATACCATAAACATCACTATGACATGTTACATGTGGGTCATACAGCCTTCAACCAAGGAAAATATTCAGACATATGGTTTAATCCAGAGAATAATTTTATTGATTCCAATGCACTGCTCACTTACGAAAAAGTAAGAATGTTTAAGTGCTTTTCCAGACTGAAGTCTTTATCAGTAACCTGCATATTATATGTGTGTATTGTTCAGATACACAGGATATTCATGTGGTGAATTATTTCTTTATATTCAATAGGATTGAATAGAATTTTTGTGTCTGTCTGTTCTACTCATTTTTCACACATTAATGACATTCATCTTGTCTATCTGTGGCGTTTTTAATGTGCCCATCACCAGAGTATCTGCCTGTCTCTTCTGCAAAATAAATGTCTCTCAAGAAGAGATAGGAGCAGTAATGCATGTGCAATTACTATTTTTTTAAAGTTATTACTGAAACATAGTAGCTTCCCTTCCCCCACTCCAGTACTTATTTTTCCTAGTGACAAAATCTGCAAGCACTGAGCAACAAGTTTATCAATTTGAACAGGCCAACTGCACAACTAAATGTATGTGAAACTTAACAAATCCCTTGGGGAAGCTGACTGTAAGAATTTCCTAGTCTGTGTCGAGTTACTGAGGTGCGACATGGTGGATTGAACTTAATGCCTTAGGCTAGCACAGTCAAATAGAGAGAGTTTAAGATTTTGCTGTGTCCATGAAGGGATCTGCTGGTAGTTGTCTAAATTAAGCTTTCAGAAAATAATATAACACTATCATGAGCTCTTTCCCTTGAATATTTTGGCAGGTTATTCTGGTTTAAAAGATATCCAAGTAGGATTTCCTCTGTTTAAGCCTCATAGCAGTTGCAGGAAGATTGAAGGGTTATTCCTTTTTACCAGGAATAGCAAAATACTGAAGCAGAAATTTTTCATTTCCACTGTGCTGTTTCTTTTAAAGGCATAGTATCTTAGGAAAAACAGGGATCCCCACCTGCATGGGAATTGCCTCCTAACACCTTGTAGGTGCTGCTGATACAAAGACTGTAGGGATGGCACACTTGCCCTGGATTTCTTACCACTTTTCTTGTGTGCATCTCTTCCCATCTTTCAAGGGAAAATTGATCCTAGTGACTGATCTGGCTTTAGTGACCTTTATGACCCTGTAGCAGCTAGCCTGAAGAAGTGAGTAGCAGCAGCAGCTTGTGAAATAGTCTGTAGACATGCTACAGAGTTTAAATGAAGTCTGCAAATGACAGCAGTGCCTTCAGCTTACAGTGACAAAAAATTATGGACTAAGAGTTGGAGAGCCACCAGGAGGGAAAAGCATGGGTACTCAAGTGTGTGCACAAATCCAGAGCTGGAGCTGCTGTTCCAGATGAGTGATTTGTTTCTCAGATGTTGATAACATTGCAGTAGTTTGTAGATCTTCTTGATAAAGAGCAGGAGTGATGCAAGTCTTCTGTGTGACTGAGAACAATGCGTGTATATTAATAGAGGTCATGATTTTACAGGTGAGAAAACCAGTTATTGGTCTATTACCTATGTGACTGAGAATGATGAGCCTTTTATTTGCTTATGTATTTTAGCAATCAGCAGTGTGTAGTAGGAGCCTATAAGTCATGAGGTTGTGAGAAGATCCCTGCTAAATCAGAGTATGTACCTGTTGCAGTGGCTCCTGTGTATGCACATTTTGAGGAAGGTTTACTGTCTGTTCTTCCTATTTGTGGATTTCAAGTTCATAGAATCAATGAATAGCTTGGGTTAGAAGGAAACTTAAAGATCAGACTTTGCTTATCTTAATTTATGTTTGAACTGAAATATTGCTTGGTTCATCTGTATGTGGACAAATAAAACCCCCTATATATACAATTTTTTTTAATATCTTGTTCAAGCTAATATGAATTGCAGGCAAAATCAGCTCTTCCCAGCATTTTTGCCTGAGGACGTAACACTTCAAATTATTATTTTTTTTAATTTACCTTTGTTCTGCTTCTTATTCATTCTTATTAGTTACAAAACTAATAAACATTTTAGAATAAGGAGTATGTTTCTGAAAAAAGGCTGGAAGTGGTCTTTTTCCTTCCAGAGTGATACTCTTGGACAGGAGACAAACAGAATTGATGGACTTGATTTTTAAATATTGAGCTTGAAATGGAGCAACTTAATATGAGGAATGAGTTATTTTCTTGATTTACATTAAAAGGGATCAATAACCCTTGAAGTACAGGAGTGTAATGTTGACCTTGTATAATACTACTGAAGTAATTTTGTGAAGCTGGCTCAAGATATGCAGGTGTATTAGGTGAGAAATTAGCAAACAGCAAAGTTATTTTTTTCAGCAAGTTTATTAGTGCATGTACAAATTTCTGGTTGCTTCAATGACACAGTGTGCATGCTTTTTTTTGGCATTGATCAAATTGAGTAGTAAGTAATTTATACCTTATCTAATATGGCAGAGGTTCTTAAATACCTGAAAAAGGTTGCTAGGAATTCAGTGCTCTGAATTCTGAATGGATTTGGTGGTGAACAGTCAAATATTTTTGATTTTTCTGGTTGTCACTTTTTATTTTTTTTTAAAGCTGACTTTCACCAATGTTTTTTTTGATGTTGGCAGTTCAAAGACAGGAAAGGAGGAGCCACTGCCATATACAAATGTTCTTACATCTTTCATACCTCAAAACAAGTTTCATCAGTATTGATAGACTTAAGAGTTTGACATTAGGGCTGGCCTGCATTTCTTTGGGGCCCAGGGTATGTGGTGCTTTGCCTTGAGCTCTCGTTATTTACTGCTGCAAGGACTATTGGCTGTCAGATAACTCTGTAGTGTGAGTTACTGTATTTCAATAACGCTGTGGCCTTGGCCTTTAATCTGGTTACCAGAAATCTGTTATTTTCTCTTTGTAGTCCAGAGTGGCATTTGCCATGTAACAAATATTTTAAAGATTTATTTCCTTCTGGCACATAAAAATGTTTCACCAACTTAGTGTTTCTTCCCCTAAAGAAGTATGCATCTTCAAATACTCAATTTTTAATATGAGCAAGCGGCCTGACGAGCTTTATGCACCTTAACAGTATGTGAGCATTAAGGACAGGATGTTCCATTCTACAAAAAAAACTTGCTCTTTCTTTCCTTAATAACTTTTGCACAAAGGAGACTAGCCAAAGTTATTGGAAAAGCAAGCATCTGAGTAAAATGACAAATATTAATGCTTTTGAATTTTCAAGATGCTAATATTTAATTACAACTGAAATACTATTAAAGATAAAGTATATGTTTAATTTATTTCTTATACTGAAAAACATTGTAAAAAATTACTTAAGTGCAGCACAATAATTATGTGGGACTCTGCTGAAGCCTCCAGCACAGGGAAGGGAGGTGCCAGATGCAGAACTTTCTCTAAGTTGAAGCTAAATTAAAACAGAGATGGAGGGGCCTGGCGAGTGGTAGGGCATAGATCTGCCTTCCATCCACTTGTAAGCAGATCTGGCTGGCTTCCCACTGATAAAATGATGCAAAAATCTGTTGCATCCTGGACTACTGGTACAACCACAGCTGTGGGAGGCATTTAGTTTGTTATTTGCAATATATCCTATGAGGCTTTGCTATATTTCTCTGCCTGTTTTATTCATATTATGCTGTTCAGACTGACTGGTCGCACAATTTATTTAATATTTAGAGTATTAGTAAATGGAAACTTTTGCCTACCTTTTATTTTAGGCATTTCAAAAGTTTGCACAGTGATGTGCTCATTTAATATAGTGTGCAATTGACATAGAATGCAATGTGTTATTATGAACAAGCTAATTTATTTGCAGCTAATGGGTAATAAATAAAAAAGACTAATTCACAACAGATTTTCTCATAACCAATTATTTGTAAATATTTCCTCAAATATATTACCTACTCAAAAGTTTCAACCAAAATTTGAGGATAGTTAGTTCTTAGTGATTTAGGGGTGCTATTTAGGAGACTAGTTGGGATGTGAAATTTAAGCTCTTTCAAATCCGTTCATGATCTATTCTATGCCCTGATTGAATAGACACAACTTTTAAAATTGGGTATTCCCATTGCTAGTGATTACAAACTCTGCAGTAGGCAAAGCAATTTCCTGTTCTTTACATAGTTCTGTCAGGAAATAAGTTTGCCAGAGCACTGGTAAAGAAAAAACATTAAAAAAATCAAGATGTCATAGAAGTGAAGATGATAAACCACAAAAGTGAACATTTTTCAATGTTTTTGCAGCTTGAGACCAGAAATATAAGAAAATGAAATGACTGCAAGGTTAAGAAGCACACTATGAATAAGGATAAACTATTCTGAGCACTTTGCCAAATATGTTATCTTCCCAAGGATTCTGCATTATTTGTTCCTCTTCTGTCTCCTGTCCAAGGAAATGTTTGGAAACTGCTTAAGTCCCTTCTCAACCAGGGCAAATAACTTTGACTTACACTAATAGTATGTACTTAGGTCCTATTTCCATGGCACTAAGCATTTCTTAGGGTCAAATTAACTTACTAATTTTCATCAGGTAATGTAATTGATGGGTCCAAAAATCCACTACTGCAATTCAGGACCGAAGTGCTGGGGCTGTATGCAATGTATAGCCTTTCAGAGAATTATAACAAGCCCTAATTTGGGAGACCCATCAGCTCCTGGCCCTGCACAGCACCATTCCCAGGAGTCACACCCTGAGCCTAAGAGCTTTGTCCAAACACTTCCTGAGCTCTGTCAGGCTGGTGCTGTAACCGCTGCCTTGGGGAGCCTGTTCCAGTGTCCAAACACCCTCTGGGGGAAGAACCTTCTTGTAATATCCAACCTAAACCTCCCGTGACACAACTTCAGGCCATTCCCTTGGATCCTGTCACTGTCACCACAGAGAAGAGATCAGTGCCTGCCCCTCCTCTTCCCCTCAGAAGGAAGCTCTAACAGCATTGAGGTGTCCCCTCAGTCTCTGCTTCTCCAGGCTGAACAGACCTGGAGTGACCTCAGCCACTCTCTCTATGGCTTTCCCTGCAGGCCCTTTACTGTCTTTATAGCTTTCCTTTGGAGGATTTCTAATACCTTTGTATCTTTTTCATATTGTCACTATTTCTTGAATGACTTTCTAGTCACTTCTCTTAAAGGTCTTGTTCAACCTTGGCAGTTCTAGGATTCTGTGCTTCCAGTTGCTTGGCCTTATTTGCTAGTCTCTAGAATTTCCATGGCTACCATTTGGCTGGTTTTCAGTTTTTTGATTAATTTTCCTGTTGCCTTTCTGGTTGTCAGATACTTTGACAGTTTTTGCAGTTTGCAGATGTAATGTATCCTATGCTTAAAGACGGTAGGGTTCAAGAAAGTGCATTTGATTAAACTTGGAAAATTGATAGGTAGCTTTCTGTAGGAAGCAAGTGTGTGGCTTCATATGAAGACGGTGGAGAGTTCTTTAGTGAAACATTCAAAGTATCTGAAGCTAGCTTTACTAGAGCAAAGAAATAATGTTTAACACAAGTCTGGTTTTACTAAACGTGAGCTCTTGAGTGAAATAAAACTTGAAGGATGTTGTCAGAAGCTGAAACTGGGTCAAATTATTATGGATAATAATAAAAAAATATGAGAAAATGGAAATGAAATTTGGAGAGGCCTGGGCACAAAGAGGAGTTCATTTATAAGAGACAAAGCACTGAGAAAGGAAGAATGAGAAAAGGGCCTGCACATTGCCCAGGGAGTAGGTAAGAGACCAACAGATGCCTTGGCATTAGTACAATAATTTTTAAACTTCTTGCTGTTTAATTTTCACTAGAAGTATTAATGGCATGAGATTTCTTACTAATTACACCTGTGTCAAATTTGAGGAACTCGAGTGTTTGTATAAAAAATAAAGGAATAAAAAAATAGACAAAAATGTAAAAAATCACCACACTGCAACCTTACTTAGGCTTTTGTCTATTTTTTTAAGTAATGAATTATATTTATCCAGGAGTAATTGAGAATTGACCAGACACTTAAACAGCTGACATAATCTGTGACACTCTTGGAGCACTGGTAAGCTTCCTAGCATACTAGGAGGTGCAGAGCTTAGGTCACTTCAGCTCAAGTCTGATACCTAAGTTAGGACTCCAGGCCTCAAACAGTGACTAAAGATAACTCCAGGCTCCTAGTGGAGGCAGGGGGCTCCTCTGGCAGTATCTTTCCTTATTGGAAATTCTCATTTAGGCATTTCAATTGACTTCCTGAAGGAGGTGTCAATGAATAGTATTTTCTCAGACAAACTTCACTTTATACTTTGTTGACCTAAGCAATAACAGACCAATTTCAATTGCTGGAAAAATACACCTTGCTCATAAACATCTGGAAAAAGTCAACGTGACTTCTTCAGCAAACGTGGTGTCAACAATGCCTACCTACAGTAATAGAGTAAGCACGCCTTATAGGTAGAAGAGAAACAAAATGTGACATAGATTTTAGTAAAATTCTAGCTTTTAGTAAATATCTTAGTTTTGACATTTTGTTCAGCTGTTCTATGATGAACATGATGAAGATGAAATTATGATAAAGGGAGTTAGGATGATGATTGAGAAAAAAGTGATATTCAGATGGAAAGCCTAGAATTCTAGCAGAGGTACTAAACTGATGTCCTAAACAATGCAGGGGGAGTTCATGGTGTGATGATGTTTGCCTTCACTGATGTCTTGGATGAAGAAACAGGAAATTCTTGTTTGGTTTGTAATTGTTAAGCTAGAGCTACTTGCAGAAGGGAAGGTCTGTGTGCATTTTAAAGTGCAGGGATAGAATTCAGAATTTTATTGATAAACTGAAGAAATAATATATGTACAGTTCACAAAAGGAAAGAGCTAACTGATGCTAAGATTTTAAATACTTGGTGAGAACATGATCTAGGATAAAAAGTGACTTGGGGTCCTGTCCAGGTAACAAGCTGGCCTTGAGGCTAAGTATGGAATGTTACTACAAAAACCATGATTGGGATCATCATTTTGAGTTGTGAAATGGGAATTTTGAATAATGCCTTCTAAAAGTAAAACATAAAAATATTTTAATCAAGGAAATTCTAATGATAAGGACATAGCCATTATAGAACCGCGTATAAAAATCTTTAAATGTGACAGCCTAGAGCTAGGACAAGAAAATGGAAAAAAACCATAACATCTCTTCTTCTCAGTCTCATAAAAGTGTGTTCGAACACTGTGAAAGGTCAAACAAAATCGTTTTTGGGTACAAGTAATGGCAACAGATTCTTGAACTGCTTTAGAAATGCTTCCCAGTCCATGTAATAACTGCCATCTCAAACTGGTTCATTTTATTGATTGAAAACATTCCTTTCATAAAAAGAAAATATACTGGTGTGCATATCTGTGCTTTTCAACAGCTAATAAAGTAAGAATTAAGTTATGTACTGACATGTAACCTACTCATAAATGCTAATTCTGTTCCTAATAATTCACAAATATGCAGTCTTCATATTAGCATTATAATGCTGATACATTAATCACATTCTATTTGTATATGTACTGTGGCATCCATATGGCATGTAACTGTGAACTTGGTGTGTATTAGAAGGGTGTGTTTTCCAATGAGTTTGGGCTTTCACATGTGTGGTGGGGTTTTTTGTTTGTTCGGTTGTGCATTTTGTTTTGGTTTTTGTTTTTTTTTTGGGGGGCTTGGGGTTTTTTTGCACAAAACAGAAGTCTGTATGACTTATCTTCAAATTATGGCACAACGTGTCTTGCGATATGATGCTAGAGAATCCTTCTATTTGTTTCCCTTATCTTCTATGATCAGGATAAAGTCATAAAGGCTGCTCTTGCATATGAGAGTTTTCTGCTCCTTTCTGCTATAACATACATGTCTTCTAGTATGTTCTTATTTGTGTATAATATTTGTCTTATGAAATGTTGTGCTCAGATTATTTAGAGTAGATACAAACAGAACAGTCTTGGTTTTTGAGAAAATGAACACTCATAGAAGTCTTTGGGACTGATTTAAAAGTGTTTTGTTTGATATGAAATGGTTCTCTCGTTTACTGCTGTGTGAGGCTTTAGAAAAGATTACATAAAGCTCAGGATAATGAATCATGGAATTCAAGCAACCAGTTGGATCATCCAATCTTTCTGCTTATATAAAGTGAATCTCCAAAGTGTATTTTCTAGTCTACTTTTTCGGTTGTAATCATCAAGAGCTAGTGGGTTTCTGCCACCTACCAGTCAGGCAGTTCTATGGCTTAATACACTCAGTTTATAGAAAGATTTTTCCAATGATGCATGTGTTCATAGTAGTGTTTCTCATTGTTCTTTCTTGATCCCAGTTAAATGGGTACTAGTTTTCCACACATGAATAATCATCTTATGTGGTCCATGTGTATTTGGTTAAACTTTAGTTATTTGTATGCCTGTGTGTGCCTAAGCTAGGTGGAGGTCATAGATGGTAGAGGTAGCAAGTTTCTAAAACTGTCAGCAGATATCTTTGCAAGTTCAGTTTTAAACCACTGAAGTTTAAAGCTGTTGGTGTATAAAGTCCTCTCCTCTTTAAATAAGAAGGATGTGTTTTTAAATAAGTGAAATGTTCAATAATCAATATTGAAAATCAACTTTTATATTTGCCGAGCCACCCAGATATAACAGGCAGTAGGACAACTTTTTGATGACAGCTGAGTAATAATGATCAAATGAAAGCTGCAGCATTGCTGTCTAGAAAGATGGGTCACTGCCTTCAATCTGTATTTGTTCAGTGGTTGGGAAACTAATACCCTGTGGTATCAGTTTGAATGTATTAAATGGATAAAAGAATTTGAGTTGTAAGCTTAGAGGAGGTTTTAAGAATAAAACTAAGTTTTATAATTCTGTTGAATGCTTATGAAGTAAAACCCCTTAGACTTCATGCCTCTAGATTCTAGTCTCACACTTGGATGCCATGTCTACCTCCTTCTGCAAAGGCTGAAAAACATGGGCAGGGATTCAGAGAATGATGTATGTCTTCATGGAAGATTAGGGCCTGAGCTGTTTTATCCATCATTCTGAAGTACTTCTACCAATAGCTGCTATCAGAATTTACCCTATTTCCAAAATGTTCTTGATCCTTTTACTATAGCAGTGCCTTTTGCACTGGCTAGATCGTTAAAGGCTCTACAGAAATCTAGAAACAGAACTTTTTAAACTTTTGGTAGAAAATACAATATTTGGGCAGTTTTCTGTACAGCAGATTTTGATGTTGCCCTTTTATATCTTTATTATGTAGTGTACCCAATGATCGAGGCAGTGAGAGCAGAGCCTTTGCCTTGGGTCACTGGTGGGTTTTACTCACTTTAGGCCGGATCCTGGCTGTTACATCAGCTGCAGTTTCCTGACACTGGTCTTGCAGCACAATTGTGTAAAAGAAGAGCAGTAGTTGTATTTATTTGAACATGAAAGTATGAAGTGAAGCATGCCATCGGTTGCAATTGGTAATAATAGTCCTAGGGTGTGGGAGACAGTCTGACACATTCCCTTCTGTATGTGTGGTGCTGATG
Organism: Camarhynchus parvulus; assembly: GCF_901933205.1. Classification (NCBI taxonomy): domain Eukaryota; kingdom Metazoa; phylum Chordata; class Aves; order Passeriformes; family Thraupidae; genus Camarhynchus; species Camarhynchus parvulus. Next base: position 35,663,355 of record NC_044575.1, read on the forward strand.
CTCTGCAAGATGTAGCATGTCCACTGGCTTCTCTGTACAGCAGCAGAAGGGAAGCAGAGATCCCTGTGCACTTGTGCCTTCCAAAAACTGAGTATGGACTTTTTCTTCCTCTGTGAGGTGGTTTATTATATAAATAGCAGCTGCATATAGACAAAAAAAAAAATTTCAGATGCATTCGAGCAAAAGGGAAGAAAAAATGCCAAGAGCAAGTGTTTTTCTACAGTTTGCATTTTTACAGAAACATGAATTATTTTAAGTTTGTCTTCTACAGACAAATGAGAGAAAACGGTAAAAATTTTTTAAGTTTGAGATATGCTGTTTTTACAGGTAGAGAGGTGAACTGGATTTTCTTACAAGTAAGGTGGAGAAATGTGGCAGCAAGTGAAGAGTTGTGATGTGGTCAAGGTTTTCTTTCTTTGTTGAAATACTGTTATTCTTGTGAGGAAGTTGAACTGATTGTGCATGTGTATATATATATACTAAAAGGCAACTGGTGGAAAAGAGACTTGGAAAAGGGGGAAGATAATATTTGCAGGTATAGAATTAAAATAATTTTTTCTCTCCTTGTGGCATTGTGCACATAAATGTAATTGTAAGAAATGATTAATTTGAGGTTTCTGTAATAGTAACTGCAAATTATGTAAAATATGGGAGTATACATGTATAACTATAACAAAAATATGCTCACTATGTAAAACATGCTTTACTATGTATTTGAAGAAACAAAGCCAAAATACACCAAACTTTATGTGATTATTTGAAATTTGATAAAGGTTAGTCCATTAAACAGCTCATTATTATTTGTTCTGTTAAGAAATAAACCTGTTGAACTGGAAGAAAGCAAATTTGTTCTTATTTATTTATGTGATGGAGGTGTTTGAAATGGCCTTTTAAAGAAATGAGTTTACTTCTGAAAAATGACGTGTTTGTTTCTTCTGTGCCATGTTAACTTTATGGATTAAATTGATTCTTAAAATATCAACAAGCCATATTTGGAAGAAAGTGGGGGTTTCCCCCTTATTCCAGAAAATGCTAAATACTGCACTGCTACTTGAGTAGCTCATGAAATTATGCTCATAATACCAGAATCAGCTTTTACATTAATTTGGTTTTAACTAAAAAGTATTTACTTTACTGTCTGTTGAAAAATAATTGTCTTTTTTTTTTGTAAATGACAAGTACAATATTTCTGATTTTTCTTATGTCCTCCAATGTGAACCATGTCATTTTGCAGATTTCTCTTTTTTTTTAACTGCCATTTAAAATGATTACATGGAATACAAGACTGTAGATAAATGGGTCTTATTTTACTTAATTTATTTTGCAATAAATCAAGTATGTAAGGGAAATATGAGTGTGTGGGTTCTCTTGCCTATATTTGTGAAACCCCACTAAATGGCATTGGGTGTTCTCAGTGCGATTGCAGAGGTGCAATTTGAGTATACTTCAGAAGTTGAATAGATGAAGCCAATAATGTCCCAGTGGTCCTTTGAATTTGGCCCCATGAAATTAATTTCCACCTCAGCTTGTACACAGAATAAATTAATTCATACAGACTCAGTATTGCTCTTCTACAATCTGTGTAATTGCTTGTTTATACCAGCACCTGGTAGGTCTCTTTATCTCTGAACTTTTGTGCTCTGCAATATTAGCTTGTCTAAGGCTGTAAAATTAAAAGTTACTTAAGGATTTTATTGAGCTGAAGGGATTGTGTTTTTCAGCCATAGAGGGTTTGTTTACTTAGTAGTGATTCAACCCCACCCAGTTGTAAGGCCAGCCCAAGCTGTTATCACACAATGGGACTTGGTGTTTGACCATAACTGCACGTCTCACTCAACAGGCAATCAGCATTTTAATTAGTGATTAAAGGAAAGTCATTGTACTCTAGCTGCTTTATCACAATAGCCTAATAATTTTGTGTTGAATAAATAGATAATGCAAAAGGGAAACCTCCCCTCATAATGTTGTTGTCAGTAAGGGCTCTTTTACTCATTTGTGTATGTATTAAAACACACATGACATGAATAGAGGTAATTATAATTACTGCAGGTTTTTTGGCAGATTAGCTGATATTTTTTTCATTGTAAACCTTTTCCTTTATAATGCCACTCCAAAATGAATGCAGTATTTAAAAGTTCAGATAAAGGTAAGCAGTGGTGGCTCTGGTTCACCAAGCTGTGTGGATGTGAATGATTGATTTGCTCTGTGCATCACTGGAATGAGGTAACTTGCATCATGACTGTGATGTACTGTGTAATTGATGCAAGCCCTTTCATAGCATTCTGTGATTGAAATCAATATTTATTTGGAGTGCAACAAATGTAATAAGCTGCATTTCTTGTGTGAGCATTGGTCTGGCTCCATTTCTAGTTCAGTTTTGTAGAAGATTGTTCAGAAGCAACTGATACGTGTTTTGGTATGTTTAAAGAATTAGTTAAGAGTATACAAACAAGATATGGAAAACAGTCTGGTCTGAAGCTATGTGTGCACAGTTAAGGTATTCTTTTTATTATGAATGGACTGACAGTTTATTCATAATTTTATTTACTACTACAAATATTCTTTATATATCATAGATGGCAAATCTGCATGGCTATGCTTCACTATGCTTTTATTTATACTAACAGTGAATGTTAAATCCTAAAACATGTAATATTTTGGTGACAACAAAAATCTCCCCTTCTAAGTATAAAACAAATTTTTGTCTAAATAGATAATTGCAAAATTGCTGTAAATATAGAAAAATTGCTGTAAATATAGAACTTTATTTATAACAAGGATACATCTTTAATGAATAGGGTGACTTGGCATGAAGGTTTTCTTTGCTTTTTAATTTTTTTTTTATTTTATGCTGACAAGCCCTCTAACTTGTAATGAACTCAACCATTTGTAACTTGGAAATTAGAGGGCATGGTAGATAAAGGGACATTGTCAAATAGACTGTTTTGGGTAGTTTGCAAAGGATTTATACTTTGCAGTATTTATACTTTGCCCAGTTTTGATTACTTAGATTTGAGTGTTACAGCTATTGTCATCTATGTTTGCTTTGCTAAGCTGTTAAGTTCAGGTGTAGAAGTTCAGAGAGCTGTGAGGGCAGGGACTTTTTGCAGTCCCTTGCTTCATGATGTGCTTTTGAAGCGTTAACAGTTCTTGTTCTGAAGTGTCAACACCCACTCCATGCTCTCTTGATACTCATGGTAATCCTCACTGCTGATAACTTTGGCATGTTGAAACAACAAGCTCGCCCACACCTGACTCAATAAAAGGAGCTCTGAAATAAATTGAGTGGTAATTTACTACTAGATTCTTTTATGAGTGATGTCACACCATTTTGCATGTTATATGATTGAAGGTATCCGAAGTGTTTGCTGTGTGAAACATGCAGAGGGCAGCTTTCACGAACAAGTGTGCATATTTGGTTTGTCTGACCTCTCTTACCACCCCTGCCCCACACATACTTCCCACCTCACCTGACAGGTGAAGTCCACAGAGGCATTGAGGCATTTTGGCTTTTTTTTGGTGTTGAAGTAGGAATTAACTATATTCAGGTTTTTTTCCCATGGGTGATTGTTAGTGCGGTTGAAGCAAGAATTACTAACACATGTGGCTTTATAGAATTTCTGAAGTACCCATGCAAACACCTTAAATGCTTAGAGCAGAGAGAAAATTAAATATTTGCTGTAAAGATCGGATGGCCAGCATGAGCAATATGAAAGTGATGGAGAGACATGAGGCACAAAAGGTCCAGTTAGACTGGAGATAGAAAAGGGGACTGTTAACTCCACCTGTATAGCTGTAGAAATGATGGCTCATACTTACACTTTATTTTGGTAACTGGAAGTTTTTCAAGACTTCAGTAGAAAGAGTGCCTCGATTGCCTTCCTATTTTGTTCCATGGCAACATGCAACTTCTATTTACATACACTCAAAAAAAGAGAAAGGGCTGAGTTGCACTTTATTATTTGGGGAAAAAAAAAGTTCAACAAATCTGACATCTTGAAAACTTTTTTTTTAAATCTTAAATAAAATTAGTCATAGAATAGAGTCATAAAATGTTAAGGACTGGAATGAACATTAAAGATCAACTTCCCCTGCCATGGGCAGGGTATGTCCCACTAGAACAGGTTTAAGACCAAGGCCTTATCCAGTCTGGCTTTGAACAATACTGGGGTTGAGTCATCTACAGCCTTTCTGAAAAACCTGTTCCAGTGTCTCCCCACCCTTACAGTAAAGACTTTCTTCCTAATATCTAACCTAAATTTCTCCTATTTTTCTCTTGAAACCCTTACTCCTTGTCCTATCACTACAGTTCGTGATGCAAAGACCCTCTCAGCTTCCCTGTAGGTCCCCTTCAGATACTGGAAGGTTGTTGTGAAGTGTCCATGCAACCTTCTCTTCGCCGGTCTTGACAACCTCAACTTCCTCAGCCTGTCTCCATAGGACAGGTGCTCCAGTCCTCTTATCAGCTCCATGGCCTTCCCCTGGGCTTGCTTCAGCAGTGCTGTGTCCTTAGGGTGGTGGCACCAGAGCTGAGCCCAGTGCTTCAGGTGGGGTCTGAGCAGAGCAGAGGGGCAGAATCCCCTCCCTCTCCCTGCTGGCCATGCTGCTTTGGCTGCAGCCCAGGATGGGCTTGGCTTTCTGGGCTGCAGTTCCACATTGCCAGCTCAGTTTGAATTTTTTGTTAACTGCCACCCCCAGTCCTTCACAAGGCTCTCTCAATCACTTCTCTGGTCAGCCTTTAGGTGTTCCTGGGGTTGCTGTGACCCAGGTGTAGGACTTTGCACTTTGCTGGACTTGATGAGATTTGTATTGACCCTCGTCTCAAGTTTGTCAAGGACCCTCTGAACAGCATCCCTTCCAAATTTCAAATATATATGTAATATATAGCTTAATAGGGAAGACATATGGCACAGGTGAGGTACCAGCGCTAAAAGTTGCGGAGTCATAATCCCCCTTTCTCGTAGGTTTCACAACAACCTATGAATGAATGAATTCTGGTAAATATCAAGCCCACACTTGGGGGTGCTCCCATAATTACAGTACTGTTGAAATGTTACACCTGAATAACAGTAACAGTATCTAACAATATTCATGTGGTAAGCCTCACAGCAGTATATCAAGTGATTGGTAGCTTACATAGCAATACCTTACAGCTGTCCAATATGGAGAATTTTGGGTATACATCTAAATCTAAGTCTTAGTTGTCAGTTTTAACACAAGGCAGCTTAATTAAGAATTATCTTTTCTGCTACAGACATCAAGTCATGGAACGATGCTCATCCTAACCCCAACCCATTTCCTTCTATCTGTTCTGTGTCAGGTTAGACTAGGAGTCCATAGGAATGACAGTGCCAGAGACCTCTGAGATGCTGGGCTGCCAGCCTCCAGTGTGGCCCCCAGACCTGCTCGGGTCAGGACACCATCAAAGCTATGGACCATCATTGGCAGGAAGCAGTCTGGAGGTTTTGAAACAAGATGTGCTTGTGGTGGTCACTTCAGATGTAAATAATAGGGCATCAAAATAATTTTTGGGTAGCTGAGTCATAATATTAGTGTGACTGTTTAATTCAAAGATGGCCTCTGACGTAACTGGAGCTGAATTTTTTTCTTTCAATATGAAGTTCTAGGTGATCTCTTCACCCGTCCACCCCTTACATACAGTATTTTAGCGGATTAGCAAAAATAGTTAGCTGTACTTTTTTAGGTTGCTAGTGAACATGCTTTTCTGCCTTCTGTTGCTGAGGAGGTTAGTGTTACCAGCTATTTACAATTATATCCTCTTTCCTAGTATATTAGAATGATGCTCTGTGAGACCCTGTCATGGTTTGACACTGGCACAATGCCAGTGCCCCATGAAAATATACTTCCCTGGTGTTTGCTGTGAGATGTGACCAGGAAATAAGCAAAGCAGGCCTCTACCTTAGGAAAAAGTTTATTAACTAGACTACAAAAGGAAAACAAACACACACACACACCTGGAAAATGAAAACTCCACAAAAAGCATTTCCTCCTCCCCCCCACCACATTTCCAATACATCTTCCAAATTTCAACTCTCCATCCATCACCCTGTAAATACTCAATTCCAGTCCATCAAGAGGAGAGGAGTCCTTCTTGGGGCCATGGTGACCTCTTCCTTGCATGCCCAGCGCTCTCACCACTGGACAAGGAACAGAGCGGCTTCAAGGGTTATCCTTTTAAGGGTGCTTTGACCAGTTCCAAAAAAAAAGCACAGTTTTCTCTCATCTCGGGACCTCTTGTCCCCCCATACTTGTCTACCCCCTGGGGCCGGGGGTCGCCAAAACTGAACCCTCTCAGTTCTGAGCCATCGCGCCTCCCCCTGCATGCAGCCTCTGTGTCGCGAGGAAGCATGGTTCTGTCCATGGCTGTACCAAAAAGAGTCCAGCAACCAGCTACCATCTCTTTCCAGCCTCTTCTTTCTCTCCCGGCCTCACTCACTGCTCCAACTGTCATTCACTTGCCCATTTCCTCTTTATCATCCACTCCATCTCCCCTCCGGGAAAGGTCCAAATGCTCTGTGAGGTCTTCATTGTCCAGGAAGGGGTTAACAAACTCCTGCACTCGGCCAGGCTCCTTCCCTGCTGCACTCCCCCCTTCCCCCTCCTTCTTCACAGGCCGATATCACTTCAAGGCCACAGGCCCGTACCAGCTTTCTCTCTCTCATCTTCTAGCTGGGGGGTTGCTGCCCAAATATCTTCTCGGGGCCTCTCTCCCTCTGTCTCTCCTGGGGGGGGCTGCCGAACGCCTCCTGGTGCCCCCCACCACCCTTCCATCCTGAGGGGTCAGGCCTACCTCTGCCGGGCCGCAGGTTTCCCCTCCCCCGCCCAGCTCAAAGCCGGGCAGGGGAGGCCTTGCCTCTTTGCTGGCCGGAAATCAAAGAGAGAGCCCAAGGGAGTGCTCTGCTTCTAACCCCTGTGTTCTCAGAGGCGCATCCACCCTCAGTGGCCAAGCCTGGTGTCAATTTAAAATCTGAACACCTATTGGCCTCTGGCCGCTCCATTCCCAGAAAACCTGCTTCCTGTAAACCCACGACAGACCTGATCAGTTATATGCATTTGGAATGAGAGGTAAGTTAAGGCATTTTTAGTGAGAGGATTCATACATAGAATGATACTGGACCATTTTGGTGTCATGGCCACTATCTCTCTTTTGCTGAAAAAAGAGCTGGAAAAATGGCAAAAAAAAAAAAGACTTGAAGCCATTCAATTCTTACTTGCTATGCAAATAAATGATAGAAAATATCCCAAGCAAAAAAGAAGCCAAGTTTTCCTGTGAATGATAGCCATAAATGAAAGTGCAGTTGAATGTCAGACTTTTACATGGTCCTTGTTAGTAAAACAGTGATGGGTGGAGACTCTCAGGTGTAATAACAGGGGTGAGGTACAGTAGTCACTACTATTTCCATAAAAGCTTAATTTTAAGATAGGTTTTTCAAAAAAAAAAATGAAAACTGTGTGGTGCTATTGTGATTCCTGATATCAATTTGTGATAGCAGCTGGGTGCTCCATCAGCTGTGCTGTGTCTCTGTCTTCCCAGTCTCACCTTTAGCTGAAGCAATGCCCTGTGAGTTGATTGAATCAGGAGGAAAATAACTAAGGGAAAAACACTGCAGGGAAAGGTGAGCCTTTATTCCAAACTGGTAGGACAGAATTGCTCTGGAAGCAGGTAATATTGAGAAGATAGATGCTAAGTGATTATGAGTCAGAGACAAGGGTGTTGAGGGAGGAAATGGAGGCCATGTCTTTGTGCTGTGCATCTCCATGATGAAGACCCCAGGCACAGATCCTATAAAGCTGCCAAGCCGGTCAACATTCCAGAACAATCAGATTGTAAACTAGAAAGTCAAAGGGTGAAACATCCCTGGTAGTATGCTCAGTCCCCTAACTCTCCAGTGACTTTTTTCCCTGGTAAATTGTCATATGACAGTCACTCTGTTCACTTAGTAGTTCATATTCATATTGCTTAAAGGCTAAGAAATATCTCTGTGCTGCAGAGAGCAGTTGCACATCTGGAAGAGGATTTAGTGTTGGTGCATTTACTTGCAGTCCAAGGACGGCTATCTCCCTCGTGAACAGTGTGACAAGCTCATTTTATTAAAGAAAAAATAAAATTGGCATGAAGCTTTATATGGTACTTCTAATGACCGTTAGCTAAACTGTTGCAGAATTGCATATATTTCTCTGCTCTGTTCCTTTGGCTTGAGGTTTTGATGTAATAAGCAACTTCTCCTGTAACACTATGTAAATAGAGCAAAGTCCTCTCTACTGTCATTATTAATACTATGCTAGCTATATTATGTAGTATTATATGTGCTCAACCAATACCTGTGAGAGCGAGATGGGTGTTACATCATGAAGATTTCCTAACACTGGAATTACTAAGCTGGTTGTTTAGATAGGTTTTCTAATAACTGTTTTGTATGCTTAGTACTGTAATTACTTCTGGCAGATGGCAATAAATATGTGAGACTCATACTCTTTATAATACCTCTAAAATTAGTTTAATAGTAACTTCATACTTGTATCAAATGCTATTATGATAGTTTTTGGCATCATGAATCAAATATCACCCTTCATTCCTATCTGCTGGAACATGAATGTGTGTTTGTGGAGGGAAGGTTCATTCTTTTTTTTTTTTTTTTTCTTTAGAGTCACTCTCATGTGACTTGGGTGTCTCTTAAAAGATGGCCTCCTTCCTTTGCAAATATCACAGAAGAGCAGGGGTGTAGAATCCTGGTGTCCCTCCTTCCTGATCTGGTCTTTTGTAGTGTTCCTGCTGTTGTGTATTCCTGCTGAGATTAAACATTGTGGCAACATGCCAGTCTATTTTGGGGAACCTGCCAGTTTGGGAGTGGAATGTTCATTACGATGTGTTCCATGCCTTCCTTCCTAAACAGTAAATGGATAAATGCTAACTAGCTGACTTAGCCAGTTTATGCTGACTTTCAGCTCTTCTATTCTTTAGTTGGACCATCCTGGCTGATAAATGGCTTTGCTTGATGTGATGCAAGATCAGTTTTCTTCAGCCTCTTAGCCAATTCTTGATATCTTCCTTCTAGTGTACAATCTTATTGACAGAAAACCCATGATAATTTTGATACCATAAAAATTTTATTAAAAACAGAATAAGATCAAATAATGGAAATAGCATACTGATTATGTTTTTAATAGGCAGCATTATTGATGTCAAGTTATAAGGCAATGTATATTTTCATGCACTGGATTTTGTAGCAATCTGTACATATTAGCAGTTCAGAATCCTTTTGCAAACATGCAGATTCCCAGTAGTCCTTTCCTACTGTAGTTATTAATGCAGCTGCTACTCATCACCAGTGCTATTATCCAGAATTATCAACAGTTAATCAACATGTTATCCCAACATGCTATCCTCCTAAGCTAAATTTTAAAACACATTTTTATAATAAAAAACCATGAAAAAATGCTGTAAAATTTATAAGTTGGTTCTAAACCTTTTAAGAACGTGTGATACAATAATATGTTGAGTTTTTCTAAACTAACATAAATGGTAGGTACTTGTCAGATAAATGTTATTAACTAGTTTTAGGTTAATACTATTCTCAAAAAACACTAGAGGATCTACTTGGAAATTAGGATCCTCTCTACTTAAATGTCTAAACCACAAGTGAAAATATGGCCATATTCATGTGGAGCTGACATAATGTTAGTTACTACTTTATGTTAGACCTCCTCTTCCTTGACCTAAGGCATAGATACAAATTTGTTTTAAAACTAAATGTTTACAATATACAAAACAAATGTGGTTGAATATAAGTGTGTGTCTGAACATGTCTCTGTATTTATATTTTTATAGATGAATTTGAAGTTATTTACTTAGATTCTGTCTACTTTGTTGGGGTTGGACCAAAGCCTGAGGTAGAGGGACTCCTTTTATTAAATGATTAGTATGACATCACTGTAGCTTCTCTGAAAATGTTTGTTGTCCCTTAAATGCAGGAGTCACTGTCAATGTTCCTTCTTATGCAGTTTGCATTTTTTGACGTGCTGCCAAAACCAGTAAAGTCTTACAATATGTATTCTGCACGAACACCTTCAGCATTTTCACATCTGAATTGTCACTCTTTGATAAAATATATTGTACCTGTGCTTGCAGAACCCTCTCTAATCCTCTAGCTTCTCGTTTTACATAGAGAGAGGTTTTTTGTCATGAACATCCTGGATAGAATAACACTTTCAAAATTTCTTAATTATTATTATACTCTAAAGTGTCAAATAATGTTATTTTTGGCAGGCAGTAATGCAATTATCTTTCTAATTAGGTTTTACAACTTTGTAAACATAGAGTTCAATTAACTGAGAACTAGACCTGAAAGAGCATTCCCCTTTGTTACTTAGTTATTTTGGTGTAAAACTGAATGGTGACAGTCTTACCTAGTGTAGTTTTAGTGAGGTGGTTTTGGTGTTTGTTTTTTTTTTTTTTTTTTTTTTGTTTTTTTTTTTTTTTTTTTTTTGGTTGTTTGATATTTCAGCTTGAGTAGAGCTACAGAAGAAACTCGTCAAAGAACTTCTAATTTGTGGTGTTTTTCTAATGGCAAGTGCAGAGTTTAATTTTTGAGTGGATATTTGTGGAGTAGATGGTGGGTCTACTTCTTTGAGCTAGTTTCATACATAATATATTTTGATACAGCAATATTTCATATTTCATTGATCAAAACAGACTGACCACATCAAATTGGCAATGCTGCATGGAGCTGGGGAGAAAACAGTGCAGTAAGGAGAAATTAAAAAGACATCTATACATTGAGTAGTCATTATGTGTGCATGAGGGCATTGCCTGCTTGTCTTACTGGACATCTTTCATATAGAACATGTAACTTCTTACAACCCATTTTTGTGGTTTTTAAATGTGCTGTATTACAAGTACAGCATTGCTCAGGCTCTCTGAAAGCTGTGCCAAATTTGTGCCAACTGTGCCTTCTCTTCAAGTGGTCTTAACTGTCTCTGAATTATATAGCCTTCCAAGAGTGCTTGATAAATGAAAGGCTGAAATAATGTTTGTACTGCAACTTAAAAATATGCATATGGTGGAGCTATTCAGAAGTAAGGAGTTGAACCAGCACATTGGTCTTCCATCACTCAACCAAAGACACAAAGATGATTGAATTCAGTCTTAAATTTTACAGAACTAAATTTAATGGTGAGTGCAATCACACTCTGTGGTGATTGTTTTCAGTGCTGCTTTATTAAGTTATGTAATGGCAGGGGTTCAAACTGGAGAGATTGTTGAAATGGTAGATTTAGAGACTATGTTAGAATGCTTGTCAGTAGCAAGTATATGGGTTTTCAAAGCACAGAGGTTTTTACCTAGATATTGCTGCGGCTTTTGATTTTTATTTAAATAGTTTGGAGGTTTTAGACTTAATACCCTGCTTTTAAAAAATGTTTTAAAATCTTGTTTTATTCCCCAAAGATTTGTTTTCTGCTGTTGCGATTACATGATGACAGCTAGCTGGCTTTTAAAATTGATCAGGAAGTATTTTGGCAGTCATTCAGTGTTGTAATAGCGCTTTAATGGATATGAGCTATTCACCCAGATCAGACTCAATGTCAAAACAGGCGAAAATACAGCTGTCACTCTGGACAAGAAGTTGCATATATGCAAGCAGCTGCTAATAATACTGGAAGGGAAGCCTTATAATAATGCTTTAAAGGTGCATGTGTGTATGTGCACACATACTGCTTCTACATGTGCAGACATCTTGTAATAAATATGCCAGAGACCTTAGTTTCTGGTCATGGGTGTGCTTAGAAAAAAAAAGAGAGAAATGAAATATATACTCTGACCTTTGAGGAAGTTGTGATCAGTTCATTATGTGCTGCTGGGCTCTCAGGTTTTTTTGAAGTAAGAACCTCTGAATAACGCGTTGCTAGGAATGTGGCGTGAGTTTTCTGTTTTAACAAAATGATGACTGTTGTGGGTCCTTATTTAATGCATGTGTGTTTTGATGTTGATTTCAGTGGGACTTTGACCATGCATAGAGAAGAAGAATATAGCTATAGAAATGCACTGGCTTTTTAAAGGCAATTTTCTGTTAAAAATTTAATATCAGTGCCTTAATGTTCATATGTAGGTTAGAGTCTCCCTTTTGTCTCCTTTGTGAGTGTCCTAAGGTTTGAATTGGTTGCATATATAATTTACTTTGAGACCCTTTGATGTTAGAGAGGTGATTGGATAATCTTCATGTGGACAAAAGCATTCATACTTTCCTATTGAGAGAAGAACATAGAGTTATACATAGAGCTGATGTTTGATGTAAATGGAAACTGATTTCTAGGCATGATATGCATTCTATTCGTTATTTTATGGCAGTGATAAGTAAATGTAGAGTACATAAATGCTTTTTTGTTTGACTAAATAATAAGAAAGTTAAGAAACGGCAAGAATTGAGCATGTGTTCTGCCCTCCTTTAACATACAGTAGCACATGTCCTGTTTAATACAGACTATTGCAGAAGCTAATTGGATAGCATGCAGCTAATCATGGTGGTTGTGCTTGGTTTTTCTACTTCTGCTTGTCTTAGTGACTCTGGTGGCTTAATTTCCTGTTTTAAAGTGATTTTTTTTCCCATAGAATTTTAACTCAATGAATTTCCCAGTGTTAGAAATATGAGAGAATTGGGATATGCCAATGTACAAGAAATGCAGGATGTCCTTAGAGGATATTAAATTTGCTCATATAGCTCCCTAAGCTAAAGGGACAAATTCAGATGTTACAGGAAGGTATTCTGAGGAGGCCATAAAATATGAAGTCACTTATACTGTGCTTATAAATAAATGTAGAGGTTCTGTAATGAAGTTCGAGAGTTAAAAATAATAATGTATATGCATACAATTCTGTTCCTGACCTTTTCTTTTTCAGACACACTCAACCTGTAAACACAAAACCATTCCACAAGTGTGGGGAGGATAAAATTGGTCAACAACTTGAGAATTAACTCTCCTTTTATATGGCTTAGAGGCATAGAAAGGACTCTGAACAGGCCAGTAAAGCAGTCCATGACAAGAAGGGAAGACTCTGCCTTGGCTGAGATATCCAAGACAGGGCTGTCCTTGGGGATAGCAAGTAGGGGGAATGTGTGCCAACTTGGACAGTAAAAGCCCTGAGAGAAGGAGGAGTAGGATTGTCCATACTCTGTTCTTGTTGGGTAAAATACTTTTGGGTTTGTGTGATTTCAAGTCTGCAGTGAAAATCACACATTAGGTAGTGCTACATGTTGTGTGCATAACAAGAGTTTGTACTTAATAGATTCATTTATGCTTCTCTTTGGACATGTAGGTCTGTATTAGACTTGAAATTCTACCCATATAATGGAATAAGGTCATGTTCTATATGAGCTATTGTGTATTGCTTGCTATAACTGAAAGCTTGACATCTTTGCATGATTTTGTAACCTTCTCCAGGAAAAAGGAGTTATTTGCAAGCCATGTATTCTTCCTGGATGGCTGGGTTTTCCAGAAATGCTGAGTTTAAATATTTACAAAGTACAGGTCAGGAATTATATTGTTTTGGCTATTTAGAATAGGAGTCTCTTGACTCTGAAATTAAGGGTATAGTAGTTACTTGCTGATGCTTTGAGATACCTTACTGTTTAGTTTTTGTTTTGAAGTCAAACTGAATCAGGAGAAAAATTCTCATTAAAACGCTAGCCAGAAAGAATGTTTTCCTACCTGCAAACTGCTTTTTTTCCCCCCTCCACAATCATGTATCCCCCTCCAAAATTGAAAATTTACTTTTTTGAAAAATAACGGTGGGCATCTCTGCAATGCACCTTTTCTGCTGCCTTGCTGTTCTGTGTGAGATTTACAGTGCCTCTATCTGCTCAGCACTTTGAGTAGAAAACACCTCTTAGCTCCTTTGACTGACTGGCTTTTGGAGCTGGTTCCCACCATGGTAACCACACATGGCTGTGGAATTGGGACCATGGCAGACTTGCAGCACAGACATCTAATGACTTGCTGTGCTCGGTATAAATTGCTCAAACAGCATCCTTCCAGGTTTTCCTCTCAGGGGAGAAAATGCTTTAAAGAATGACCTTCGTCTGCCCCAGCACGTCAACCTGGAAAGTTTCTATTTGCTATTGAATTCTTGACAAGTAATAGGCAGTACTTAAACCTACTTAGGACATAAAATGGGAAAGACATGCTGCTTTTTTCTTTTAAACAGCATTGTTTTCTTTAATATTACATAAAAAGTACATTTTTTGCCTTTCAGATTTTTCTTTGCCTTTTTTTCCCTTCTGCCAAGGGATCACAAAAACAGTTTTGTTTTGAAATGTCTTCTAAACTGGAAGACCTAAAATATCTATTCAAAACCATTGCTCTCAACCTTTCATCCTTGAATTACACATTATTAAAGTGTTCATTCCCTCAGAATTGGAAGGACTAATAGCACCCTCTATGCCTGCAATAAATGAAAATACTAAAAATACTCATTATAATGCAGTCCTTTTTCTGAAATATGAAGTCCATGAGTGTTTTGCTTTAACAGAATACCACTTCATTTTTAGTCATCCTTTAAGCAAGCAGATAGCAATTGTGATCAGTTGTTCTGATATTGGTTCTAAACCAAGTCTTGCTACTTGTACTCGGTGGAAATCTCAGAAGTTTATTCATTATTGTGTTTTTTAGTACAAATAAATTATTGTTAAAATACAGGGACAAAATGTTATCAGAGATCAGATTGGTTGTTTTCCCTCTTTAAACTGAGAAAGATAATGTGCAGTTATGGTTAATTGCATGTAGTCCTTAAGTAATCCTCCACAGAAAGTTCAAACTGTCATGCTGCAGAGTTATTTTCAGGATTTGAGTTTCTTACATGTAGTAGGTGATGTTTTGGGTGGGAGTTTCTGTGGGGTTTTTTGTGGGTTTTAGTATGTTTGGTTCAGTTCTGACTTTTCAGCAATCTTCTTCTGGCTAGGTAGTGGGGAAAAAAACCCAGATACCAGTAAAGCTGAAAAAGGTAATCAAATAAATGAACCAAAACTGATTTTTGCCATTCTTTTGAATGAGTAACACTTGTGATGTTTCAAAGTGTTATCTTTGGAGATTTTTCTTGCTTGGGCAAATGGTTAGGAGAAAAAAATAATTTGTGAACATTTCCAAAAAAATATTTGTTGTTTTTGCCATTGAGGGGAATTCTTTCATTCTCAAAAGAACTGGGTGACATATTTTTGTATAACTGAGATATGTTGGGTGTTGGTATCCTTGTTTGAAAAAACAAAGCACTAGCAAAAATGGTGTGGATTAATATACAGTGTTGTAAAGGATGCTTCTAGCACATTTACTTGTTGGCTAGGGATTAAGTCGACTGTGCAGAAGCTCACTGTGTTTTAGGTCAATCTGTGAAAATGCCTAGTGTAGAACTGAAAGTTTCTGTTCACACCATTTACTCCAAATATTGTAGTCTGGATGAGATTGTTGCTGAAGTGGCTGAATTTTTTGGTAAAAGCATCTAACAAGTAGAAGATGCAATTTAATGCTTTGCACTTGATTATCATTTTTTCTGGTTGTTGTTTCCATATAGGAAGTAAATGGTGGTGCAGTTTACTTGGAACACACCCACCTGCCAGGCTCACTTTGCTTGAAAGCATGTGTATTGTGTCTGTGAGTGCTTTAGGCTTTTTTGTTCTGGGGTTTGTATGGATTTTTTTGCATTACTTTTTTTTTCTGTTATCCTGAGAGGGGTTAGTATTAATTAACACATATGCAATATGACAATTTATCATGTTCATTGCAAGTGTCTAAGGCTGATCTTTTTACACTCAGTAAATATTAAAAAAAATATTTATGTGAGAGGTTAGAAAGACTCTTGAAGTTTAATTTGTCTATTTACCACTGTTATTCCCTGAGGCCTGTATTTTATATACACACCTTTCCTGAGTATGCTCTACTACTAATTGAACTTAACCCAAGCCCCCTTGCTTTTCTCTTTTTTCTTATTCCCATTCTTCACACTCTTGAAGAGGAACAAGAAAATTCTCAGATTTCACATTTCTTTGAATTTTTAGTGAACTTTTTTTTTTGACAGCACAGGTCACTTCAGTTAATGAGGTAACGGAGCACTTTGTGGGAATGATAGAATATTGTGCCTGTACTGAAAAATTCAGGATCTAGAAATTTGGAAGAATGTAACACCCTCCCCAGCCCACAGCCACAATAACCATTCCAGCTGATGGTACCACTGGTGCTCCTGCCACATTTCCCCAGCCGTGGAGCGTGTGGGTGCACCCCGTACAGCTTTTGGTGCTGAGTTCTGAGGAAGCCCCACTGCAGTGCTGCATCACCTGTGCAAGGAACAGCAGCCGCCCTGCATGGCACAAACCTTTCTGTGGCATGTGGGAGCCTTGGGCTTAGCTTGAGCTGTAATGAAAGCAAGTCCCACACCTGTACACTTCTCTCTGTGTGTCAGCTGATGTGTCCCAGATAAGCAAACTGTTCCACCCTGCCATGTCAACATTCAGGGGGAATGTGAGGATGTATAAAACAGACTTGTGCCACTGATAGCACTGAATTTCAGGTTAGGTTTGGAGTTGAAATTTTGTCTGGCAATCACTGTGGACTATGTTGAATTACAGTGTTTTGGGCAACTACTTGGGACTTCTGTTCCATATAGGTGACTTGCAAGCTCTTTTCAAATTGCTTATTAGAATAGCTTAGCCTACACTGGTTTAAATGGTTTATTCTCTTGCTAAAATCCTTGTCCATTAAAAAATGGCAATTGTCTGTCCAAGTGTAAATGGAAAAATGACTATTTTGGCTGCTGGTACTGTCTGGAAGTCCAGTAAAATGTGTGAGATAAAGAGATCTTAATGCTATCATTGTCCCTTCTTAACGTGAAGAGGTAGTTCTGGATATCAGCACCATGAAGAGAGATGTTTGTCCTCTTGGCCTTTGCTCATGAAACTGTGTCTGCAGGTACTCTACTCTTCATGGTCTTTAGGAAACAATCGTCAGCACCACAATGCTTTTGGATGTTCCTGAGAGGAGCCATCACAGGCAGTTTAACTATATACCACATATCAGAGGAAGGAGGATCTCATGATGCCTGGTGTCAGCAGGAGTCTGTAGATCAAATAGCAGTAGTGGATTTTGACTTTGTCTGTAGCCAGCAGGTGCTAATCCACTGAAGCCTCACTCAAGCCTGTGGAACTTTTCTATACATTTATATGGCACAGCACTGAGATTTCTATACATTTCTACAGCACAGCATCATCAAAGTTGTCAAATTATTTAGAAGTGGTAACTGATGGAATTTCACAGTGCAAGTCCTTGTGGATCATGGAGTACTTGATTGCTACTATCACTTGAGTTTGTTAACAATTTCCACTGTTTGGGTTTTTTTCTCTGTTCGTGCACTGCAGGCTCAGCTGTTTTGTGGCAGGCCAGTAGCATACACACACACACACACACACACACACACTCTCCCTCTCTCTGCACAGCCACATTTTGCCCTCCTCAGTCTTAGCGAGGGGCCCGTCTGGCCAGCTCCAGCCTGTAGCAGAGAGGAACATCTGGCCCTTTGTGATTGGAAACTTGCTGGGTAACTGATTCCTTATGCAGAATTAAGGATGCTGAAATAGACCCTGATGACAGCAAAGCTTTCATGAGAGGGTTCAAGAAGTTGACATTGATGCCTTAGAACAGTTGAAAAGAAATAATGACGTGGAAGTGAACGAATATAAATAATTTAATAGGAAATCTCTGTGCAGTCTCAAATATAGTCCTTTTTTGTTCTGAAATATGTCAGTATCTGGCTATTTTGGTAGTGTTATGGAGCCAATATAAAGATCTAGAGAAGTTGTAAAATATTGTCACAAGCAGAAGAGCAGAGTCAGCATTTAAAAAGAGGAGCAGTTTTTCAGAGAACAAATTATGCAGAGTAAGATCGGGGAGGGAGGGAGCACTTTATCCATAAAAATCTTAGCATTTGACCATTACCCTGTATGTGAACTGAACAGTTTAGATGTTGACAATTTTACAGTATACTGGGCTAAAGTACTGGAAATAAAGTTGCTCAGTGTTGAAAAAAAAATGAACAAGGCTAGCCTGTTATCCAAGTAACTTGAGAAATATCCCTCTAGTTGCAGTTAATGCTTTCCTCATTAGAATGGATGTTTTTATTTTCTGTTTATTTTTTTATTAAAAAAAGAAGCTGGAGCAGAATTTGGCCATTATTACTAGGCAATGAAGTATGAATAATCATCAAGGCTCTTCTATAAAACAGTTAGGGATAGTTGCTAATATCCTTTGCTGGAGTAATCAGGGTCATTTGGAATATCAATTTATATTACCATATAAAATGCAAATAAAATACAATTACCCACCAGTTTTTAGTGTGTTTATTATACTGATGCATTTAAAATATTTTTTCAGGGATTCTATTCTCTTTGCAGCAAGTATGCCTTTTTGTGTGCTTAGCTGGGAGGTTTGTGTGAACAGACTTTCTGTCCTTTAATTTTTGAAGCCTTTTGGCTTAGGTTTATGTGACTTAATGATGTTTTAATAAGATATTAGAATATCATAAAAAGTTGTCTTCAGTAGTATGAATGTTGGAACAAAGTACAGTTTCTTTAGTGGACTTCATCTGTAACAGTTTTCTGGGTTTGAGACAAGATTTGTATATACTAATCTGGGAGGCAGTAGACCTAATCTTTTATAGGTTTTGGTGGCAGGTTTTCTTTGAGGCTGTGTTTTGGTTTTGTTTTGTTTGTGGGTTTTTGTTTTTTTTTCCCCAGGAGTCCTCTTCTGCTATCTGATTGCACTCTAATTCCCATTGTATTCAGTCTTCTATAGAAATACTTAATGTCAGGAAGGAGATATTTACTGGAATACACAAGTCCAGAATTCATCATGATTCAGTGTGAAATCTGCTCACCCTTTGCTCCCCACCCCCTCTTGAATTGGAATGAAATGTGCCTTAAACTGAAGTGAAATACATCACATGCAGCAACAGTGGGCCCTGGCTTCGCCTCTATTCCTGGTGTGAAATCGATACACTATCTTTCCTCCTGACCTGTTCTGTGACCTCCATTGCAGCTTTCATGCTGAACAGCAATTGCTTTGAACAGTCTGGGTCTGCCACAGCTCACAAATGATTCTCAGCTTCTGTCTAAAACTGGTGCTGATAACAAAGGCTTGATTTTAAATAATGCAGTTGTAGTCATCTTCTAATTATGAATTACATGAAAGTGCGTGGTCTTCTATTATGAAACACTTTCAATAGCATGAGCAGCATGTTTGCAGCCAGAGTAACTCCTCACTGAGAAGACAGAGGAGTTCTGTTCCTAAACGTATCTGATAAACTTTATGTTGTTACTGAAGAGGACAAATGTGTCAAATAGTTAAGTATTTTTAAGTGACTGAACATTTTCTTTTGACTTTATCATTGACTAATATAGTGCCTTTTTTTTACTAGTATTTGAATTTTCAAAGGTAAAAACATATTAGCTAATACCTACATTTAAAGTAAGGAGACCGTTCTTGAAATAAGATATTTTAAAGCTGTTGCAAAACTAAACAAAACTCAGTGCTTTGCTTAAAAAAAAATCACACCAGAAATAAAATGGATTCTTCATTCCTGATTACTAGCTAATAGTTATTCATTAAATACTAGGATTTTGTCGATTTATTTATTTATTTATTTTTGAGTGTGATTTACTTAAGGATTACTGAAAGCAAAGACAAATTGAAGATATAATGGGCATTTATGCTTGCACCAAGAAGTCTATTGTGCTATTATCTAGATTGCTTTAATAGCCTTTACTGGCTTTGAAATCAAGAAACTGCATGAACTGCTGGATAAACATTAATTTTTCCAAAATTTTGTGGTAGGAAATAGGATATCTATGGTTTTCTATAATAAAATGAATGTCTCTTAATGGAGCATTCCTCTGCTATTTTTCTCCCCTGACCAAAATATGACTGTAGTAATTTTGCCATCATGATTGAAGTAAAAAAACACTTTCAACATAATGTAGTTTACGAAGCAGTGCTAAACCCTGTAATGATAAATGGACTTTCTGGAATTTACTAATTTGTGAAACTGTTTACAATGAAATTAATAAAAGAGAATATTGCTATCTCTATATATATTAGCAATACTTAGCCATATAAATAATCTGATCCTTTTATTGCTTCTTCATGTATTCATTTTGCCTGTTACCAGCATAGATTTCTTACATTGTCACACTCTGGGGAACAAGAGGTGCATAGTAATGGAGTCTGTATAACAGAACCATAAGGGTGGTGTAAAACTCACCACATTTCCAAAACATAATCGCATCATTGTGAAGTAGAGGCTCAAGTCATATTTATTGATGCAGTATCATTGTCCAGTAGTAGTATTAAAACAAAGAAACAAAAAACAACAACAACAACAAAAATTAGCCAAACAAAAAAGCAACCAACCAAAAAGAAAAAGAAAGGAGCTGCTTTAAGAATTCTTTTACAGCATGCTGAAATGGCCTCATAAGAATCACATAAGTGGGACTCAAAAGTAAAATAAACAGGTGGTGCTGCTGAGAAGCTTTTTTATTCTTTTTCCCTTCTAAGCAAGTTGAAGCAATTTTTAAAAAATAAAAAAGCACTTGTACTGCCTTCTTCTCTGAGGCTTTCAGTGCCACCAGCTGTTTTCTCCCCATTAATACATTTAGATTGCCTTACGTTTTTACTCCTTGTTTACAAAGAGGTGTATCTCAAGAAAGATGCCCTTCAGGATAGGTCCAAGCCAGCAGTAGGCAGTGAGTAGTTGATATATTTGAGTACTAGTTCCTGAGACGATTTTTTTAACGTCAGCATCATTCTTTTTGACTGCTCTATGACATCTGTGGTTTCCTGTACAACTTCAGGCTTATTATCATTAATTTTAGACTGATCTGTTTTTGTTTTTCAAAGTAATTTTAAACTTGTGTTGTACTTGAAATGTGAATGAAATGACATAATGCAATACATACAGCTCAACCCAATATTGAAGAATAAGCATGTGTGCAGTAGTGTAGTTTCAAGGAATAATATCCATGTGGTTTTATCTACAAACACACACAAGTTTTATGGTTGCTTACAGTGTTGCATAAAAAGAAATGTTACATACTCATGATGAAAATTGCAGTTGCAAGATAAGAGGAAGAATATTTGTTACTTATGAGTCAATTCCTGTTCAAATGTGTGTATGTCAATGGTGTGTGCATATTGCTGCACATGTAGTGCTACAAGCATAAGTTCAACATCTGCAAAGACTTAGTCTCCAAGTAAGCAAAGGGAAAATAAGCAGTTTGTATTTCCTTGCTGCTGTTCTTTCTTCATAAAAATAGTCTTGGTTGTATGTAATCCTTTCTGCAAGAGTGTATTTTGTGAGGAATTGCTGCATAGTGGTTCAATAACTATTTTTGTCACTCAAAAGTTCAAGATCAATAATGGGGTCCCCTGTTCATAGGAATAATCAGCTTTAATGGTGAAAGACTTTTAAGGCTGTATAGTGCTCAAAATCTTTTTGAAGCCACAAAGTATTATAACATAAAAATAAAGGGGAAAGCATTTATTGCTTTTCCTTTGATGCAATACTCCCTAACAGCATTTTCAAAACATTTTATTAAAGCTAAATTCCCTCAGCCAGAGGTTTGTTTTGTTTTTTAATTATTATTGTGAATATGAGCAAGTAATACAGGGTTTGTTCTCTCCAATGAATTGCTGTGGAACAAGACTTGATGCTAATTCTACTTTTCCCAAAATCTGATATCAAGCAATTTATCTTCTAAATAATACTCATGAGTACTAAACCTGAAATGTTTTGGCTCCAGCCCAAGTCAAACTTCAGGAAGGTTATTCTCAGGAGCATATTCCCTATCTCTGTAAATTTAATTGTTATAATGAATAGAATACACATATCAAGATATTACTTATGAGTTTTACCTGTTTGCTTTTTGTTCCTGAAACAGAAACATCAAAATGACAGCATGAAGATCATATAAAAGGTTTAGAGACAAATTATTGATTTCTTTTTTTAAAAAGAGAAAAAAAAATTCTGAGAGAGAAACCTGCCAAACTGGGGTATCCCCTCATCTGAGGGGTTTGAAAACCTTTAGCCCTGATGTACAGCTGTAAATTTATTTGCCCCTGTGTTCTGCAGAGCTGTGCATAAATGCTTTATGCATCATACTGTGTTAGAAGTTCCTGCCAGCAGAAATGGATGACTATTAAGTGCATTAATCCACCAGCAAAAATACTGCATATACTGGGCCCCAAGGATAAGGATTTTAAACCTGTGGAGGAAGGTGTATTGCATAAGCAGTTTGGTTTTTTTCTCCTTGCTCACCTGTCAGGCAATGAAACCTACAGCCTTATTCAGACCAGTTAGACTATGGACTGAAGATTGCATTTGGCTCTGTGGCTCTAGTTCTGCTACTGATTCTCTTTTGCCAAATCAATGGTTAAATCAGTGTTCAAACATTTTTTAAAAGTACTTGCCAGTAAAAATGAGTAAAACTAGCCAAGGGGTGTTTTACAATAGAATACCCACAATGTATTTGAAAGTAAAAAAAATGACAAAAACTTAAGTCTACTGAAGAAACTTTTATGCTTTTAAAAAGTGTTTTTCTAATCTATTAGAAAATTGTTAAAACATATTAACCAGGATGAGGGAAAAATGGTACATTTTCTGACATTTAAAAGTTTCTGAATATGTCCCTCATTAATTTTTTTGTGGAAAATTTAAGACACTTATGAGTATTTTAAAAAGTAAGATATGCAAGAAGCTCACTTCAGCTTAGGTTTGAGATTAGAAGAAACTGTGAGGGACTTTTGAGGCACCTCACTGAGCTAACAGGCAGCATAATGACAAATGATTCATTGCTGACAGATGAAATGTAGTGCACATTGGAAGAAAACAATTTGAACTACTCATACACATTGCTGGGTTCTAAATTAACTATAACCTAGAGGAAATATGCCTGCATGTCACTGAGGACAGCTCAGTGAAAAATCTTTGCTTTACTGGGCAACACTAAACATAAAAGCAAACAAAATGTTAAGCAACGCTGAGGGATGGGGTAGAAAATTGTACTGAAAATGCATCTAATGATACTGTAGTGTGAGCATTATAACAAATATATTGTGGTATATAGATCAATGGTACAACATCACTTGAATAATGTGCTCAGTTCTGATCACTGAGAAAGATATAGCAAAAATAGAGTCAGTCTGAAGTTACAAAAATTACTTGTGTTTAATGCAAAGAGGCTGGGTAAGTATCAAGAAAAATAAAATGAGAAATACATGACAAAAATAGTGATATACACTGAATCCTCCTATTTATTGTGCTGATAATGGGAGATGCAAGTGGCTATAAAGTGCAAGTTTACAATTTAAGAATACAAAAATAGTCTCAACCTCCCTTCCTACACTCTGTGATCAATTACTGAATTTCAATGCATTCTACATTCTTTATATCAAAAATACAGAAAGATTCAGAATGGATTTGACATATGCTGAAGTATTGAGAACATTCACCTTTTCAGCAGGGGATGGTCCAAGGGTTGGAAATTCAAGACCTCACTTCATTTCTGTGTGCTACTGACCTGCTCTTTGACCTTGGGCTTCACCTCATAGTCTTTCTCAACTGCAGATGTTTTTAGTTGCAAAGGATCCAGGACAAGACTTGTAAAACTATTCAACTGCTTAACATGAAAGCAGTTGCCAGGCTTACTTTTTAATCGATGTGAAGTCAGGTTCCTATGTAAGAATAACTATCTGGTTTTAGTATCTTCTCCCTAGACAGAGGTCCCTGATGATCTCTATGTAAAGAGTATTAAATTTCAGAGAAGTTAAAAAAAAAAAACTATGTGTGTTAAAGTAGATGTGAGCCAACTACTATCTGAATGGACTTCTGAAACAATTTTAACCTCAGAGCAGGTACTTTTTCAAAACCATTTATACTTTGTGTTTATAAAATGCAGCAGAACATCAGACCCAAGCAGCATAATCCATATGGATGATTGCTGCAGTTGGTGCTTCTTTATAATATTGGTGTGTTGAAGGGGGGAAAAAAAGAAAAAGACTCTGGATATACAGGTTAGTTTATCTAATACTCCAATGCCCTAGAAATGCGTTAAGTCCTTCTAGATGGATGAGATTACTGTCAATTTTACTATAAGAAGCCTCCCCATTGCCTTTTTTTATATTGGGGAAAAGCCTTTAAGATCATCAAGTGCAGTTGCTGGCCTAACATTGACAAGTTCACCACTAGACCCATGTCACAAAGTGCCACATTTACACACTTAAATATCACTTAAATACCTCCATGGCTGATGACTCCACCACCCCCCGGACAGCCTCTTTCAGTACTTGGATAATCTTCTTGGTGAGGAAGTCTTTCCTAATTTTCAATCTAAACTTCCCCTAATCCAAGTTGAGGCAGTTTCCTCTTGTCTTTTTGCTTGTTACTAGAGAGAAGTCAGATCTGTTTCCCTTCTCTGGATGTGCACCAGCATTTCAATGTCTTTCTTGCAGCGAGAGACCCAGAACTGAGCACAGGAGTCATGGTGTGGCCTCACCAGTGCCCAGTACAGGGGGACAATCACTTCTGTAGCCCTGCTGGCCACAGTATTGCTGATACAAGAAACTGGGTACCCAGAGAGCAACTGGTCTTGCTAATAGAGACTGAGGCAAAGAAGCCATTAAGTACCTCAGCTGCCTCTCCTTCCTTGTTTATCCTTTCTGAAGAGTGTACAGACATCCATTGCAGCACTCTGGTTATGTGAGTCATCCCACCATGTTTCCATGATGGAAAGTCTCAGAAAACTGATGGCATTTTCCCTGCTGCATGGTTGTTTTCAGCTTCTCCTGTCTGTTGCTTGTGCTGTGTGTACTGGTGTACAGGCCCTTCAGCTGGGCTGTTGGTCCCACCTTCTTGGGGAGGAGAAGCCTCAACTCCTAGATCACTATTCTCATGTGCTTCTGTGATCTGTAACACATCAATAACCCTTGTGTCTTTGCTGCCACACAGCTCTCCATTCCCTGCCTTCACTGAGATGGCAGACCAAAGGACTGTGTCAGCCCTTCTCTCAGACCTCAGTGTGCTGGCTCCTGGTTTACCTCTTGTGAGCTGAGGTTTTAGCTCTTTTTGCTTTCAAGTCTAGCTTAAAGCTCATTCAGTGAACCCTGTTGACTCCTGGACAAAGATCCTTTTTCCCCTGGGAGACAGGTATACCCTTTATTTCCAGCAGGTCAGTTTGTAAACCAACCCATGATCCTGAAATTCTGCTGGTAACGCCAGGCTTGTAGCCAGGCATTGATTGGCTGGCTATTCTTGATATTTTTTT
Organism: Camarhynchus parvulus; assembly: GCF_901933205.1. Taxonomy (NCBI): domain Eukaryota; kingdom Metazoa; phylum Chordata; class Aves; order Passeriformes; family Thraupidae; genus Camarhynchus; species Camarhynchus parvulus. The sequence goes on from NC_044575.1 coordinate 35,688,725, forward strand.
CCTCATCATTCCCTACAGTTGTAAGGGCAGAGAGGAGAGGAGTAGGATGGCAGAGAAGCTAAACCTGAGTTTTGTGATGAGTGGGGACTCTTACATGCAAGTCATCCAAAGCCTTATTAATTTTCTGTTCAGGTATCCCACTGCACAGTGCAGTAAGGTGTGGGGATATGTGCAGAGGACTCTGGTTCAGGCCGCAGGTGAGGACACACATGGACCATAAGGGGCACTTATTTCTAGAACAAATGTTTATATTGATGGTATTCTCTCATACATTTCAGATGTGCCTCTGAGATACTGTCTGTTCTTTCAGCCTACATGGGTGTTCCTCAAATCTTGACCTGATTGTATTTTTAGGCAACATTGTGACACTTTTGTAACATTTTTGAAATCTGATGGTGTAGCAAACACATTTAAGTTTTCTTCTCCTGACTAATGCACAGACTAGGGGTAGAGATGAGTGGTGATTCTAGCAATGGCCTGACTACTTGAGCCCTTTCCTTTCTTCGGGGGTGTCAGGGATATCAAAAGTGTCATACAGAAGGCCCAAGTACGTTATCCTCTTTTTTTCCTCTCAGTATTGGTCAAATCACCAGAATAATTGTCTACATTCCTCTCTGACTTACAATCATTCTGTTTTCAGTCACATGGTAGGAAGAAATCTTATACCGTATTGGATGTTTTAGCTTTTAAGTAATCCACCTTAAGGAGGAAAGTATGACTCTAACTATAATAATTAAGTTACTTGTGTGTGTAGCTTGAATAAAAAAGTGGTAGGACCTCATTCTAAACATGTCTATGCACAAAAATTAAATAAAAAAGAAGAGCACATGGGGATATATAGAAAGCTGAAGTTATAATATAGAGGAAAACCTGGCCAGATATCAAACTAAAGAAGGCACAGACAAGCTTTCATTTGAAAAATTTAAATATATCTGATTTTCAGCAATATCTTCTTGCATGGCTGATATCACCTCAGTTTTGGCTATGGTGGGAGGTGTTAATTTTTTTTTTTTCTTGTGATAAAATTCTGGACATTCTCTACTCACAAAATTGAAAAGGCTAATGAAATAATTTAATGTTTATTTTAAAAAAATCACAGTAGTTAGAAACATTGAACTAGATGCATATAGCTTGATTGGCACCTGAGTATTATGTTTCCCAGGGACCAAGAGTTTTGGAGGCCTAGAATTGTCTGAATCTAAGCCCTCACCCTCTTCATTCCTACATCTTCAATGAAAAACCCTTGTCCTCTGGGAGCAGTGTTACTGTGCTGATATTTGTAGGGTAAAATAGAGGCCATACATTGTTCAGAATAGATTTATTAGTTCTGAGGGAGGAAGCTCTAATTCACACTATTTTTATTAATTAGGAGTTGAATGTAAGAGCTTTCCTGCACAGAAAATCCTTCCAACACCAAGCCTGTGTTACTACTACAAGCTTGAAAAATGTTGTTCTGTTGAGGTGTGGAGAAGAAGCAGAAATGAGCAGTGTGTGAACCACAGGGTAAAATGTAACACCTTGATCTCTGCCAAGCATTATCTTGGAGTTCTTAGGAGACAGGAACAAAAGGAAAACAAAGATATATTTTGCATGATTTCTGTTTTATTTTCAAATATTTTATGGGAATAACTATATCAGTGTTTGGAAATTAAATTTAATTCTAGCAGCAGATCTTGACTGTACCAGATACACAGCAAAAATGAGCCAGGGGAAAAAATTAACTACAGCCTACCAAGTGTCCCTAAAAATGAACTCAAGAACCCAGAAGGACTTTCAAATTGCCATCTTGAATAAGAACTGTCAGTTACCTCCTAACAGGGAAGTTTGCAGTTAGAGCACTTGGGTTTCTTTCCTATTGCCCATGTTGCACTCAATGAGTTCTCATCCATGCCAAGACAACAGGGAGCCTCTGACCCAGATTTGTCTTTGACCAAGAGCATATGGATAATGCTGATGGTCATTTGCTCCATAGCTGTTCTTCTGGCCCACCTGAATTTGAAGTGTGGAAAAATGCTATTCTTTGTATCTCTCACAAGAGAAAAAACTTAAGATAGATGAATGACCACCCCAAATCATTTCCATGGTCTTTTAAGAGGAAGAAGAAAGCAGCCCCTCAAGCTCTCCTCCAATTTGCCTTGCTAGAGTCTGCTGACAACAGTACATTAGATTGACTTTCTGTGAACTCTTTCATGAAATCACTTTGTTAAATTGCTTAATGAAGTAACAAATTCTGCTTGAATATTTGACAGCCAGAGACCAAACAGTACAAAAAACTTAATTTATTCTGGGACAGTTTTGTGTCACCATCCATTTCAAATAGATATATGAGCAATGATCTCCCTCTTCTGTAGGGAACTATTACTTTTTTAAAAAGAAAGTATTAACACATGGCAAGTTTGGATGCTGAAACATTAGATGCATATATAAACAGTTAATTTTAAAGGAAATCACCTTGGAATTGGTGTAAAATATTGTTGCACCTTGAGATTATATCTTTTCTGAAGAAAGAAATCATATCTGTACAGAAAACATTATTAGAATTCTGCCTTCTGGCAGGATATGTATATATAGGGTAGTAATTTTAAGGCTTCACATCTGTATTTAGGAAGACCTTTAATTCTTGGAACTGTCTGGATTCCATGCAAGGCATGCCAGTGCAGATACTATCTGGTATTTTTGACTCCCACAAAAGAGGCCATTCTTAAAAAACCCCTCCTTGGACCAATTCATGTGGGACATACTGGAGTATGTAATTTACAGAGTCTATATGTCAAGGCTTAACTCTGAATTTCCTTGCTTTCCAAGGTTATTAGCTATTTGCATTGTTTCACTTAAGATTTTTTTAAATGTAGTTTAATACCTTACTTATCAGAGAAAAGCAGGGTCCAGTTAGTTAAGGTTTCAGTTGTACGTGGAACGCAACTTCCTAAGCTTGTCATGCATCAAACTGTTATGGCTGGCAATTGTTTAAAAAAATTCATTTTGTTATGAACTAGCCTGTTTTCAACTGGGCTGTTCAGAGATGGATTGCTTTCTGGAGTTTTTGACAGGTGTAATTGTTAAGGCGTCATCTGTTCTTGTTTGCACAAAATACATTTTAGCCAACTGTAGGACTTGCCCGCTAATCTTTCTCACATCATTCCATTCTTTGCTTGCCACTAGACAAATCCCCTGTTATTTGACCAGATGGTGGAAAATCCATTCTCATGATAAGTTGCTTCTAGTTTGCATTTAGATTACCTGCAAAAATGGAACAATTTACTACTCTGCCTCTAACCATCTCTTTCCTCCTTTTTTCCCTTAGTTTGACTTCTTGTAACTAATTATTTAAATTCTGCCCTGTGAGTTAAAATTAGTCATAGCTTGCACATTTCACATGTATGTAAATGCACTTAAGTTCCACCTCAAGTTTTATGATGAATCCATCTACAGTTTAGTGACACATAAAGAAACGAAGATGAGCTGTCTAATGTGCAAACACAGCAGTTTGTAATCCTTTCACATCTGAGGTGATACTTTTAAACTTTTTAGGGAAAGTGTGCACTGTCTAAAAACCAAGGTCAGGTGTGAGAGTGCACCCAGAATCATCATCTTACAGCACACCCCCTAGGGAATCGTGGATACAAATATTAAGTGAAATATCGTGTTTCATGCAGTGTTTGTAGGCATTTTGTCTGGTGTATTTCTGGCTTCTTTGGAAGATAACCTGCAGTACAGAGGTAGATAGTTAATTATAAACTAAAACTCATTTTTGCCTTTATTATTATGAAATGGCAACTTTTACTGTCTAAAAGCTTACATGAGAATAGGTATTTGTCTCTCAAATCGGTCAAAATTCAACTAAAACTGGGGTGAGCTAACCACTGCAAGTTGATCAGACTCAAACACTCTTCAGTGCTCTAATTTTTAACATGGAGAAGCATACAAAAAATCAATTTCAAAGCATAAAATAGAACAATACAAATACAGTACCTAGAGTAAATAGCCAATATACAATTTTATCTTCAACTAAATCAATTTTGTAAGTGGAACCTGAGATATACTCTATCTGCTGACATAATGTGGTAAAAAAGTTAACAAAATTAATGTGCTGAAGATTGCCTAAATTTTTTTTCTTTTTAGAGAGGAAAAAATACCCTATGACCAAGACGGATTGTCTTGGTAAACTTTTTTTTGGATCCTAGCAAGTAATTCTTGCAACTCGATTTTATGTTTTTTTGTGGGTTTGTTTTTTTTTTTTATTAGTTTGTTTTAGTAATGAGTGCTGAATAAGCTGTTCTGTAAGGAAGTTTTCATTTCTGACCCATAGCCTCATACTTACCAGATGATAATTAATTTTAAATGTAAATCTATTAAATGACAGCTAAAATATTTGGGGCAGAGGGCAAATGCACGTGATGGTGTTTGACTAATTTTAAATATGTAAAATAAAACAATAGTTTTTATTCAGCAAAAAGGTCCATTTATGGAAATAGGCTTACTATGCTAAAATAAACCTTAACAATAAGAGACAAACATTATACAAGAAAATAAAAGATTTTTTTTCTCCCCAAAGCATTGGTGTAGGCTGCAGTCAGAAATCTGATATGCCCTTTGAAATATATTCCCAAGTGTCTCAGGACTGTTTGATTTTTCAGGTTAAGCACAATAAGACCCATTCTGTGCTAACGTAGGTGCTATGCAATCTTCATGAAGTCAGTGGGATTTTAAGAGATTTACATTGATGTCTTATTTAGCTTGGTGTTTGAGGATATGATTTTTTTTTTGTTTTTCTATTATTATTACTGTTTCAGCAGAGAGGGAATAGGTGAGAGTTAAATAACTCCTTAAAGAAATTTTTTAGAGAGCATTGGGCAATTGGCTGGGTCCATAAAAGTTCCTAGGATCTTGGCTTCTGAAGTGGAATCTAGCTCTGTGAAGTGCAAAGGAAGGTTTGGACTACAACCCACAGTAGCTGCTATTATGTTTAGAAATCCTTATTTGTTGCTTAATTAAAAAAAAAATGCAACCCCCTCCTCTCCACATTAATGCTTCCCAGTCTCCAGAAAAGTTCCAACCTAATTCTGATGAGCTGTAAAGCAGGGTTGTGGTTCACAGTCCAAATCTCAGATCTGGCCTTGAATAACAGAATGGCTGAGGATGGAAAGGATCTCTTGCCCAGCCCCTCTGGGTTGCACAAACAGTTATCTGGACCTGGTTGCCTAGGATCATGTCCAGGTGGATGCTGACTCTCCCACTGGTGGAGACTCCACAACCTCTTTGTTCCAGTTCTCCATCACCCTTACAGTAAAAAAATCTTCCCTGATGTTCAAATGGAACTGTGTTTCAATTTCTGTCCTGTGTTTCAATTTCTGTCATGTGAAAAAAGCAAAAAACAAACCAACCAAACAAAAACTGGCTGACAAGTATTCTTTGTGAGCTTGGTGCAGTGAATACTTATTTAGGACCTATTTAATCACAAGGGTGTTCAAATCTGCATCTTCCACTTCCCAGAAGAATACTATAACCACTTCAAAAGGTTTTCTGGAATGAGCTGTATTCTGCTGCACTTGTATAACTGCTCAAGTAATAGCAATAACCAGTATTACTATTCCAGACTCATTTGGCCAAAGAAGTGGTTGGAAGAAAGAGCATAATTCTGAAGGCCTGTGATAAGAGCACTCATCTGGGAAGGATTCGGATAGTTTTTGCAAGGATTGCTTATGCATTTTTGAATGACTCATAATGCAACGTGCTCTCACTGTCTCACTTTGTTTCATCCAATGAATCCTGATTTTTTTCTTTAATAGGACTGTTATTTTAGGAGGAGAAGTTAAAGTCCCTCATTTTAGGAGTCTCTGGTAATATTTGGAGCAGTGGAAGATGTATGTTTGAGGCTCCACTGGCTGAGAGGCACTGAGAGACTTGTTCTCCTGTGTCTTTACTGAAGCCATGTAAAAACAGACATCTCTTCTAGTCTTGTATTACAAAGCAAAAAACAAACAACCCCCAAAAAAAAATGGCCCAGGGAGTTCAATTTGGGGATTTTGTCAGTTGGTGTGATGGTGCAGTGAAGATTTTGAAGCTTGAATTTTCTTTGATGTAGGCATTTCTGTATGGCCCAAACTGAAGGGTTTGTGTCTCTCAGGCACACACAACATAGAGGAAACACTCCTAGATCTCTTGTACTAGCTGATGTAGTTCCCTGCAGATAGCACTTGTGTTTCAAATCTCATTTTAAGATGCTTAAATTTCCTCATATGGTATATATGGTACTTAAATGTCTAACTTACAGGCTTTAGGTATCACAATAAATAAATCAATCTCCCTGGTAGTGTCTTAATTAGTGCAGGAATATGCCAGAATTCGGAGGTGCTTGCTCCTGCCTTCATCACAGAGTTGTCTTCTTTCTTCTGCCTGTGGGGTCCCACGGGGTGAAAACAGTGCTGAGGCCATCTCAGACCAGGTTTCTACCTTAAATAAGCAAGGAAGCGGGGCTGTGCAGGCATGAATTTGTTTGCACTTGACACACTGTAGGTGCAGTCTTATTGAGGGAGGTCCTCAGTTTCCACAATAGATAACTTTCCATTTGCTCACAGAGCTTGTAGCTGGAGAATACCAGTTTTTTTCTCAAACTTGCAGTCTTAAATTACTGTTGAAACGATTTTAAAAACCAAGACTAGCTTAGAGCTATGTAGATGTTAATACTATAAAATAATGATAACATAAAATAATTCTCTACTCACTAGAATATTTATTTTTAAAAAATCACAGCCTAAAATTCTTCGTTTGAAAAACCTGTGAAATTTCTCAAATAATTTATCCTTACTCCAGTGAAATACCATTAAATTACAAGGGAAAAAGGTATTAATTTGTAGAAGATACAAAAGCATCTAAAGTGTGTTTTTATTCCAGAGAAGAAGGAGGGAAAAAAAAGAAAATTGGTGGGTACTGTTTTGTGTGCAATTCCCAAGTATATTTTAAAAACAACATTGAATTTTTATAGCCAAATTATATTTTCTGCTAACGGGGAGCTGGGGAGGGATGAATAAGAGAATGATTGACAAATCTTTTAGGGCCTGATTTTACAAGATGCTGCGCACCTCCTGATTGCTGCCAATCACTTTCATTTTCTTTCAGTCGATCCGAGAACATATGGCATTATTCAGATGGTGCTGAGCACCTTCAATCACAGTCCTCATAATACCACAACATCCTCATTCTGTGCAAATGTGAGAATTGCTGTTGACATTTTAAATTGGAGGGTTATTTGGTCTTTGTCTGGACAAACTCCCAGCTGACACAAATGAATGTTCTGCCTGAAGAAGGATTGCAACAGTAAACAATAAATAATCAATTGTAAAAGCACTACTGTATTTATACAAACTATGTGGAATATCAACTTGATTTATAAAATTCCATACCTCTTCCACTTTTATTGGATGGGGAAAAAGCACCATTCTTGTGGAGAATTGAAGTTTAGTTTACTCTCAGTGCAAATTTTGAAAAGTGGAAACTGTGGGTGTTATGTGCACAAAGCAGTTGATTTAAAGAGATCAGAAAGGCATTTAATTTAAAAATAAAATTTAAAAAATCAATTTCAACATACTGATTTGTCCTGCATTACAGTTACCTGTAGAGATCCTCTAGTCATGTCTATCTGTTTTTGATGCCTCTACAGAATAACTGTCCAGCATCCTCTGCCCAACCAATCAGAATGTAGGAAAATCTACCGATATGACGGAATCTACTGTGAATCTACCTACCAGAAGTATGTTGAAATCTGTGTGAGTCTTGCCTCTAGCTCATGCATTTAGTGCTCATGCTCTCCTGCTATTCTGAAATTACACGCGTGTTGAAAGCGTACGCTTGTGTGCAAAAACTCTACAGCAGGGACCGAAGTATGTTGTTTAATTCTTTGGGATTGTGCTCTAAAAGCTAAAAAGCAAATAAAAAACCCTAAGACTTTTCTAAATCTCTTAGGTATGCTTATGTACAGTGCAATAAACAAGAGTGTACACGCTAGAAAATCTAGGCAAAATGTATTGCACAGGTGCTTCACATCTTAGGGATTTGAAAGGTGTGTTATGTATAAATTAGCTGTCACTTTTTTTCAGTCATGTAATGGAATGATGAGTTGTAATTTGCATAATCCTTTAAGAAGTCAAATTATACTGTCATGTAGCAGACTTAACATGCTAGCTAGGATTTCATAGCTTTGCAGCTAATTAGTATGTACCTTACAGGACAGTTAAATTGAAGTTGAGTCCTCTTTCTTTGCAGTCATTTGCCTTTGTCCGTTGCCCTAACAGAGCTCGCTTTTGTGCGTAACTCAAGATCATTACTGGTGCTTCTGACAAAAATACTATTGCTCTGGGCAGGCAAATGCAAAGGGCTTGACTTCTGTTAGTTCTGCAAGCAGTGAAGTTTCTATTTTACTGCAACAAGGATTTAATTATCTATTTCAACATAGAATTGAAGAGTATGTATTTGACAGGTGTGTTGCAGATGATTTTGTATTAATATATTGTAAATGCATTATGAATTCTCTGTTATCTCGCTGGATTTTGAAACTGCATTCTGTCACTTAGTGTTTGCTTTTCATGCTCCAACTATATACCTGTTTTGTATACCAGTGTTACCATTATCATCCTCTGTATAACATTTCATTTTCCAATAACCCCTTAAATTCTAAAAATTAGTTGTGCTGTGCATCAAAACAAACTGTTTCTTTGGCAAGGGCAATCATACTCATTACAGTTTTTTAGATCATATTCTCTCATTCCCTCTTTTGATTCTATAACCTGCTGCTTGTTTCCTGAATCTTTTCTCTTAGTAATAGGTACAACCACATCAGTAAAAGCTGTCACTTCGATGTAAATGAAGACTATCGTTTTGGTTTACAGAAGTGAGAGGAAAAGAGAAATCTAGATTTATCAAAATAATTACAGCATCAGTGTAACTTGGTGAGCCAAAATGAAAATCTGACCTCTTGCTTGGCTTTTTTTTTGTGAGTGGCTACTTTTGGTGTGAGATATGACTTATTCCTGATACGCATAGACATAAATACTTCCTGAACTTTTTGAGTTTTTCATGGCTTTTCCCTTTTACCTCTCTAAATAATGGCAGTGTCCAGGGTAACTGAAGCAGTCTACATCTAGTATGATTTTAAATGTTACCACAGAACTTAATTTCAGTGTTTTTGCTTCTCTTGTAAGTTCAGTAAGCATAAAAATATATTCATTTATTTAAACATATGAAACAGATTTGTTGTGCAATATTTATATCAGTTTTTAGAACAACTTCAAGATTTTGAAACTTTGTGGAAATAAGAAAACTTGGCACAGTTTGTCATGAGTGTTAAATACGGTGATGACTTCACTCTGAATGCTGCAATACAGTTGATTATCTTGATTTCGTTTTTTTAAAATTAGGTATAATTTATAGTCAGTACACTTAAAACCAGTTAGCTGTTCTGCCCACAAAATGAAATAATTGATACTCCTATGCAATTGTAAATAAAAGTAGGCAAAATCCAAAAATCAGACTGATTGTGCAACAATGTTGATTTTGATATTTTTGTCATTTCTGAAATGTGAATTCTGAATTATTATAGCCCAGTTCACCTTGCTTGTAAAAAACATAGATTATTTTGGGAGGCCAACAGCTAGATCTTTCTGGAGAAGATATAGAGTCCTTTTTGATTCGGGAAATTTTCTCTTGGGTCTTCTTCCATGCTACTTAAACTCTCTCAGGCATTCTTCCTCTCTTCTTCCCAGTGGATGTTTTTGGTAGTGTATTACCACAGTAATTTATTTCCAAAAATATTACAGAAAGTTTCTGAAAACTGCTCACTAATCAAGACCAAAAAAAAAAAATCAATCTCTTTTCATAACGCTTTGAAAGCCTTTAGTGTTTCAAGACATATGAACATTTGGTACTAGATGTTCATGTGCATCTCAGATGCGCAGTCTCTCTCCTGATTAGGTTGGGAAAGGAAGAATGGATCTAAAAATGCTACTAGCTGTTAGGAGAAATGGCTGTGTGACTCCTTTCTCGTGCAGGTTAATTTTTGGACTGGATACAAAGCAGCAAACTGCTTTATTCTGAAAGCTAAGGGAATTTTAAGGGCTGGCCAGACAGACCAGGACAGGACAGAGAATCATGGATTTTGGAACTTGACTTATTTCCTGTCTAGTAATTTTAAAATTTAAAGAAGTGTTATGCAGAGAACCTACTCTGGACTTATGCTTAAGCATGTACCTGCTAAAAGTATTTTGTGTAAAGCTACTTAGCTGTTGAAATTAAGATATTCTGATCCTTTCTGTAAAAATTTCAGAGGATCATACTGTAACCTTCTATGCCAAAAATACTTTTCAGAAAACATTTGGGGAAGTAACATTTATAAACAAATTTTAATGCTAATAAATACTGGAAATAAACATTTGTAAAAGTTCTTAAAAGCATGGATCCGTAAATACTTTCTAGTACTATTAAAAAAAATTGCAGATAGGTCTTTGTGGTACAAATTCTTGAGGAGCTGGACTAATGGTTTGCTAGCTAATATGTATAAAATGGGCAAAAATAGTAAGTGTTCTTATACAGATTTTTCTAGACTCTTTATGATATTCTTGCAACTGAATGTCACAGCTGCTGCTGGATCCCTCACTTGGAATAGAGTGGAACATACAATTTCAAAAGATGGTGGCAAAAGACAACAGATTTCTCCCCTCCTACATTGTCCCTCACCTTGATTGCCATGGGCCTGTGGGTTTTTTAGGTCACTGAACACATAAATATGCTCTTTAAAAAGATCTAAAGTAAGATCCAAAATCATTACAAATAATTTCTATGTTCACAAGTGGTAGGGGCTTGTCTTAAGCTAGGGAGGTAAAACCAGAGGCCTGTCAGTTACTGGCCTGGAATACAGCTGTCCATCAACTCCTAAATATTTCTCTTTTTCTTTTCCAGTTGCCCCAGCTGTAGCAAGGTATGTCCAGGCGCTTCTTTTGTCATGTCAAACAAAACTGACAACAAAAAAAGATTTTTCTTGTTCAGTTCTAACTACTTTGCTATAACTAAACTGCCAAGGTTTTTCCCTCTGCCCAGATTGAAAAATCTTTCTTCTGCTTGTTCAGACAACCCTGCTTTGCACCTTCCTCACCTTTATGGAATGTCAAAACAATGAACAAAGCAGAGCTACTTGCCCATGCTCTCCTTTTATTTGTTGCAAAATTACAAAGAATACTGGCATGTCAAAAATGAGCGGTTTTGCCTGTCTGCAGGGGACCTGTTGAGTACAAGCAGAAGATATCTCAGAATTTTTTTATTCTCAGCCTGGAAACCACTTCAAAAATGGCCCTTCAGGGTATCACCTGGGTGGCTGTTGTGTGTTATCTCCCAAGCAAGGGTGGAAGAATCATGTCTACCTTCCTTTGTCCTGTCCATATTAAGGAGACTTAAAGGTCATGTCTCTCTTCAGGAATACAGAGAACATGGAAGAGTTCTGCAGTAAGCTGTTTCTTCTGAAATCAAGAGCATTGAATAAATATGTAAGGAAAACACCTAATTCATTTAAATCTCACAAATACAGCTATGGGCCTATTAGCTCTTTTTATTTCTCAGCAAGTTAGTGAAATGAACATAGAAAGAAGGCTCAGTGATTTCAGTTTAGGGGAGCAACCTGTCCTGGAATGTGTAGCTTGATTACATACAAATGTTCATCCTGAGCCTGTAAATGCTCAAAACATCCAAACTTAATAGACCAAAGTAAGCTCCTGTCAGACTCCATGTTGAATCAAATGCATAAATATTTCTACAAATGAGAAAAGGAAGTGCGAGCCTAAGCTATTCCATTCAGTCTCTAAAGACATTTATATATTTATCAGATTGATATAGCAAAATCAGGATTGGTTTGCATACATGAGAAATCTAATGGCTGCACTAGTCAGCACAAATGAGAATATAAACCTTTTAACAGGCTCTCCTGGGGTTTCTACTGAGGGAATTCAGCCAGGTGCAGAACATGGGAAGATGGGTACTTGAAGTGGTCCATAGTGCCCACCACCAGTGTCCACCTTAAGGCTGATAAAGCTGTAAGAACCCTGCAGAAGATGAGGTAGTGGCTCCAAATGGAGAGTCTTGGCTTTGTCAAAGTGGGTTAGAACTCCCAGCCGGCCCCTTGCAGCTGGGCCTGCTGGTTCAGGTCAGTATAGTCATTGAAGCAGTGCAGAAAGGCTGATGATGCCTGAGCATTGCTATTTTTCTCCATCTTGTTTCTTAGTTGTGATGCTGCACATAAATTGCCTTAGAAAAACATAAGTCTCTTCAGAATTTTTGTTTGTATATTCTGACTCATCTGCCACTATATAGCTAAGGAAAAGATACACTAGTCTTAAACAATTATTTTAGCTCCAGGAAAAAGATAAAATATGTAAGACAACAGGACTGTCATTCAGGCTAATGCTGTAGAGTACATGAGTATTTTTTTCCAACAATGGCTTCAGGATCCCATGTTTAGGGGTTAACTTGAGAGAAGAACTGAAAAAGCTGCTATTTAGTTTGCTCTGCTCCAGTAAAACAGGAAGGAGAGGAGGTTGAATCTTCTTCCACAGTAGATTTCACTTTGCAGCAATGTTCCATCACTTCACAGCTTGATTTTACTTCTCACAATGTGAATTTAATAGATGTATTTGAAGAAGATACTAAATATCTCCTCTTCATAAATTTGACCTCTTAGAAAATATTGAAAGCTTACAACCCAATTCATTCTCTAGCAGCAAAAGGCAGAGAAGCCACTGCTATACTCATGTGGCAGGCTTTTAACATAAGTCAACCTATCCTTACAGCCTCAGGGTGTGAGGCTGCCTGGAGAAACTTTATCCCTGTTACCACTGCCTATGTTTGCTCTTGCCTTTGTGTAGCATTGAGCATATTTGTGGATTCTCTGTTCTGAGGCGTTCTAGATGTCTTTTGTGGGAAGAAGAAAGGTGTCGTTAACCAAATTTAAAACACATTCCAAAGTAAACCAACGTTTCCCTTACACATAAGACATGAGTGGGCTCTCTCTGGCTGAGAAATGAGATTAGCTGTGGTACTTTAAAATGATTAATGATCACTGGCTAGTATTAAGTTGAACCTCTAATCCTTGGTTGATTGGAGCATTTGAGAGAACAGCACTCAAAAATTACATTTTTTAGTAACAGAAATTTTGTCATTTTTTGATTATGATGCGGTTAGATGTTGCACTGGCTTTAAAGTTTTACTTTGAGATGATTGGGATGTAGCCTGAATAGAGAGTAGGTGTGATGCATACATGTTACCTGAAGATTTTCTTCCCCTGAAAAGTATAGGACCATATTTAGGTTTACAAAATGCTGTTCAGTCTATAACTCAATGCAAATTTTGAAGGTTCACTTAAGCTTTGCATATCAAATTGTAATACATGTGTGAGTCAAATTCTGAAGTGAATTTGGTATTGTTCAATTAATGAATTAGGCAATTACCTTCGTTAAACTGTCTGGGTCTTCAGGTCCTGTAACCACACCCTTTCAATACAATATTAGTCACAGTTTGCTAATTCCCTGTTAAGTCAGGTTTTTTGATATTGTACTGAAATTGCTTTTGCACTTCTTTCTCATTTCAGAAGGGGTCTTGTTCTGTTGTTCATTTCATGGGGTTTTTTTATGGTGTGGTTTTGTAGTGCTTTTATTTTTTTTTTTCCAGAAGTCATATTACTGGTTTCAGAATGGGAAGATCAATTCAAATTATCTGTGACTGAGCTTTTCTGCGTATTCAGCAAGGTTTCACTTTTCTCATGCTCTTTCAGTAACTTGCTGCTTTGCACAAATACAGAAGCATTAATACCAAGCATATTCAAAATATGAATTGGGAAAGGATTGAGAAGTTCATCTGGCTTACTAATAGCTTAAATGATCATTCCATAACTTGGGAAATAATTGTCCCACAAATATAAGGAGCTAGCTAAATACCTGCTGTAAAGCTCAAATAAGTGGCAGAAGTTGTAGTAACAAAGCTGTCCTGGGGTATTTTAACTATGCTTTTGAATGACAGAAGTCTAACTTTTTGTCTTCATCTGCCTTAAACAGCAATATAAGATACTGACACAGTCTTGCAACTTCTTTTTAGAAGAAAGATGCTGATTATAAAAACTTCAGATGAAAGAAAATCCTGCTTCTTTTTAGATGAACAGTACTTACTATTTATTAAGTATTGTTACCTTATTTTCTGTCCGTTTTTCTAATTTTATGTAGCAGAAGCGTGCAAAATCCAGCATAAAGAAACTGAAAAGTTCTCCTTTAATATTAATGATACTCTTCATTTCCTTCCACCTCTCCATTTAAATATCTGTAGACAGTAAACCAGTAATCATTTCTCCTCCTCTTTGACACGGGTTTCTCATTTTTAGCAGGGCAAGTTTTCCAGAATTTGGAATGCTTCTTGTAGCTGATTAAGGCTTTCTAGTTGGAATACTAGTATAGTCCTTTAGTTGTTCCTATGGGAATGCTTGGGGATCACAGATATAAACTAGAACCATGTTGTTACATGCTATTTGAAACAGAAAGAAGGATTCTTGTCTCAACATCGGTAGTGATTTATATAATCCTTTCCTATTGCTACTCCGTGTTTACTCCCTTGTACATCAAGGGATTTTTTCACTGCTCTAGCCAGGGTATTGCACTGTAGGCTAATATTAATTTGGTTATCCACCATCATCCATATGCCTCATTCTAGCATATTATATTGTCTTTGTTTGGAATGTGTGCTCTTAGTTACGAGATAGACAGCTTTGTGCTCAGCTGTGTTAAAACACATCTTATTCAGGTGAGCCCAGGCTGCCATGCAATCTGTGGAACTGACAACTCCCTGGTATTTACCATTTTATTATCTTTTGTGTCATCTGCAAATTTTACTGGGAAGGATTTCATGTTTTCTTTCATATCACTGATTTATTCTCCTGCACAGGTACTCCGTAGGGAATAAAGGGCTCATGGAGTTCTTTCCCTGCACGGAGTACTTGGGGTAGATCTAATCCATATATCAGAGCTGCTGGTCATAATGTCTGGGAGCAGATTAGGGCTGCCGGCACTGATGAGTTGCAACCAGGCAGGGGCAGTGAGTCATGAGCACACTCTTCACTTGCAGCAGTGTGAGATGGCTGCAGCCTCCTTTCAAGTAATGTGAGGCTTGTTTCGCATAGTGATGTTGTTGAAATACACAGACAATTCTGCGACAATTCTGCTTTGAAAATTTGTATGTTTGTAGTGATGGCTACTAGTAAATTTGCTTTTTTTTTTTTTTTTGGAAAGCTGTTTCTGGAAACAAAGCTAGATTATTTCCAAATGGTTAGTAGATTTAGGTACTATGTTTATCTAAAAAGAAGAGTCAATAGGTAGTTTTTGGAAATCCTGAAATCTTTCATATTAGTTTCCTTAATGAATTATTTTTAATTTCTTTTCCAAATGGTGCTTTTATTTAGAACTACATGTGTTTTTCAGATGAATAGAAGATTAAATAATAAAATTAGCAAGCATAAGGCTCTATTGAAAAAAGTTCAGAGTTTACTAAAAATGAACCTTTCATTAGCATTTTGTTTCTCATTTTTCTTCCACCTCCCAAAATGGGAAGCTCAAAATCATGTTCTAAATATTTAGGTTTTTTTTTTAATTTGGCTACTTAGAAGCCCTCCACAGTGCTGTATCTTGCCTAATTTTAAGGCTAAACTGTTATTTAACAATCAATGAATTCTTCTACCTGGCCATAGGGTTTTATGATGCAAAAGTGACACGGCTCTCATTTCACATCCAAATAGACCATATTGCTAAACTTTGAACTTATTTATAAAGAAACTGTTATCATAAACATGCTAAAATTCCATTATGATGGTGATACCTAT
This sequence comes from Camarhynchus parvulus, assembly GCF_901933205.1. Taxonomy (NCBI): domain Eukaryota; kingdom Metazoa; phylum Chordata; class Aves; order Passeriformes; family Thraupidae; genus Camarhynchus; species Camarhynchus parvulus. The sequence goes on from NC_044575.1 coordinate 35,704,620, forward strand.
AATCAAAGTGTTTAATACTGATTTGCTTTCCCTTTAAGACAAATTGTGCTTCAGTTAAAACATGTGAATGTTTAACAAAGTCTGCATTGTGTCAAACTGGTATACAGAAAACAAGACTTGTATTGCATTCTATAAAATTTTACTTTTGTTGTTGTACAGGTATTTGTCAGGTGTTTGTGGTCTTTAAAGTTCCATGTTCACACTCATGTGCACGTGTACATATATGGACACACATACAACACACACTATTGCAAAGAAAGAAAATTCAGTAATTTTAAGGAAAAAGAATGAAGCATAAAGTATACTTCTACCTAAATGCAATAGGAAGGTGAAAATTTTAGATTGTTTTAGGTATGAAGTGATTCTCTATTATTGTTTCGAAAAGCTAACAAAAAAACCTCAAAATAACAAATAACAAGAAAACCACTGTACCTTATGAACTAAAAATTATGTAATTAAGTTTTCCCCTTAATCTCTGGCAAATAGGGATTAAATTATTTGTGGATACCAAACAAAAAATTTGGCCAACACAAAGGAAAGACATAGTCTGTCACACTTCAAATTTTCTGCACATTGAGCAACAGGAGACCCATGAAAGGAGATACCTTTGCCTGTTATAGTTGCACTGAACTTTGTCTTGTGGTTTCATAAGCAGTGTTGGGTCTGTGCCATCTTTGAGATTACAGACTGTGATGCAGAGTAGTCTAAGATGCTGTATCATGTACCATTTAATCAGGCTGCACTACTTGGAGTATGTGTTGCGTACTGGGAATAATTTGAGTGTAGTCTTTCCAGCTGCATCTATATAAAAGGTGAAATTCCCCTACCTCCGCACAAAAGTCAGCTAAATGGACTGTGGGGAATGCAGCAGCAGTTGAATGAATTAATTTCATGTAGCTGTCCATAGCTAGCTGTGACACTGCAGCGTGTTTCCTCCACAGCTGACTCACAGCCAGGATCTGTACACATCTTTGTGCAGGTCTTGGGCTGCTGAATTTCAATATGTTGATCAATTATCTCCTTGCCAGTACAGTTTCCCACCCTCTTGCTAAATTCCAGTGACTCATTTGCTGCCTGGGGCAGTAGTCCTTCAAGCCTTGTGACTGCACTGGACTTCACTTATGGTTTTTACCTTTGATACCTCTAAGATCATTGCTGTGTTAGGAGAGGCTGCTGTCTGTGTCACAGTCCCCTTCTGCATATCCTTTCATGTAAGCCACTGTACATCCTGATTCACATGGCTGGAAGAGAGGGGCCGTTGTGCAACTCCCCTTTCCCCTGTAGAAAATCTGTCATTTCTGGGAGTGCTCTCCACTGGCAATTCTCAGTGAGGAACATGTAGATGGTTCAGGCACAGGGAGAGAGCACAAAGATTTTCAAGCGATAAAAGGCTTTGTGTAACCAGTCAAACTGCAGGGTGCAATGTGTTTGGCAGCCTGGTAGTCCTGGGACTGTCTGGAAGCATCACAGGGTTGCAGACACTGTCTGCACTGGGCTGCACACTAGGCAGCCTGAAACCCATGGAACAATGACCAGTACTGAGCAATGGATGGGTTGTAGCTTGCTTTGGTGTAGCACGTACCATTGCTTTGTCTAGCACTATTTTCTTTGCATCAAGAATGCTGCTGTGCTCTAGATTGTGAGCTACATGTTACACTAAAAAGGACATTTATATTTTGCTAACTTGGCAGGTTGAATGGGTTTTGTTATTTAGTACGTACAGAGGGAAATACTGAACTAAGATTAAGAGCAGAATACAAGGCAAGTCTATAGTATATTTTGGTATAGCTTGATCAATTGGAGCTATCTAAGTGATGTAGTATCCCACTTGGACAAAGATCCATCAGCAGAAACCTCTACACATATACTATTTTACTTGCAAAACTGTTCTTTTACTGATATTGCTTGTTTTGCTAAAAAGTGATGACTTTCCTGTATGAGTCTAAAGCTGATCTTTGCTGATATAGCTGATTACATGCTTAGTGCTTTGCCACAGAGGTGTACCAGGATTGCTCTATTGGCAAAATGCTCCTAATGCCAACCTCATCTGATTTTAGTGATTCACTATTCTTGATTTCAGAGCTCAACAAAATAAGACTCCTATTGTAGAATATGAAGGGACATTAGTTGCTCCTTGACTCTGTAGTGAATAATCATTGGGATAAAGAGACTCAAGAGCTGTACTGCATTTAAAAATCAATCCTATTTTTCATAATATAATTAAATTTTTTGTCATTTCAGATATTCTTGTTGTAGACTTGCATTAAGGGTGAGAAACCTAATCTTCTGAGTTGCTTGACTTATTTGACATATTTTACTTATTTTAGTTTTGGTCTCCATAGAATCATGCTGATGGTGTGATTTGCCTGATTGTGACAGTGCTAAATCTCACATGGTTGATCTCCTTTGCCTTGAAATCAAATGATGTAAACAAAAACTTTCCAAATGTATTCTGATCTTTTTCACCCCCTCAAAATCTATCAACCAATGTTGCAGTGAAAAGCCTGGCAGTCAGAATCTAGCCAGGCACAAAGCGTCAGTGTGTGCTTTGGGCAACACCTAGATCTGGTGCATAAAGGGAGCATTTTATGGTTATCATAGCAGGAGGCCTTCTTGCTTCCTGGGGCAGCAGCTTTTGGAGCTGCTGCATTGCTGCTTGATTACTGGTGATGGTTATGTTACATGCTGGACCCAGCGTGACTGAGACAGCTCTGATTCATATCACTTTGGGGAGCACCAGGCATGTATCCAGACCATGCATCAGCATCAGTGGTGACTGTGGCATTGAAATTGCTGCAAAAGGCATGGAATCAGATAATCATCCATAAAGGAGGTACTAGTGAATGGCAGTAAAGTTCACAGCTGGTAGATTTGTATCTTATAGGATTGTGATACTGTGTAATACGCAAAAGCTCTTAAGTTTACTGAACAGGTTAAGGCAACTTCATTAGATAGGGATTTTTCCATTGTTGATGTTGGCTTATTTTTACCTCACCTCCTCACTAAGTGCATTTGAAAGTTATAAAAAAAATAATTTGTGTCATGTCAAAAGAAGAGCTAATCAACTGCTCCAGGTCTAGGTTGTATTTTGAAGGTTAAACTGAAATCTAATTGTTGACATTATCACTAATGGAATGAAATGCATTCCAAAAGGTAGAAAATCACATTAGCTTTTCCGAATTTTCTACACTCCAAATTTTTCAGTTTCTCTCGCTCAGATATTTTGACGCATTCCTGCAGCAATACCTATTTTGCAAGAATAAAATTAGTCCAAGCAATGAACTATTCATCCTTCCCCCTAGTTTATACCAGATACAATCTATTTTAGGTGGAAACCTAGGGATATATTGTCTGCCTTAATTTGGCGGGGGGTGGACTCTGCTCTTAGAGTCTTTTAAGAATTCATAAGAAGGGGGATGAAATGCCATGTTGTATAGATGTTTAGAGAATTTTTATATGGGAATTGGTTGACTCTTCAATGCACTGGCTTTTATTAGACTAAGTCCTGTTTTTCTCAGGAACAGTTTAAGGAAGTTGTGACCTTCTCTGAGCTTCCAGGCTTGTAGAACCTCCTGAGCTGAGTGCTTTTCAAAGGATAGTTAGCACTGGCCAAACGATCCTGCAAATATATGTATGGGGACTTGGTGTCACAGCAGCAATATGTTCATGGTTGCAAGTGGGAGGTTTTTTTGGGGTTTTTTTGTTGTTGTTTTTTTTTGCTTCTGGAGAGCACCACAGTCCTGATGTGTGTGGTCTCACTCCTGAATGCTGATGAACATTCACTCTATCCATGTGCTGTTGGAGTGTTTGCAATAAGCTGGAGTGTAGCAGAAAATGCTGTTCAATGTCAGGCTCTGCAGAAGGGAAGTAGGGCTTTATAAGGGCTCCTCTGCTCTCAGGGTTAATGCTCTGCATGTTCCAAGTACACTGTAAAGGCAAGACTTAGCTGTTTGTCTTATCAAACATATTTGAGAAGATATTGGTGATTAGGTGAAATATAGTAAAATTCATTTTGGTGTGTAGCTACTTTTAGATTAATATTGTTTTAACTTTTCCCATGTGCTTATCTAAGACTTAGTTTGTAAATTTTAAAATAAGTGCGTGCTTACTGATGGTTGTCGGGTCTCCTGCTTGTACCCACAATACAATATTTATGACTTTGTATTTTGACTTGCTTTGATGACTCTTATGTGTAGGTATTTTTTGATTGATAAACAACTAAATTCAGTTTGGATGACCAAATCCAGTGTATGCAAATACCAGCCCTCTATTGCTATGTTTTAGCAAAATTTTACATCTGCGTTAGAATGAAAAGCATAGTATGAGTTGATACAGGTGTTGCATATTGCATGAAGGTAGCAAGATGACATTAAGAACAGAAAGTTAATTCATTTTGGGCCAAATGCAATAGTAACTGTGAACCAGAATTATTTCCTTCCCCCCTTCATGCTTATGTTTTGATACTGCAATTCTCCCCAGCCTTAACCTATATTACTAAATATTCATTGCAATCCCCATAGCTTCCTCTACCACTGCTTGTACTCCCTGTTTCTTAACCTTCAGCCCTAGAAAGAAGGCTGCATTCTTTGTTGGGGCAGGGACATCCCTCTGTAGAGCTTTAGGGAGTGCTTGGATAGATAGATCAGTGCCTGGTAGTGGTTTTAATGTACAAGCCAACAACGTTTCCCCTGACTTGAGGCTGGTGTTTGGGAGATCATAGTGTGCATTCCAGATGACACTGCAAATGCTTTCTGCCAGGAGAAAACAGGTAAATATAATGGGGCAGGAAGGTAACTGGGGAACTGTTCAACATAATTCAGTTATGGTCTCAGATGCAAGGGACCCAAAAAATATTAGTTAAAACATAAATACTGGTGTTACAATGCTTGTTAAATAGTAGTGAACAATCCTCTCAATAAACATAGGAAAATTTAGGGCAGAGTTGTAACTTTTCACCACACTGGTGAAAAAAAATATTGTGGTAGAATGAATTATCATGCTGTTGCTTACAGATCTTTTTTGGCAAGTAGTTTTCCAGTGTTGTATCTGAAAGCAGATTTAGAATGTGAAAATCATACTGGTTTTTTATCCTCATTCTAGTCAGTGAAAAATAGACCCTTGATTTGTATATGTATGACACAATTTTCTCAAAACATGTTCTGCTGTGTGATATCAATTTTTGTAAGTGTGCTGTGTGTTTTTTCTCTGAGCCTTATTTTAACCCCTTTCACTGTATACCCACAATCTTTCAAGAACAGTAAGAAAAAAGTCTGAATATCTTGAATTATTTTCTTTTTTCCTGTAATTTAAAGTCTTCTATGTCCTTAAACCCCAATAATCTACTTTCTCTCTCAGTAGTATTTCTTGAAAATGAAAAGCGCTGTCGTGCTTACACTTTTTAGTTCCTACCAGAATAATTGGCTGACTTTTCCAGAAATTCTTTTTTCAAACTATCAGAGGAAGATTTGATTTAATACAAATTCAATAAGATCTATCTTCTTTGAGATGAATAGGTCTTTAGTAGATAGTTAAAGGTAATAGCAGCTACTATTTCAGTTGCCATAAGACTGGCCTCTTATTTGCCTTGTGTCTTGCATAGTCACTAATTCCTGGGTGCATAATATCCTATTTAGTTGGAACAGTAGCATTTTACTTTTTTTTTTAATTTTTTTTTTTTTTTTTTTTTATTATAATTAAGGCTTGTAAAATGTTTATCAAAAGGTTTGTGATGGAAGACAGTTCAGTTTGCAGTTTGGAAATTCAGTGTAAATAAGTAGGTATTTAGGATGAGTGCCGTCTGGATATGTGGGTGGATCACCATTTGAGTCTGTAGCTTGCACTGTGTAGCTAATTCTGTCTGCAGACATGTGTGAGTTTGGTTGTCACACTGGTGTGCACATATGTATTTATTCAGGGACACATGAACATGTGTGACAGAAAAGTGAAATCATTCCTATTTGAGTCATAACTTGCCTATATGAAGGGTGCTCAGAAGAGTAGGAAAAAGGGCATTTGTTAAATCAAATTCTTTAAAACAGAGCCAGGGACACTGGCTTGGAATTGAGAGGGTTGAGTGGGTAACATGCTCTCTGAGACAAATGAAACTTGTGCAAGGTACAGGGGCAGGTCCCTGGTTAGCAAGTCAGCTGAAGTAGAAGAAATGTGGCTGAAAAGAATAGCACAGGCAGAGGCTGACTGTTGGTGAGGGGACAGAGGAAGGTGTGGACAGTCCTGTGGTCCTCAAAGGGTACTGCTTGATGGTCAAGCAGTCCTCATGGCTGATGGGGAAACTTAAGAACTGTATTGTCCACAGCCTTGTGTGCTAGGAAAGCAAAGGGTACTTTGGAACACATGGAAAAATCTGTATATCTTTTGCTTCAACTTCTGTGTGTATTGGAAAGGGAGAGGTCAAAACTGCAGGGGTTCATGCTCTCTGCTTCTGCTCCTGACAGCTGGAGAACAAGGCTGGCATTGTCTTACAGGAATAGAATATTCTGTTGTTGAGGGGGAACCAGGAAGGTCCATGCCTAGTCATTGCGCCAGCAAAATCACAAAAGAAAATAGCACAGTTTTCTCAGACTAGAGGAGGCTTAAAAGCTTGTAGATGTGAAACCCAAACACAATACCTAGATGAGGGGAAAGTAATTTTCCATGGCTGCCTGGGTGTTAGGGATCAGATGAATGATATTTTGTATGCCAGTTTACAGTTAAGATTTTACAGATTGGTCAGATACACTGAAGATGTGCTTACTGCAGTTGTAACATTTCTGGAAAACAAAACAAGGCCTCTGAGTTCCATATCCATCTAGAAATCACTTATGGAGAGAATTTACTGCTCAATGCTAGTAGCTAATTGCATTCTCAGTTGCAGAGTCAATCAGGACACAGCAGAGGAGCACTTGGTTAAAACACTTCAGTGCCCTTTCCATAACAATAAGTGAATTTTGTGGCTTATCTGAGTTTTTGAGATTTTTGCTGTGGGGTTTTCTGGAGTTCTTTTGGATGAGGAAAGGCTTCCTCATGTAGTACAGTTTTTTCTTCCACAGACAGAAAAAATGTAGGTGTTTTAATGGTAAAAATATTTAAATCTGATCCAAGACTATCACTACTTCTTAGTAGTCAGTTATAAAAACTCAGCTTACCTATGTTTACTGCTGAATGGTTGTGGCTGGTTTTGATTCAATATACCATGATTTTGATAAAACTTCATTGTCTTGTTAGTGGCTAAAACCAGTTTATGACCTAAAACCAGAATATTTGATTGATTTTAAAATTTGGAATATCAGACACAAAGGCAGGGAAATCAGCGTTTTTGTGACTTCAGAATTTGTGTCCTAGATATACTCTGGTATACTGGAAAATGTATAGAGTTGTCAGATCTAGACAAAATTTGCTTCTTTTTCATTCAAACATTTTAGAAAAGGATGATGGAATCTTTTTGTTTTAATTTATGTTGTCTTTCTAGACTTTCATTTTAGTATTCTGCTTATTATTATACCATCAGCGTTCTTTTGTCTCAGAAACATGTCCTAACTGTGCTTTTATCTGCCCATATTATGTCTCCAGCCAGCCAGACCTGCTGATGGTAGATGTAGTTCTCCAGGTCACAGGTTGCTGGGAGTGTCTGATGCCTCCTCAGGAGGCTGGGGCTGACAAACAGCTCTGCGGCAGGAGCTGTGCTGTGCGGGAGCAGCTTTGTCACCGAGTGAAGGAGCTACAGGAAGAAGTGAACAGGTTACATAGTATTCGAGTGACCAAATTAGAGAGACCAATTACTTTCAGAGCTACTACAGTCTCAGGAGTGTTGAGCCTGCATTGTAGTGGAGAAGCAGATGGGCTCAGAACCCTGCAGGGTAATTGGTCAAAGGACCTTCAGCCAAGGGACTGTTAAAGGTGATGGCTGGAAGCCGCTCACTGCATGTACCACGAAGAAGGATCCTCCTTCTCAGAATTTGTCAAGTAGGACTGGTAGCTTTTACAGCAGGTGTGAGGCTCTGGAACCAGAAGGCCAAACAATGAGGTGGGAAAAGGTCTTTTTTGGGATGGTGGGACCTCCTAAAACAACGCTACCTCTGTGCCTTGCAACAAGACTTTTTCTGTTAGCAGGAAAAGAGGGGTAGTTGTAATAGAAAACTCCTTTCTAAGGAGAATGGGGCGTCCAGTATGCAGACCATACCCACCTCACAGGGAATTCTGCTGTCTCCCAATGGCTCTGATAAAAGATATTACTTGTCCAGTCTAGTAAGGCCCCCTGAATACTATCCAGTATTGATAGTTCCACCTGGCAGTGACAAAATAACAGAGAGAAGGCGATCAAAAGAGACTTTCAGGCACTGGGACAATTGGTAGAGGGACCAGGAGCACAGGTAGTGATTTCATTGGTTCTTCCAGTAACACTGAATAATATTAATAAGGAATCAATCTGTTAGGTTAGTGTCAGCAGAAAAATTTTGGTTTTGTTGACAATGGAAGAATCTACTCAGTACCTGGTCTACTGACATCTGATGGGATGCACCTATCCCAGAGGAGAAAAGGGGTTCTAGCACAGGAGCTAGTGTGGCTCATTTTAAACTAGCTTGGAAGAGAGAAAGGAAAAGACCAGGCTCTCCAGTGATGAACAAAGGGATGGTGTGCTGAAACTGGAGGAAATGAGCAACCTGGGATGGGGCAGCCCTGGATGTATGAACAGACTGGGAAAGCAGCAGTGTGGAAAGGGACCAGGGGGCCTTGGTTGATGGCAAGTTGAACCTGAGCCAGCAGTGCCCTGGCAGCCAGGAGGGCCAACCCTGCCCTGGGGGGCATCAGGCACAGCATGGCCAGCCAGGCAAGGGAGGGGATTGTCCTGCTCTGCTCTGCACTGGGGCTGCCTCACCTTGAGTGCTTCGGGCAATTTTGGGTTCCACAAAATAAGAAAGATATAAAGCTACTGGAGAGTGTCCAAAGGAAGGAAATGAAAATAGTGAAGGGCCTTGAGGGGAAGCTGTATGAGGAGCTGCTGAGGTCACTTGGTCTCTTCAGCCTGGAGGAGACTGAGGGGAGACCTCATTTTCCTCATGAGGGGAAGAGGAGGAGCAGGCACTGATCTCTTCTCTGGGATGACAATGACAAGACCCAAGGGAATGGCCTGAAGCTGTGTCAGGGAAGGTGTAAGTTGGATATTAGGAAAAGGTTTTTCACCCAGGGCTGGGCACTGGAACAGGCTTCCCAGAAAGGTGATCACAGCACCAGGAGTGATAGAGTTCAAGAAGTGTTTGGACAGCAGTCTTGGGCACATGGTGTGATGGCTGAGATGGTCCTGTGCAGGACTCATGATCGTTGTGGATCCCTTCCAGCTCAGCATATTCTGTGATTGTATTATTGTGTATTATTGTGTGAAAACATTGTTCTACTTCATCACTCTGGCACAGCTAGGGCTCTTTTTCCTTGCTTAAGCCTCCTGCAGTCTCTCTGGCCCCACCGTCAATCATCAGCTAGATGCTGAGATGAATTTTTTATAGCAGCTTCTATCAGTAAAGAGAAAATATTTTGAAAAATACAGTCTAAGAGTTGAATATCAGCCTGCAGAGTGGCCTGGTTAAACAGGAGAATTAACTTTGTCAAATTTTGTTTTGTTTTTTGGTTTGGTTTTTTTCCTAATTTAAAAGAAAAAAAATTATTTGGGGTATAGCCCAAATAATAAAATTAGACTTTCTTGGCAAGGACTCCTAATTGACTAGCTTACTAAAATTCTTAAGTATCCTCATGATAGTTTGTCTTCACTTTTCTGGTCTCTGTCATATGGGAACTCTCAGTGCATTCATGGGGGCCGTGAACAACTTTTGTACTCAATAACTCTGTTGTCACCTGTAGTCCCCTGTTTTGTTTGCTTTTCAGGGAAAGCTTTTTCTGATGTTCAAAACTCTACAACAGGTATTAGTCTGTCTCTGAAGGAAGTATTCCAGAAGGGATTCTGGATGTCCTAGCAATTATATTTAGTCTTTGTGACCAGGGAAAAACATACTCAAAAGATTTAGAAGCACATGATGTAATTCACAGTAAATCTTGTATTAGAAAGCTGCAAACGCTTATTGAGAAGTTGCATTTGTTTCCTGAGCCAGAGAATATTGCTGTCCTACTGCAGCCCTGCAGTACTGGAAACTGTATTGAGAAGTGCAGCTTCCTTGTTAGTTGATAAATAGAGATTGGAATCACTTACTAAGCTATATTATAGTGCTTGTTAACAATTTTTACCTTCCTAAATTGATTCAATATAATCCTTGTGATGGCTTTACCTCATTTCTGGAAGACATACAGATAATGTGGTACTTATGAAGTCTTGCATGTCACTGAAAACCTGCTGTATTTCTGTAGTAGAATTGTGTGGCAGGATTATATTAACACAGATTTTGGAATATTTGAGCTCCCATAGGGTATGGTGTGTGGCTGATATGACATGACTTGCCTTCAACAGTTGTTTTAACAAGATATCCTTCATATAAAATATACCAAGCTGAAAGGCATAACTGAGTGAGTTAAGTAAGAAACACTGGTGGCAAAATTCTTCACTTTCATCTTTATCTGATTAATTCAAGGCTGAGTGTTACAGTGAAAGTCTTTTTAACCTATCAAAGTATTTGGTATGTTTATTTAAGGAAAACCAAATAAAACCAGAAAACACAAAACCCTGCTCCAAAAAGCCCTTTTATATTATTTAGTACAAGATCTTTTTTATCAAATTGTTAAACTGGTTGCAAATATATGTGCATTTACTCTAGTCAAAGCTCATAGTTCTTAAAATATCTTCTCACTCCTCCTAAAAACTGCTTTAATAATACATTAATTAACACTTCTGAAGTACTTGGCATATTTAACACAAGATAATTTACACTTCCTAATATTTTAAACTGTGTATTAAAATGTCTAGCATTAGCGAACAGAAAATACACTGTATGTGAATACAGCATTAAGTGCTAAACATGTAATTTATGTGTAGCTCAGTCTTTAATTTATTTAAAAATAGATATACTTTAATGTCTTGATAATAATGCTGATGTTGTTGGAATCACTTTCAACCATTTCAAATTCCTGCTGATGGTTTTTCTTTTAATAGGACCATGCAGACCCTTAATATCTGTTAATAACAATATTTAAATTCAGGGGTATATAAAGTTAATTTCAGTTTTTATGGCATAATATTTTGTTTTAATTTTTATCTATTTCCTCCTTTCATAGAGCTTTTGGTATTGATTCAAAAATATTCTGCCAATTTAATACCTGAAATACTGCACTTGAATCAAAAGGCTTTGACAGATCATGTACTTGAGAACAGATTTCGGATATAGGTAGCTCTTTACTGTCTCTTGACTTTATGTTGTGGGAAAGGCTTATCCCCCCTTACATGGGGATATGAAATGGCTTTAAGGTTTGGTAATGGGATGTGGAGACCTTCACCTTAGGTCATTAGTTTGAATGCAGCCCAGGTGGGTGGAAACTAAAACCCATTATCATCTGATGGCTCCTGGATGGCCTGTGGGAAATGAGTTGGTAGTCCTAGTCAACTTCCTAGGAGCAAGACAACAGCATTGCAGAATCAGCATCTTAGTGCTTGCAGACTGGGAGTCTTGCTGGAACTCTGCAGAACAAAAGAGTGGCTGGAGTGAGGTTTGGGTGCTGAATTGCCTTCTGCACCTCAAGTAGTTTGTGTAGTTCAGACAAGAAGCATAACTGAGTAACAGAACGTAGAAACCATTGGCACTCATTAGGTCAAGTCTGGCCTGTAAATACACTTCCAAAACTGTCTATATTTTGCTCTCACTATCATTGCTTACAAGGTGCATTCAGAGAAATGCTGGATGTTCTTTATTTATAACTGGAAGGTCTGGGCAAAAAAAACCCCAACAAAACCACCAAAAAATGTTTTACTTTAGTGAGCCTCTCCAGACTTCGTGTTATAATGCTGGTTTAATTTTTTCTGCCTATAATTTTGCCACCAATCTCCAGTTGTTTTGCTGATCCTTGTACCGGAAGAGGAAAGTAATATATGCTAGATTATTGTCAGAGGCAGTGAAAGACTCGTAATTATAATCACTACATAAAATCAGTGCTCAAAATTTAATTGTTGGGAGAAATAACCAAGCATCTTTTCTAACCCTTCTTACAACTCCTGTGCATGGTGGCTTTCTGCCTTAAGCATAGTCTTGATTAGCTAGTGAAGATCAGGTGGCAGCCTTGTCAGGTGCTCTCTGGTTTTTTTGCTCAGGAAATGGAAGACTCTTCTTTCTCTCCTTAGAGTCATGTGAGCAGCCAGACCATGGCATTACTGATCCCCATCACTACTGTCCCTGCCAAACAACAAACAATTCTATTTTATACATGGGCCATGGGGCCATGTCACTTGTGAGAAAGAGCAAGTTTCCATCAGGCTATAGATAACTTCAGGCACACTCATGCTTGCTGGACATAACAGCAGCAGTCAGAGATGGTGTTTCATCCCAGAAAAGTCATGGGAACAGAGTGGCTGGGGTATTTCACCAGTTATACTGAAATCCCCTTTGCTTCCTGCAGTGTTTGATGTTTCAGGATTATGGCAAGATCCTGGTGTTTCAGCTTCATTTGAGTTCCTCAGACTTGATCTGAGTACCAGTGCAATTGGTGCTTGGGTGAAGTTGCTTTAGAACAGAGACAGACACGTGTGTCAGGATTCTCATGAATTTCAAGCAAGTATTTATTTCTCCTTAAAATACAGCAGCTCCTTCACGGAAAATTTGGACTGTGAATTAATTAATATTAAGATGCTGGGCACCTTTCTACTTGAAATGTCACATTTTGTTTATATACAAACATAAAGGTTTATAGTCAGTATTGCAAGAGCTTATATAATGTTGTATCCTCCCTAATAAATTAATCAGATGCATAACATTAAGCTGCCTGAATACCCTGACTTCCTCAAATATTCATTGAGAATGTACGAATATTCATTTATTTACTTTTCTATATTTGTTAAGATAGTAATGCTTGCTTCTTTGAAGAGAACATTGTTTAGAAAGTTGCTGGAGGATGTTTATTCCCTTGAGAATAGTTAGAAAAGTTCTAAATGGAGTATATGTTATTTTTTTAAGAGAAAAATTGCATGTAATAGGCTAATAATAATAGTTATTATAGCTGCACTTATTTTGAGATCAATAAATTTCACAGTTTTAATAAAAGCATCCACAAAGTTTGTGTTTTGTGCAATATAAGATGATAGCTAATTTGAATGTTCTGCTAGAACATTGTGATGTAAACAAAATTACAGAAAGCTGGAAGTGAATATCAACTTTTCAACACTTGCAGTGAAAAAAATGGATTAATTTTGTTTTATAGCAATCTTTATTAGCTACATTTCTAAATAATGGCATATATCTAGCTTGGTAGATAGTCATAGGGGTTTTTGTCAGGTTTTTTTGTGAAATAAACCCAGTTACATTTGACAAAAGGAACTCTGATAGTTTTCAAAATTATAAATTAATTCTGAATTAAATGCTTGTGCATATTTACCTCCGTGGCTTTGGGTTTTGGCAGGGATAGTTCCCACCTGTAGTTTGTAGAAATCTTTCTGTCAATTTTCTTTTTCCTACCATGTCTTTTCCAAACATCTAAGCCTAGTTCTGGAACTGTGGATGATGATCTAGGGACTGCAGGAGTTAGACAAGTCACAGCAGAGGTTTGTAACTTCTTTTAATTTGCTAATCCATGCATGGAACAACATTTCCAGCATTACCCAGAGATTAAGCCCCAGGGCCAAGGGCAGGGCCTCAATTTTAGTTTGCTAGTGATAGGCATACTGTGGTTAGAACTAGGTCTCTGCTGTGGACAATAGCAAGCCTTTTCAATTTAAATTTCAATAATGGTAGCAAAATATTAAACATGGAGAACATGAATTAGAAAAAACCCCAGCACTGTGTCTTTGCATTCAGTCATTCCCCTGGATAAAGTCTATGCTGTAATATTAGAAACCAAAAAATCATTACTTTTTCAGAAGTGAAAAGAAATATAGATGTATTATGTTAATTTTATGCAAAATATTTGTCTGAGAGTGTGATTATTAATGAATAAAGAACAAAAAGATGATTTTTGTGTAGATGATTGCAGTAATGTTTAGCAATGTAATATTTACTGCACTTCAATACAATTTTTTGATAGATTTTTGTTTACTCTGATGATTAACTGGTAATTCATTCACATTAAGTTGGTGGTATTTAATGTAGGTCACAGAAGTAGCAATCACTTTATTTGTTGATAGTAAATTTAAGAGACTAGAAATATTTCTGGAGATGTAGATTCAAAATGTAGCACTATTTTATATAAGAAGTAGATGTTAATTTTTGTAATACATCATAAAACCTCTTAAAATTGGAGAAAACCTACATGGTAGCATTCAGGTGTTGTTTTGGTTTTTTTAAATTTTCAGTAATTTTAACTATTTTATTTGTTCATTTGTTTTTGAAGGACTATATAGATATATGTGCACATAGACTTGTCTGAATTCATAACTTTCAGATTGGACTCGTGCATTAATTCCCATGAGCAGCAAGCAGTACAAGGTCAGAGTAAATGCAAAAAGAAAAAGAAGAGCCATCTTTAATCACTGCCTTTGGTATTTATTGGAATAACATTTTCTGTAGTCATCTATAATTGCTGTATGTATCACAAATATAATTGTGCAGTTAATTCTCCTCCAGTTCCAGTTTTTAAGAAGGTAGTGGAGATATTGCAATGTGCTTAGTCAAAAAGAAAGCTGCACAAGTGTCTGTGTTGGGGCAGATGGTGCAGGGGTTCTTCAGAAGCTTAGCTAATAGGAGAGGCAAATTGAAGTCCAGACTAATGCATCCAGGAGGTGTTGAACTGTCAGTGTTCTGGAGAAATGCTGCATCTCAGGACAGAAGCCAAAGCAGGAATGTGCTTCCTTACTGAAGTGAAGCTTTTCTTTAAGATGGAGGTCCTAGTCCTGCACATTTTATATAGCCATGACTCATGTTACCTTTGCTGTGAGCTCTGTACATGGAAGGCTTGCAGGGTCTGACAGGCTCTGAGGCTTTCCTTGAGCAAGGTAGAGGTAGGTAAGGCTTACCTTTGCTATTGATGGGGCTTTTCCCCCTTTGTTTAGGCTGACCCATTACACTCACATCCTGAGAAATGCAGTGTGTTAATTTCATCTGTGTACTTGGTTTATTTCCTGTCCTTTTTGTTTGGGAACAATGATTGCAGGGTTTTTTTTTGTGTACATCTTTAACTTTGGGATTGTTATGATGTACCGAACTCGTAGAGGCTCATGGTAAATGGTACCAACTACATCATATTGCTGCTTACAATACGCTGACTGCTTCAGTACACTGAGGAATGGCTGTTCAGAAAGGGTGTCTTGGAAGCTTTAAGTCTCAATACTTGGTCCACTTAAATACTTAGAGAACGTAATTTTCTAAGATCATTATAAATATTCCTATCATATAAAATAACAGTTTTCACTAAGCATAGCCAAAAAGGATGTTTTCAATCATATTTTTCAATAATCAGTCATAGTTATAATTTCAAATAGAAATCAGTCTTTATAAGGCCTCTGATTTTGGGGCAAGTGTCGACTTAGATCACAGAAAATATAAGATATGAGATACCTAATTTGCTTTTAGTCCCTGGCATCAGTGTACATGCTATTGCATGCTGCAGTTGTCATCTCTAAATCTATTTTTAAGGAGCCTAGAGTAAATACTCCAAGTTCAAAAAACCCTCAGTGTTTACAGACATTAGAATTTCCCTATGACTATCTTAGTATTTTGGGAATAGAATAGCATTAAGCAGTGAAGCAACTCTAGAGTGGAGATTTATTTAAATAGCTTCTCATGCCAAGCTAAAGAGAGTTCCTTCTTGGCTTGTTGCATGAGTTGGGTGTTAAAACCTCTCTGACCACTTCATAATTATTATGAAATAGTACCTATAATAAATAAGTTTTAGGTCAGACTCAGCAGAGACCATACTAAAATTTGTTTCCTTGCTTCTCATGTTTGAAAGGTAGTAGTGCAGCATGTGTGTGGTCTGAGTTTTTTGCAGACGTGATCTGCATTTAATCTGGGAAAATTAATTCCCTAAGCTGCTGGCAGGCAGCATGTACTTGTTAATTATTCAGGTGGATGACAAATGCAGAGCAGAGGTTCTCGCAAAGACAAAGTTTGTATGATGCATGTTTAGTAACTGATAGGCTTGACATTCTGTGGTGTCTTACTCAGTGCTAATCCTAATAAGCTGCCTGATGAGATGAACGCCTATCCTCCTGTCCTTTAGAGAGAGAAAACAGAGATTTGAAAGAACTTCATTATAGCAATAAATCCCATACTTTCTGTTATTCCCGGTGAAAAGAGATCTTGTCCAGATGAATAACACACACACAGAGAAAAAAGTCAGAATACTAGTGTAATACAGAGTATTGAAATGAATAGAAAGCTATTGTGACTGCCTCCACTTTAAAAGCAGCTGCAGTTTAACTTTATTGCTAGGCCAAGTTTATGCTGGTTAATGCTCTTCAAAATCTTTGGCATAGTTCTACAAGTGATGCAATCCTTTGGATGTATGATTTCACAAAGATTTGCAAGTTGCCAGGGAAGTAGATTGAGAATATTGCATTTTCTGTAGTTGTTTTCCATGTTGTGGGTATTCCATCAGACAGTTGCACCAGACAAGGGCAAGGGCCAAAAGTATTCATGGGCACTTGAAGCATTAATAACCAAGGTGCTGCCAGTGCAAATGGGTTCTGGATTTTTCCAAATGCTTTTATTCTGTGTTAATTTCTCATGGCTTGTTTCACTCCTTCTATATTTTTTATTAGAGGAGGAAGAAGGGTAGCAGATCTAATTCCCCCACTGCATTGCAGAGCATCCAGCACCAATCCAGAGTGACACTTCTTACGTTATGCTAGAACACAATGACCCAAGATGCATCTTTTCTCTGTTTACAGCTGTCTTCCATATATCAGCTTTTTCTTGGGTCTAACTGAAAGAATAAAAACTGGCTTTACTAATATTTTGCTATAAATTATAGGTACATAATTTCAAATACTGCAAATTTTCTGTAACAATAAAATTTTCTACTGTATCTTAAAAAAAAAATAAATGTGGGCTAGAAGGTGCTGATGGAAGATTCCTGTATTCTGTACTTCTGTGAAGCTTAAATTTGTTTGTCTTATCAACTGCATTTAATCATATCCTCTAGCTCAACTGAATATGAGGCTGGGGGAGGAAAGTCACTAGATTTATATAAAGGTGGCAGTGCTTAACTTCCCTCACATCCTCCCCCTTCTGCATGTTCTCATATGGTGGGGGGAGAGGGGGGTACTTTAGGCCCAGGTTCTGTTTGGTACATTGACTGAGACCTCTGATAAAAAGAGTTGTTCCTGCTCTCCAGACTCCCCTGAAGTATGAAGGATGCCTAATAGCAATCAGAGAACAATATTTAAATATTTGGAGAGGAATACTTTGTGGCTCATGAAGGTTAAAGTATTAACGTAACATAAGGCACTTGTTTATCTTTGTAAAACACGTGGTGCATTGAATCCTAGCTCTGAGCAATCCTCCTGTCTTGAGGTGAAGGAAAATGTTAACTTAATTTACAGGCTAGCAGAGTCCTGGGCATCTCCAGATTAGGGGCTTTTAATCAAATGAATTTGTAGCTAATAATTGAAACTAGTTTTCTGATACTAACTGTGAAATTCAGCTGAAATCACCAAACTCATTTCCACGAGGGTTTAAGAGCTGGTTGAAATTAGAGTGTAGCAGAAAGGGCTTTCGTTTGTTCCACCAATTTATGTATGCTCTTTTCTTTTTTCTTGCATAGATTGTTGGGTATGGTGATTTCAGTTCTGAGACCACTAAACTTACTTCTGCTAAGATTTAAGTTTTGGCTGAAATCAGAGCATAAGGCTTTCGTTTGTTCCACTAATTTATGTATCCTCTTTCCATTTTTCTTGTGCATATTGTTGGGCATGGTGGTTTCATTGCTGAGACTTAATTTTACCTAGCAGAAAAATGCATTATGTACTGTGTAAGTAATTGGTGTCTGCAGAGTAATTTCATAAGGTGCTTGATTCATAACACCATGTACAGAGTTACTCTCAGCAGAAAGAAGTTTAGACATTTTAGCCCCTATGTTTAAGCTCTCATTTCAAAGGACAGCTCTTCCCCTTTGTGTCATTATCTCTTTCCTTTGTATTTGCAAATGAAAACAACATTGCATGGATTTAAATAGAAGAAATTGTAAAAAAAAGAAATAAAATTAAACATTAGCCTGCATTTTAGTGAGCATGTGCAGAAACTGTGACTTGTTCCTTGAACAAAATGCAAAACCTTAGTCACAAGTCATTAATATAAAGGATTCCTACTATACTCAAGCAAACTTTAAAAATAATGTATGTTGGGACAACCTCATTAAAATGTCACATGCACACTTCAATAAACCTTACAAAATATAATATTTTAAGAATTCCCCATTAAACTGTCATGTATTTTTCCTGCATTTCCTTTGCTATTATTGCCTGATTACCAAGATATTTGTATGCTAATTGAAGCTTTTTTCTTCTTCTAATTGTCCTTATTCCCTCATTCATTTTGGGCAGAATCTGAGATGTGCATGAGAACCAAAGATTTATCTTAGTTTCTCCAAGGAAACTGTTTTTATCTGTGAGCTTCCAGAAGAAAATTTGCAGTGCCTCTGAACAACATGTGCAGCAGATGTAGTATTTCCAGAGTGACACAAATTTTACCCACAGGAAATGGTTTTTATCCCATGATAAATGCACAAATCTGAGACTTCATCCCCTTTATAGCTTGGTACCAGGATCAGATACAGTGATGGTGGAATGCTCCATGCCCTGTCATTCCCTCCTTATTTTGTCTGCACTCATAGCTTATTATCAAATCAAAATTTTGGCAGCATTTTTACAAGGGCTATTCTAACATCTTAAGCTTTTCTTTACACCAGCATTATGGGACAGCATCTTACCCAGTTTCTGGTTGCATGCTAAAATTGTTTGACTTTAGGAGGCTAATTCTTTGTCTCATCTTCAATCTGCAAGGACATAATTATGTTCCTTCTCCTCTATTTTTTTTTGGTGAAGAAAAAATGAGTGTGGGAAAAGACAAGAGAGGTATAGGGGAAGATCAGTTCTTCCTGCCATTGTGATGTTTCAGCTGGAAGCTCAGCTACCTCTATACGAAGTATAGTTTTTTGCTGAATGCTCTGAGTGGAAGCATACCTGATCACTCTTTTCTGACAGGAGGGGAATGAAACAGAACTGAATTGGAGCTGGTGTTGCTTCTTTGACTCCTTGTTCCTTGAGCTGGAACAAAAATAATTTGTAGAAAACAGCATTGCTCAATCTACAAATAAAAAGAAAGTAGAACCCCATGTAAAGAAGCACCCTACCTATTGCTCTGGCAGCCCTGTCTTTGATTGCAGAACTGAGCCCTTCTCTACCTCTTCTGTTTTTCAAGCTGTGCCTCCTTCCAAATCTAGAGAAGGCAATTGGTACCTACAAACAGGTTTAGAAGTGAGGCCAGATGTGTGGGACAGCTATCAGAAAATGGCATACATTAATAGGTGTACAAGATGAACACTCATTTTCCTCATGCCTTCCTGAGATGCAGCTATAGTGATAATCCTCAGAACCTGTTACCCTGTTCCTCTCAGTGGAGTGCAGTGTGAAAGATCAGAATTGAGAAGAATGGACCATAAATGTGGCTTGAACTTGTAGGGCATGCAGCTGTACATGCACATAATTCCCAAAGAGCTCCTGCTTCCTTAGCATAGGAATGCTAGCAGACTAAACCCGAGCTAGAAAGCAGCCAAGTCAGCAGTTAAAAAAAAAAAAAGAGGAGGAGGAGAGGGGAAGTGAGAGCAAACCAACCCTAAAAAAACCTGACCACCACACACTTAGCCTAAGTGTTAACCATGCTTAAGATGATGCTTGCATATCTCTATGCCAATACTTCTACATTTCTCCCCAGACTGCTTGAAAGACAGCAATAGAAAGATAGGCTTCTGTTGGGCTCAAATAATGGAGGAAATACCCAGCTATTGTCACAAAATACTGCTGTGAGTTAATCACGACTTAAAGACTGGGTTTTCTTTTCTTGTTGCCAAGAATTCTCATGCCCAGGTCATCACTCCCAGCTTGTAGAAGATACAGAAGCTTAGCATTTTTCTAATTTCATTTGTGCTAAAATTTCACCCAAACTTTATAAAGCCAGAAATTGCTCACCATATAGCTCCTGCCTCTGTCACTAATGAGGTTAAGCATGTCTATCTATCCTACCAGGGAAACCAGCATTTTTTTACTGAGAGAGACCTTTACTCAACAGAATTGTCTTTTCGCTTTGCGAGCTGTTACCACCTTCCCAGATTAGGTGAACAGGAATGCAGCCACTCCTCTTATGAGGTCCCTGAAAACAGTAAAGTAACAAGAAAACCCAAAGACTGATTATCATTCTAAGAGCCTCTGCTTGTTTTTCAAAAACTTCTCACCAACAACAGCTCCTGTCAGGCTACACACTTCATGAGCTTTCTCATGGGAAAAATGGAAGGAATCAAGATTCAAATCCATTTCAAGCAAGGAAAGCAAGCTCTGAAATCAGATACTCAGTTGGATCAATTCTGAGCTATTGCAGTCAGATATTAAAAATATTTTAATGGTAAATTCAGATCACATAGGAAGGAATAAAAATTAGGTGGTGCACTCAAATAGGTCATGAAGTGAGGGAAATTAAGCCTTTGCATGTGTTGGACAGAATGAGTTAAACATTCCATTTGCATCAAACATCTTTGGATATGTCAACCATTCTTCCTGGGCTAGCAGAGTGAAAAATTTCAATACAGAAACATGGAATTATCCGTAGCTTTGAGT
Source organism: Camarhynchus parvulus (assembly GCF_901933205.1). Lineage (NCBI taxonomy): Eukaryota > Metazoa > Chordata > Aves > Passeriformes > Thraupidae > Camarhynchus > Camarhynchus parvulus. The sequence continues at coordinate 35,725,522 of NC_044575.1, forward strand.
CATTGAGACTGACAAGAGTTTTTCTAGGTCCTCTCCTTTATTAACATGGAAAAATTTCAAAAATAACTCCTGATTTCAGCTACCGTGTATGTGCATGTATGAAATTAAGATCAATACAGCTCAACCTATTCCTACTGTGAAAGGGATTGGAGGTGAGCAGAGCAGGACTGTGCTTGTGGCTTCAAAATAAGCTTAGAAAAAAGCTTGTCTTCAGAAGAAAATAATTTGCCATCTTCAAATAACTTTTAAATTTTGTATGTGAATGGGACCCCTTTTCTTTTGCTGACTTAGTTTACAAGTATTCTTAATACTTCTATGATGTGTTTTTTCAATTATGATAGCAGTACTGGGTTTGGGAAACAGGGAAATACACTTCTCTTTCTAGCTAATCTTTTTGATTAAGGTTCTATACAAATTGAAAGTCTAAACAAACACTGAATAGTTTCCTGGAATCACGTAGTCAACAGCTATATGGTGCTAAAATAACCCAACAGGGATAGAGGAGTTACATGTAATCACCTTGAAGAAGGTCTTGTCTAAGACTATGGTTAATATTGTTTGGGAAGAGCAGAAGGATAAACAGTGTCAGAGAAAGAACAAAACCCCTCACAGGCCCTCCTTTCTTGGGGTGCCAGTTCTGAGGAAGTCTTTCTCCATGCATCCATTTATGATGATGTTGTCAGGCAACAGATACCCAGTAATTTTATCTTGTCTTTTTTTACCGTGCCCAGTCTCACTGATGATCTAGGTATATAGCGTATCAAGTGATTCTGCTCCATGTATAACAAATGAATTAAATTAGGGGTTTCTTTAGTTGTGTCTCAGCTTTTTTCCATGCTTAAGATTTCTCCCTCTCCTCTGGTTAATGTGAAGATGGCAGACACAAGGGCTATGGTTGTGATTCACTGTTATCTCTGAGATCTTGTCTAATTGTTAGGAGAGAAACCTGTGTTGGCTAGGACAGGCAAATGTGTGACATATTTTGCAGCAACTTGCAAGGGTGGGATTGGTCCCTCTTAGGAAGTTCTCCTGTCAAAAGTGAGCTTCCAATCTAACTACACCCAGGCTGTACCTAGAGGGTACCTAATGTACCCAGGCTGAGGGAAAAAGGTACAAAGATTAACCGGGCTGAAGTTTGTTTTATATAATGTCTGCAGTGCTCACAACTATCTCATTCATTTGAAATGAAATTGTACAGGGAAAAAGAACTATAAAACGTTTCTCCCAAAATTGCTCCTTACTGATATATGTAATCTTTCAGCAGATTTCCTTTGTCATATTCATATGCATACTCCCAAATACTCCCAGTTTGTCCAATTCTGATTGCTTCATCTGCCAAAAGAAAGCCTATCTGTCCCCAACATTACTGTGTCCCTAGTGTTAAAATTCTCTCTTTACTTGTTGCCCTTTTTTTTTTTTAATTCCTAACCTGTGCACAGATAAAGTCAGTCAATTTCTAATGTGTCTGTACAGATTTTCTAATGCAGCCTGGGATACCATCTGCCTTTTTTGCTATAATTCCATATTGTTGGCTCATGTTCAACTTGGTGTCCACTACGATTCCTAGGTCCTTTTCTGCCAAGCTGCTTTCCAGCTGGGTGACTCCCAGTGTTATGTTGGTGCAGGAGTTTGCACTTACTTCTTCCTAAACTTAATGAGGTTCCTGTCAGGCTGTCAAAGTTCCTCTGGATGTGACCCCCTGGTGTATCAGCCACTCCTCCCAGGTGTGGGAAGTGTCATTGGTCTCTGCTATCAGCATACTTGCTGAGGGTACACCCTGCTCCATCATCCAGACCATTAATGAAGATGTGAATTTTCTCAAGTTCCTTGCCTTTTTTATTGGTCATGTGTCCTTTCTCCTTGAGTTTCTTTCTCTGGAATCTAGTTTCTCAGTTCAATCAGTTCAAACTTTTCATCTCTGCCTTTAAGGATCATTCCAGTTCTTTGTCCCTCTGTGTATCGGCTCTAATGGCAGTGCTGCCTTTTCTCTTGTTGCTAGCTCAAGCTGAGAACACTCACTTGTCTCCTCACACAAACACCTCTTGCATGAGAAATTCAGTTCAACAAGTAAGTGCCAAAAAGAGCTGGCACACAGCTGGGATACAGTGATTTACTGACACCTTGGAAAATTGTTGCTGTCGAGGGTAATAGACTGGTGTTGTTTATAACAGTCAAACATGCCCGATAGGTTTTCCATCATAATTGGAAAGAGCATGATTAACCTTACCAAAGAAATTATGCTGTAGTAAGCAAAATATCCTGTCTCTGAGCTGACTTTAGCTAGAGGTGACCACCAGAGACAGCATTCTTCTTCAAGCAATCTGAAAAACCTCTTGAAAATTCCCTCAGAGATCTTTTTTGGTACCAACAGGCATTAAGTATGTTAAGCATCAAAACCGCAGCTATTTAGGCCTCCCAAGATTTGTGTGAGTTAACTTGTTTAACTGTCTGATATTGATCCTTTTGCTGTATTTCTCTTTTGTGCCTTGCCCCTCAGACCTGTGGCCAGCTATTCTTGGGATGCAGGCATTCCTGCTTCAGTACCCTTATCCCAGGTTTGTGCTTGCTTGATGATAGAAACAATTCCAACTGCAGCCTGTGCTTTGGCAGGATCAATGTGGATGTAGCACATGGATGTGCTACAGTTCAATGCCCTGGGGCACAAGAGGGTGTCAGAAGTGAGATGCTTCTGTTAAGGGAGTATTAATGTCATTCAGCTCAATGCAAGCACCAGTACCCTGCTTCACAGGGGTGAGGTTTTGGTTTTGGATCTTTCTTGTGTGTGTGCCTTTGGTGGCGGGAAACCATTCAAAGCACCTGCAGAATTAGTTCTTTTGGGAGGAATTGCCAGAGTGAAGGCAGGCATGAAAATTAACCTATCAATGCTGTTAAATTCTGATGACTCCCATTGTAATTAATTTAGCAGGGAACAGAGCCTTCTCTTGGCTTCTATCTCTTCTTTATTTGGGACTCTATTTTCTAAAGGATGGTACTTCACACACACTGCTTATTTCTGCATGTCAAAGAAATTACGATTAAAATTCTGAATGCTCACAAATACAAAAAATTTTCACCACTTAAACATTCAGCTGTATAGGGGAAGATGTTATTTGTTCAGTGGGTGTTTTATAGAGAAGTTCTTTGCCTTCAGAAGAAACTTCAAAGACAGCCAGGGACAAAATGTGACTGGGCAAAAGGAAGTTTTCCCCACAACAATAACATGTCATCAGTGTGAAAGTATGACATAGGTTTGTGGTTTTGGTTTTGTTTTATGGTGTTTTTGTTTGTTTGGTTGGTTGGGTTTTGTTTTTTTTTGGTAAATGAAGGGTATTAATGGCTTTCATATAGCAGTTTCATGACAGTGTGAGCTGGCAGCCTGTGGTGGTAGGGCAAAGCTGCAGGCAGTACAGAAGGATGCAGGGCTTGCCAAGACTGACAGTGGCCTGGTAGTGTTTGGCATTATGAATTAACACACTACACAGCACTGGTATCATAAAGGTAGGCTGTGAGATAGTTTGGTTTTTTTTGTGATAAAGTAGGGATATCCTCAAGTTTCACCAAATAGTGTCAATGAGAGGCATGTAGATCAGGACACACAGCAACCAGGGGTGGAAATGCTATAGGAGAAACTGGTGGCAAACTAATGGGATTTGAAAAACTGGAAGGAAAAATTGTACTTAAGCAGTATTCAGCGCTTATAAGATCCGGTCTGAATTGTTTTAAGGTTATGAAATTTTAAAGAAACAGTTCCTGCAAATCTCCTGTTTTCTTAGTAAAAAGTATTTGTGTATAAGACAAATTTTTGTCAGCTGTTGTACCACCAATTAGGACAGTGACTTTTAAATCAAAAGTAGATATTTCCAGCAAAGATCTAGAATGAATAATCAAAAGCAGCTGTTCTTTGCTCAGCAGGAAAAGGTGAAACCTCCATGTAGAGAAATAGCTTTTTCCCATTGACTTACATTCTCATTACTGTGTTAAGATGTTCAAAATTAAAGTTACAAGACTTCGATCAGGAGGAGTCTTTTGTGAGCATGCAGTGTGTATTCCCTCCCCAGGCTGGTCAGAGCAAAGACCATGATTCAGGCATGCAGGTCCCACCCTGCCAACCAGACACCTCCACATTCTCAAGCTGGCCTTGGAGGCACTCAGATTTTAAACATCCCAGTGCTTAGATTCCTTGCTAAACAGCCTGTCTTTTGGTTCTCTTAGAGTAACAAGTGCTGTCCTGCAGGCAGCTCATCTGAAGGGTATATTTAACTTTGTGCCAGCTTCTGGAAAGCAACTTCATTTTGGTTCTAGAATGTTGTAAAAGCAAAGTGCTCCCAGGTGGCATCCAAACATAGCTTAACTCCAAGTACAGGGAGGGACCTGAAGGATCTCATCTGCCCAGTCATGTTTTAGCATGCATCCTTCCAATTTTACCACAATGGATTATCTTCCAGCTGGTCTTCAAAAATACTTGCTTCACCTTTAACAGACCACATTTGCTCTTGCAAAAAAATTTGATTTCTCTCTTGTCACTGATGTTGGGATATATATTCAGCAAATGGATGGAGAAAAGAATGTACCATATTGCAAAAATATTTTTTGTTGTTTTCCATGTTTTCTTATTTCATCTTTTTGAGACTTCTAGCAGCAAAAATTGTTTTATGCGATATAGGGAATGTGTTGCATTGTTTCTTTGAGGTTTGTTGGTTTTGGGTTTTTTAGACCAGCATTTATTTCATCTTAAGCTGTCTCTTCTGTTTCTGGGCAGGAAGCATTGGTTTGGGTGTTTGCTGAATGAGATCCTAAATCATCGATCTGACAGAAATGTATTCTGAAAAAACCAAAACTGAAAGTCTTATATAGTTAAAAAACTGTCTCAGCTAAGCCATAAAAATAAGAAGTAACCATATTGTCTCCCAGCTATGTTATATTTGTGCTAATTTTGAGACCAAGTCAGCAAGGATTTCAAAAGAGTGTGATATATTTAATTTCCTTTTGACTTGAACAGAAATCACACAAATAATCTTTTGTTTCTTTTCTAAAACTACTACAATACCATGAACCAGAGCTGTTGCTTTTACAGTCTGAGTGCTAAATAGTAACTGGGTACATTACCAGACTTGGCAAGAGCTAATTATCATTAGCTTTCAGTTATTAGACAAGTTGTAAGTTGCTACCATTGACAAAATGCCAATAATGTAGTCATATATCAGGCATCCTTTGTTTAGAGGAATGTCAATCAGAACCCACTCTGGAAATTACAAACTGGATGAGAGAAGCTGCTTTTGAATATAATTTGATAAAAATATAACATAGTAATAAGTATTGATTACCTAATCTAATTTATATTCATTAAAACCTCAAAAATATTTTAATAAAGGGTCAGATTGTTCTTTTGTTTAGAAATCCTTGATCAGGGTAAGAACCTTCCTAAAGAATCTTTGAGATTTTTTGCAGTTTGTACTAGGAATCCTTCAAATCATTCCCCCCTTTTCTTCACCTTATCCACCCAAGCCTCGCTTCTTGTTGACAGAGATTTGTAGCACTCATTCTGCTTCTTAGATGACTGATACATTCTCAAATTCCGTGGCAGCGAAGGCTGTGGAAGGCCAGGCTGGCAGTGTGTCACTGGCTGTGCAGTGCTACGGGTTCAATCAGCGTTTCTCTCGGGCTGTTTAGGTGAAGAGGAAAAGGTGTGTGTACTTTGTGCATCCGCAGGAAATGCCCAAGGATGTGACTATTTAACAGAGATATGCTTAATTGGTTTTTTAGAAAACACAGTGCTGGTCATTTGTTCAGAATTCAGTCACATGAACTTCAGGTAAACACAGATATTAGAAGGGAAATATATCTGGTATTTTCAAAGTGATGTGCTTTTTATTTATGTTTTTGTGACAACTGCATAGTTTGGTTCACAGTTTAGAAAACTTGATCTTTCAGTAGAGTTTGGCGACCAAAACATTTAAGTGGATAATCTGGTAAATTTGACTCCTTTTCTAGTTGGCTTAATAATGCATTGACTAGAGAAAATTAGCTGTATGATTATGGTTTAACAGGAATTATTATTTAAAATCAGGGATTTAATTTTATTTTGTTTGAGATGTGATACCATGACCTCCAGAGATTCAGTCATTTTAAAAGGCCACAATTTTGCTTCTTGCTCAGAAAACCCTTCCTGTAGAATGAAGTGTTTTGGATCACTACCCCAGAGAGGGCTCCTGCCACACCAGACACCAAAATGGTCATAGAACTGTAAAATAACCCTGGTCATCATCCTTAAATGCTATGTGTGCATATTCCATAGCCTCCCACACATTTTGTCCACTTGTGTTTTGAAATTATGACAGTTTAAACCAGCATGTCAGTTACTTCTGTTCCTTTTGGGGGTTGATGAAGTGTTAGATTTATCTGTGTGTGTGAGACAACTATTTAATCTACATCTTTAGTTAACTGAAGCGCTTTAATTTTTTGCCCTTTGTTAGTGTTTGTTTATATAATGCACAACCAGTGTGCTTCAGGTACCTTGCATGTGCTTATGGCTTATAACAAAAACTACTTTGCATGTTGCCTGCAAATCAAGTATCGGTGAAAGAGGGAAATTCATCCTGCATACTGGTTCCAAAGGCTTGCATAACTTCAAAACTCTGCTTAAGCCTGCAAATAAACTGCAAGGATGTTTTTTAGTAAAACACAGGCATAAACTATGTACTACATCTCTCAACATGATTATTTTAACCTAGACATATACTGGCTTGATGCTATCCTCATGGAAGCCGGAGGCTGAAATTTTTATTAGCTTCTGTAGATCAGATTCAATCCATGAATGACTCTTGCTAGACACAGAGTAATTAGAAATGTTTCTGGGCTCGACTTGCAGGTCACTGTTGATGTTGGTGTTATGTGCACAACTTCAGTGTAGTTCACTGAGCCTGCACTTAAGCTAGGTTTTAGACTGATGCACCAGGGAAACCCCATGTGACAGGGAAGGTATGGAAACAGTGCTGGCCAGAGGAAAGAGGTAGATCAGGTAATGAGGATCAGGACGACATCTTTCTATTTAACTTTATTCGCTGCTGTGAGCAAAAAAAGTATTTTTCCCAATTAATTTTTATAACTACTCAGACCCACCCATCAGAAGGGCTGGATGGAAAGAAAATTTACAAGTAGACTTGATTCCTCCCTAATGGAGTCTAGTTTGGGTTTGGTGCTGATCATACACACTGATGCCAAGTAACCAAAACAGAAATCTGAGTGTTAATTCTCTGCAGCCATTACTCAAGCTTAGCTTCCAGATGAATGGCATGTATGCTTTTATCCAGGTAGGGAATGTTGAAGGTGTGGTCCCTTTTCATAAGAGTCAGGCAGAGCATGGTTGCTGAATGCTACCCCTTTAATAAAAGCTCGAAGTGCGATGCATGTTTGGTAGGAAGTAAACTACATTGTTTCTCTGAAAAGTTTTTCAAGACCTTGATTTGTTATCTTTCTCACAGTGTTTTCCAGTAGCAGGTCATGGGGCATAATTGGCTATTGCTTCCCTTGTGAGCTTCAGAGGCAGTTGTGCTGACAGCTCTCAAGTTGCCTCTGGGTCTGTCATAGAGTTAAGCTGCTGATGGGCTTTCTGTGCTGCTTACCAAGCTGCTGTGGATTTACCCATGCCTCCTCCTGAGCTGTGATATATGATTGAATTCCCTTCTGTAAGTGGAGCACACTGAGATCTTGTGACTTCTGTGCATCTATCACATCAGTGGATACAGGAAAAAAGATACTGCTATGCTTAGTGGCATTTAAGAGGTGGACATGATGATCCTGGTGGGTCCCCTCCAATTCAGAATATTCTGTGGTTCTGTAATTCTGTGCTCACTTTACTTACAGCATTTTGTAACAGTAGGGATTAAACAGAAGGAAATGGTTGGAATTAATGGTGAGCAGGAAAATGGCCTTACTCTTGAATTTTTTTGCATTATTAGTATGGATAGTAAAACACCAGAACTGAAGATGTCTTAAAAGTAAGATAGTAAAATGTTGATTATGGGGAAAACAAGGGAAAAAATAAAGAAGAAAATAAATGCTGCAGTTGAATTTCATTGTGCAGAGAGAGCACTGAGTTAAATGGAAGGAAAAGTAAAGTGTTTTGTAAATACAACTGTTTTTCTGGCACTAAAAATTTTTTATGAGAATTTTGTGATACGCAAGTCTGTAGGAGTCTTGAAAAATCAGGGTTTTGAAATACCTATTAACATGTTTACAGTCCCATGTTGGTAGATTTTCATTTATTTGTTTAAAAAGACTTCCCAACTGTATCAAATCTGCAACAAAGTGAATCACCAAGTGTAACCTCTGACTCTTTTTTTCAGGAGAAGGTACATTTAAAAAATGCTGTGACAAATCAATATAAAACTGTATGCAAAATTACAAGTACAAATAGAGTGTTGTTCTTGACGTTTGCTTCTATTGAAACAATATTATTTTATGTGAAGTAGGTGTAATAGACCATTAGATTTGGAAACTCTGTGTTGAATATTATTTTTGACAACCTTTTTTAGGGTCACTAAAATTCCAGTAATTCAGTACAGAATGGAAGTCGATTCCAGAGAAAAATTTAATATAGCCTGTTTGCCTGCCAGCTTCAACATAGTTTCTGAGTATTGAAATGGTTTGACACATTGAAATATAAAGTGCATTTGTCATATCTATTGGTGAAGTATTTTGTGTGATTGCTTCTAAGAAAATCCAAGTCAGAGTAATACTTAATGTTAGTCTTCTATTTTACCCTTAAAAAAAAAGAACAAAAAATCCTTAGGGCATAAAAACTATTATTAATAATAAAAATGATAAAAATGCATATTCTTATCTGGTAATGTCATATTGATCCTTAACTCATTTCTGTTGTGCACTGTTTTTTTAGTGGTTTTATATAACACATCTTATTTTGCAGGAATGAACAAGTACTCTGTAAATTGTTCCTCTTTTCCTGTCCTTGCGCAAGCAGTTTGTCATTTTAATGCAAATACTTTATGACTATACTGAAGAGATATTAATTTGTGACCACTGCAACATAAGTTTATGAAATTTTTTTTCTCTTTGTTAAAACACTGGACTTATAGATTACCTGCTCAAACAAGAGCAAGGAGAATCACAGACAATGGGAACTATTGCTTACCAAAAGGTCTTTATGCTAACACAAGGCTTGATTTAACTTTCGTGGACTTTGGTTCTGGCTCATGGTTCACGTGGAGCTGCAGCAAGATGGTGGGGCTGGGCTGGGGTGTAAATAAACAGCTCTGGAGAGACGAGCGCAAGCAGCAGGACAGCAGGAAGCCCATGCTCATGACTTGTGCATCTCCTGCATGGAGGCTTTGGAAGGATAACATGAAGGTGTTTCATAAGTGTAGACACCCCAATTCTTGGCACTGTTGCTGCTGACCATAGACTTAGCAAGGCAATAGATTTTCAAGCCACCTAAAAGTGTGTATATGGGGCGTGTGTTCCCATGCTAAAATTCATGTTGTTTCAGGCAAGCTCTGCTGCCTCTTTAAAGTGTCACAGGGTTTTCCCAGGGAGGACAATTGAGGAAAGCTGTTTCTTTTCTGGTGCTTGTGCCGAGGGATAGTCTTGATTGTTAAATAAAGTTGGGTTTTTTGAAGTCAATCTCCAAGAGGCAAAATTGACGAGGAAAACACTGTAAACATTGTGCACTTTCACACATACTCTGGTCCTTTGATAACTTGGTGGCATTATTTGCATTGTTTGCCTATTGCTTGCCAAGTGATTGTATTTTTTTATACTATTTTAGTGGTCTTTCATCATTCCAGTATAGTATTCCAACTTCAAGCATTCCCAAGGCAGTGCATCTCTATTAGTAATGTATTCTAGCAAAAATATTTGGTGGGGTTTTTTTTTTTTTTTTTTTGTTGTTGTTGTTTTTGTTTTTGTTTTTGTTTTTTTTTTTTTGTTTGTTTGTTTGTTTTTTGTTTTTGTTTTTTTTTTTCCCCTGCATATGAAGGCAAGTCTCTTGGACCATTAATACATTTTTATATAGAAAGATACTATTTGAATGATCTGACCCAAATATTTTTCCTCATAATAGTAAAACAGGAATATTTTTGGTAGATTTTAAAAACTACACACACTTTAGAGTGAGCCTTAGTACAAGTGGACAAAATTTTAAATGAATTTGAAGATCAGGTTGCTTGCCCACTTTGTGTGGAGGATTTAGATTAAAAAAATTACAACCAGAAACATACTTACTCTTTGTTAAACATCTCTGTTGCAATATAGGAAGCATATTGAACAGTGAACTATGTATTTTGGAGTGACTGGGACCATGACAGTGAAACTTCAAATGAAACTTGGTGGACCTTTTTGTTGTAGATTTGGAAATAAGTCCAGAAGGCTGAGCTTAATATAACATGTGGCAGGTGGCCTGCATTTGCCTGGAGAATTCCTCTAGGGCAAGACAGCTCAGCAAACACATAAATCCTTTTTTCTCTGTTATCTAGTAGCACACTTAGTTGCCATGGGAATTATATTTATGCAGCAGATCCTCTGCAGTTCAGTTTGTGCCTAAAGTTTAACTGTACAGCTGTTACCGTAAATACTACATGGCAATATTTTCAAAACACAGCACCTTTGCACAGAAAGAACATGCCTTCTATTATTGATTTTGTTATGTTATGAAAATACCATTTTGATTACACTAGAATCATGTTTCCCCAAAAGCTTCATAACTTGATTTAAAGTATACTTCCTGTACAGCTCTTTCTAATATTTATTTATTTATTTAGAAAACAAAATGCTGGATTTACCTGAAAAGTATATTACAGACAGTGAAATTTGGTAAATTGCAGGACAGAACTTCATATAAGTACAAAGTGCATATACAGTTTTCCGCTTACTTTCAGCCTGTATGTAATAAAATATAAATGTATATTTTATTTTAGATGTTTTTTGTTTATTCGTAGTTCTGCTTTGCTCAGCAGAGATGTGAAGAGTTTTGGGTTCATTGGCTCTGGTCTGATTGTTAGAAACAATTTTGTTTTAATCCTGATTTGTGCAACAACATGTAAATCACCAAAGTTTTTGTGCATAAACAGCATGGGTTTATGAAAAAGAGAATTTTTGCTTTTTTAGGAATGAATGGATTATCCAACACAGTGTGTATCTTGACCCATTCTCTGTAACCTGCAGATTGCAGAGTATATTACCTTATGGAATTAAAGTTCTAGTGCTGAAATTTAGCAGTATCTTGGTATAAATTGGAAACTGTCTGCTTTATATAAATGGCATATTTACTCTTGCCAAAGAATTGTGGACAAAGTATTCTGAAGTATTATTTTACATAAACGGAATTGTGATAAAATCACAAAATTAAGGCTTCAAGACAAAATTTTGTTAGATTTTTATGAAGATTTTTTTGGCACAAATCATACTGGTTTAATGTCAAACTATGTTCCTGCAATAATAGTTATTAAACAAGATTCCTGCTATGTGCACACAACTTTCAGGTGTTTGCTCTTTCACTATAAACTGACTGAATATTCAGAAAATAAATTTCAGGAAGATGAATAAGTACTTTAAACAGCAGCTGTCTGGACATTATGAGTTTGCTCTTCTAGTGGAATTTTATTTTTCTTCTTTTATTTTTCTTTATTTTTTTTTCTTTTGCTCTTAATTATTATACAGGAGAAAAAATACCTCTACCTACCCAAATTTCTCTTGAAACTTATTCTCTGTCAAGCCAGGCTGAGTGGCAAACACCTCTAACATAACAAAACGCTTCTCTTCCTTCTTTACCAGTAAACGCTGAAACATAGATGAGAAGAAAAAATGCATATATTTGCTAGCAGTGTTACTCATTGCCTGTGAGAAAGAGTTTATTGTCCGACTGACTGACGGACACTGTGTGAACAAAGCCTGGTCAGAAAATTTTCCTGGCCAGGATTTGAGGCCAGCTCAGTTTTTATTTCCCTACAGTACTATTGATAGCTAGAGGTCTGGTATGGAGGAGTAGGTCCACAGTCCTAGAGGACTGGAACTGCATCTTTCATATCATTCTTGAAGTGTTTTACTGTACTTAATGTCTTTAAGAAAATTTTGTCTTGTTTAAGAGATCACTAAGTCGATATGCAAACACATACAGCCACACTATCTGAACAGCATGAATCTTATTTTCTGCTGTGACACATGAGATCATATGGAGTATGAGGATAGGCTCTTCTTTCTTTAATATTGACAGAGAAGTCATCTGTGACCTTGCTCACATCTAAGGTGTTTCTTGGATCTGTCTATGCAAGAATAAGCCTGAATGTTGCTCAGGAGCAGCATTTATAGTGGACTGGAAGATGAAAAGCAGAGAGGATCTAAACTTAAAACATTCAAGCACAAGAGGTATGTTGGTTGGTCCCGTCTTTGCATACCTTTAAGACTTCTCTAAAAAGGCCTTTCCTCTTTTTCAGATGATGGAGGTTGACAAAAATTTCTGACCTCAGTGAAAACTCATTTATATGACATATTCAAAGTAGATTGAAAGATTAGTGGATTCATATTGCAAGACTGCCTTCATAGGGCAAAAATCTGGGCCGCTGCTGTTGCTATTAAAGAGCAGGCAATGATAACAGGAACTCATGTCTGGTAGCTGAAACCTGATGTGTTCAACAGAGAAACCTGGCACTTGTGGGGAATTACGTTGAGAAAATGGTGGGCTTGATGTCTGTAGATGTCTTCAGATTTAGATTAGCTAATTTTTAAGAGGATACATGTTAACCAACAGAGTCAGTGGTTTCAATAGAGAAGTTCAGAAGCTATCAGCTGAAACTCAGTGATTGATTATGTAACAGGCCAAAAGTAGATAACATAACACGCCTTTCTTGTTCGAAATTCCATTATCAATGACCCTCTAAGGGATAAACTATATTCTTTTTTCTTCCATGGTTGTAGTTTCTATTAAATGTGATCTGAACACAGAAGAGGGGAAACTTCTTCCTTTACATGCTGCAGAGGGGGCATACTAAATTTCTAGTAATTCCTGTATTGAATTCCCTGAACTCTCATCTCTGATATGTGTTTCCATGAAATTTCCAAACCAAAGCAAGAGGTGTATGTATTGCTTTCTCTCCATGAAAAAGGACCAGTTTTTTCATAAATAACACAGATTTTTTTATCTGATACTTTTGGAAATTTCTTTGACAGAATTCACATTCTGGAATTGCATGTCATTAGATGCCTAATTAGACTGCCTAGAGTACAGAAATACTTAGATGTATAATAATGGAATACTGTTATTTCTCAGACAACTTAGTGCCTCCTATCTAGAGTTTTTAATCATGGAATTAGTAGATAGTTTGGGTTGAAAGAGACGCACTTAAAGGTCAGTTTCAACCCCCCTGCATTAAGCAGGAACTTGTACATTTAGTTTTTTAGATTAGTGGTGTTAGCATTGCTTTTAGAAGAGATGGTGAGACAAAAAAGGAAAAATAATTGAAATATCTATATCCAGTACTGGACTGGAGCCTGCACAAAAGATGAAGGACTACTCACATAAGCAGGACAAGTGAGAATGGTTTTAAACTGAAAGATGGTAGATTAGGACTAGATTCTAGGAAAAAATTATTTGCCCTGGGAGTGGTGAGGCACTGAAACAGATTGCCCAGAGGGGCTGTGGCTGCCCCATCCCTGGAAGTGTTCAAATCCAGGTTGTATTGAGCTCTGAGCAACCTAGTGGAAGGTGTCCCTGCCCATGGTGGGGGGTGGACCTAGATGATTTTTTTAGCCTTTGAACCCAGAGACTTCATATGATTCTATGTGAAGATATTTATGCTTCATCTCACTCCTGTCTTAACACTTGCTTTCCTCATAGTGTGCAGCTTCATACCTAAAATAAAAGGATTTCAAATGATGTTTGCTCCTTATGGAATGACACATCCATTTTCTCTTCAGGTATTTGTAGTTGATGGTGTACAGATATGCTATGCTAGATTAGTCAGAGAGAATATAAAATTAGGATCAGGGTGCCCAGAGCAACAGAAGGTTTCACACCATTCTGCTCTTGCAGACCCAAAGAACCAGTGAAAAACCCTGGGGGTAATGCTGGTTGGAAATATTAATTGCTTCTACACATAAACTTATAAAGGAGATACAAAGAGGAAAAACTGTGAGGAGAGGGTAGCTTTGGATTCTAGATCCTGTAAGCCAACCTGAAACAGAAGTGAACAAAGTCACATCAGCAGCCTTGCACCCTTCCTGACTTTCCTGAGCTCAGCAACAATCTCTGGTGTTGACTACACATGAATGCTGTCTCCAGTACAGGTTCCTGTACTGGTCCAGATGCCAGTTATTGCTTTTTTAGTGCTAGTAGCTGACAGAAGACACCAAATTTCAAAGGATTTTTTGTTTTTATATGAATGGGTTTTATAATCCCAGTGCTTGAAATAAGAAAAATATATGGAAAAACCTGCAAGTCAGCAGCATGCATGGGGAGTAGGAAAGGGAATACAAGTGAATGTGATGTAACTGTCAAAAAAACTGTGCCAGTCCTCTTCTTCAAAACTGTGTACTCCATTTATTTTCATGTATATCCCCCCCGCTCCACATTTTCTCTCTCCCTTGCTAGACCTCTGTGTCAAACTTAACTGCATGTTTTACAAAGACAAAAGTTAGTCTCCCTGTGGGACTATGAGAATGAGATGATCAAAACTTTTTTCTTGTGGCTCTTGATCACTTAAGGCACTGCTGATAACCTGGTCTTCAGTCAGAAGAGGTAGAAAGATTCCTTGAGGGTTAGATTGTGTGAAAATTCTGAGGCACGTCCTTACTTGACTGGAAGCTGCTGGTTGTTCCTGGAATTGTGTTTGATGTTGGTTGTTCAAGTGCAGCTGCTCTCTCTTAAGAACTGGGTTTTCACCCCCTGTATTTCATATTTTTACTTTTTTGAGTAATCATCTTTCCTTGCTCTCCAGAACCTGAACCTCAGTCTTCTCATTTTTCTCTTCAACAAATTGTTTGAGAAAACCAAGTAGTGTTCTGCCAAGTAGAAGGGCATTTTTCCCACTAGTTTGTCACCCAAAGAGAATGACAACAATTACTTTCAGTTTTACTTGTCCCACTTTGGTGATAGACAAGAAGACAAATACTTTGAAACCCACTCTTACCACTTGAAACTGTCTTTGAAAGGCTCAAGTATGCTTTTTATATTAAAAAAATAATCAAGTATAATACAATTTTGCCTGTTGTCTTATCTTGGAAATATCTAAATTTTATTTTTTAGTAAGGAAAAGTACTACTTCACTAAATTTTCTGACTTTCGGTATCTTTCAGTAAGGTAGAAGAGAAATGCTGAGTATGTGCATCAGAATGTTTTTTTATGTTTTTCATTTGAAGTTTTTGATTTACTAGTATAATTTTATAGGTTTTTTTTGGTCATGTGTGTCTTATGGTCTGTCAAATACTGTTTAACTGAAAATTGTACCTGTCGTCATCGGGGTTTTTTTAAAATAATAGTTACTTTTCATAAAGTTTCTTATATATGGTTGCCAAATTTGTTGGTTTGGATTTTTTCATTCTTTTTTTTTCTCTTGGTTAGTTTTGTATTCTTGAACGCTTTGCTTTTGACAGTACACTCAAGGATTTTGACTGATAAGACAATTTGGCATCTAAGAGATGAAGCTTGTGCATTATTTGAAGGTTGAGCACCTGAAGAAATGTGTAAGACTCTGCAGGGAGCACCCTGAAACACCAAGGAGCCCACTCCCACAGGTGCTCTGTTCCTCCTGGTGAAATCACTGGGAGATTCTGTGCCTGCTTCTGAGACTAACAGACATGCAACTTCCTTTAGTTCCATATATTAATTGACAAGCATGTACATTTTATAAATTTATGCTGAGTTATTATATAAATCATACAATGTTTAGAATGTTTCACTTACTGGTGGCAGTCCTGCTATCAGATATCAGGAGAAATAATAGCAATATATCAGCAACAGAACAAAAAAAGGCTTCAGTGTGTTTTTTTATCTACCTTGTTCCTTTACTTTCTTAGTTGTACATAAAATGTTTTGAGGCTGTAGACTTGTGTTATTGATGCCTGTAGTAACTTACTGAGTCATTTGTGCAGGAATTGTTTATAATTTATTCTGAAAATGCAACAGTATTATCAACCATTTTTAGAAGAGGACTTGAGTTTTTCTTTTTATTTCTTCCATAAAGTGAGCTTGTTGGAGAAAGCCCAAGGCCTCCTTTTCTTCAGTTTAACTCATCCCCCAAATCTCACATTTTGATATGAGGGGAGTGTTTCTAATTAACTATGAAGGAATCTAGGTGTCTTTAAAATTAGCACTTAAAATATCATTCAAGATCTTCCCTACTAAGAGCTTCATCCTGTATATTTATATTTTACTGTTGTTTGTGTGGTTGATGGTGCACAACAGGATAGAATATGGAACAATATGTGGCCTTGTTATCACTTTGTAGATCTCAGTGGAGTTTGAAGTTGCTGAGAGTTGAGGGGCCCATATCTGCACTGTTTTCTCACTTGTACAGCTGTTGCTAGCTGCTTCCTTTTCATGTGGAAAAATGGAGATTTAAAAATTTACATAATCTGATCTACAGTCTGTACAAACAGAATTTCAGATGCTAATTTTCACTTGTTTGCTAATCAAAGGTTTTGAAAAGGCAATGTTAGTGTATTATTAATAACTTTAAAGTACATCCTGTTTATGAGGTAATAACCTTCTGTCATGGGCTGAATTGACTTTGAGTTTAATTAGCTCAGAATTTGTTTAGTACTGAGTTAATCAACCTTACAGTTGTGAAGTTTTGAATTTGTGGTTTTTTTGACTGAGCTAAGCTTCAAAAGTACAAACTTTTGTAGTTATAGATTATAGATATGCTATAAGAAAATAAATATATGTAATATATTTTTGAAAACCCTCAACCTATATGATCAAAATTCACTTTAAAAATAACATTTTTATGGTTGTTTCCTTTTCGAAAATCCTTACTGCTTTCCAGTTTCACAGTTTTCTTGCTCAGCATTAGCTCTTAGAAAGGGAAGTAAAGGGAAGGAAATGACAATATAGAGACATATGTGTGGGTCTGTACAGCCTTAGACATACAGTGTTTATTTGATTTGAACTACTATAAAGAGTAACTTAATACATTTATAGTAGTGATGGGTAACAGAAATACTTCTGTCTTATTTGAAACTGGAGTGGATGTTACACAATGCCAAGAGGGTATAACCCTGTCTGTTTAGTATCTATTTGCATAACTAGCTCAAGTGGTAGTGATTTAATCCATGGAAGTTAGTTACATCAATTTCAACTAAAAATAATATTTTAATAACAATTTTTGAAACAACTTTAGGTGTTTAGCAGTTCAAAAGAAAAATAATTGTGATGTTTTCTGTATTTTGAAGAGAACTGCTTTCTAGGATAACAACTGGATCTACCATCACTGCTGTCATATGAGACAATGCAGCCAAAGTCTATCTTAAAAATTACATTTAGGTGTGGTTTTTAACAACTTTTTATGTTATTCAAGGCTGATTATTCCAACTTCAGTAGGCTGTTCTGAAGCTTTTAATCTTGTCATCTGGTTACTTCAGATTAAGTACCTTATGAAATCATGGGCAGTATCCTAGACTGGCATATAAGGACTGTAAAGTGCAGAGGAATTTTTGGTAAGTTTGATAAGCTGTAAGAACAGGATACTTGAGGATAGCAGAGTTCTCTGTTGTGTCATTGAATATTAATTGCTTAAAATTATTTCAGTATGGACCAAATATGAACTTCAGAAGTGGTGAGGAAGCTCCATTTATGTATTCCTAAAATGTTAATCTGAGAACAGATACATTCTATAACAGGTCTGCAACAGAAAGATGGGAGGGGGAAATAAGTAGTTTTGGACACCTGTGTGACTAAACCAAGTTGGAGACATTTTTTACAAAATCAAGCCTGTATGTGTCATTGGTATTTCAAGATCTGTTACCAGCCTAAACCCCAAATTCTTTACCTCAAGCACAAGTTACAGATATTGTATTCAAGCTGCTCGGTACAGTCTGAAAAATAGTATGTTCTGGAGGTTGGAACAAATTATTATAATTGTCTTGGTTTTAAAATGGATGATGAAATCATCAACTGTATTCTTCTTCGAGTGCTTAAAAACAGGAAACAAAAATACAAAATGGAAATGAAAAGTATTAAACCATTTGGGTCTCCTCATTACTCCTTCCTGGTTTCTTCTGACGTATTTAACTAAACATCAGCAAATATTTTCATTGCTATAAGAACTGACTTACTGACATCCAGTTACAAATTTTAGACTGTATGTGTGCACACAGTCAGGGATTTCAGTCAGACCAATGTACAATATTATACTGAATACTTAAATAACCAGCTTAATTCAGGCCTTGAGGAGATACCATCATGAAGGCAAACTTAAATCCTGGGACAAGGGAGAGGGGGAGCATTGAAATTCATTTATTGTTTCAATTCTCATTGAATTTTTTTAGTATACCTTCCAATGCTGTCAACTCTGTCCTTCTGAGGTTACTTAAAGGCATTTTCAACTTTCTAACAGTATGCATTGTGTAAATCTGAGTAAAACTTATTGGTACATAGACAGATGTTTTGATTAAATGCTCATATTTAGTTCACATAGCCAAAATGCTTCTCTGCAGGCTTTTATTTCTTGCATGTTATTCAGAATGCAAGAAGAACACTGGGCTTCTTGACAGGCATCATCTCAGACTCTGATGAAACCCCACACAGACAATGACATGTAGCTCTTGGGCCCTAAGCGCAGGAAAGATAAGGACCCATTGGAGCAGGTCCAGAGAAGGAGCATGAAGATGACTCAAGGGAGGGAACACCACAAGGAAAGGAGACCTTATTTGGCCTTTTGATGCTTAAAACGGGGCTCATAAGAAAGATGGGAGAGGGCAATGGGGTAAAGTGAAAGAGGGAAGATTTATGTTAGATAGAAGGATGAAAGTTTTTTACAATGAGAGTGGTGAGGCAGTAGAACAAGTTGCCCAGAGCGTTGGTGGATGCCCCATCCCTAGAAATATTCAAGGTCAGGCTGAGCGGCTCTTTGAGCAACCTGATCTAGTTGAATATGTCACTCACTATTACAGGAAGAATTGGTCTAGATGGTCTTTAAAGGTCCCTTCCAATTCAAACTATTCCATGATTCCATGATAGTTGTGTCTGATGTTTTTAGGGAGTTCTATTTTTGGCTTGTTGGAGTTAACTCTTACATGCTGCCTTTGGGCCAGATATAATTCTTTGGGTTGATATCAAGTTTCATTTATCTTCTGAGGACATGCTTATTTATTTGCTAGTTAAAGCAGTAAATCCAAATGGCACTTTTATTGTCTGTATCAGTTCCCTGAAAAATATTAAAATATAAGTTATGTTGATTTTTTGGAGTTAAATTCAAGTAAAATGAAGGTTTTTCATTCTGTGGCTCTAGCTATAAGCTTAACGCCACCTCAGTTTTGATGTAGCTTTTATGTCTATATGTTATTCTCAGCACAGGATTAGCACTTCAACATCCATATTTCTGTTGGAATGTGAAGTGTCCTTTAAATATCACATTGGGCAGATTATTAAGACTTCCTACTGTCATTTGAAAGATGAAACCATACTTTGTCCGTATTTATCCTTGTCTGTTTATGAGAAGCTGGCTCAGGGTTTTATCTCCTCCAAGCTAGACAACTGTAATGCTTTGCTCACTGGCCTGCCAAGTGGTCTCATTACCAAGTTTGAGCAAAATTCTTTTGCCAGAGAAGTATATTTTGCAAAAAAAGACAGAATTTCTCCCTAATCCTAGTATCACTGCACTGGCTACTCAGAAACAAAGGATTGATTGTGAAGTTGACCTGTCAGCCCCTTCATCGTCAAGGTCCTGAATATATCTCCAGATTTAATTTTGAGATATATTGCTTCCAGGCCTCTGTGCTCTTCAGTGCCCTCCTAGTGCAAGTTCCAATTATGAAACTACAAACCTTGCGTGATGGAGGATTTTGCCATTACGCCCAAAAGTGAAGGAATAAGCTGCCTTTCTCAGTTTAGGAAGCTCATGCTCTTTGCTTAAATCTCCTCTTCTGAAGATTTTCTCATCTGTCTTTTTCCTTTTTTATTGAATAGCAGTTTATACACCATAACTCAAATAATTTGGGGACTGTAATATATTCTATGCTGCTATGCAGAATTAAGTGGTAATTTTAGTGTTAAGCAGAGCTACTTATTTTTTCATTGTTTGGAAAACAACTTTAAAAAATAAATAATTTTTGTCAAAAGACAAAGCAGTTAACAGAAAAAGATGCATAGATTTAGGAGAAAAAGCAAAGACGAGTGCCTCAAGATAACCACACCCTCCAGTATCCGATAACTGGTCACTTATTTGGATTTGGAAAGCTCAGAGCAAATTTAGCTATCTTCCCTTTACTGAAATATTTTAATTATCAAGCTGTTGGCAACTCTGGAGTGAGATTTCTAAGTCACTTCTATGATGAATATGTTGTTTATATAACTAAGATAAATTGATGCTTAGGCCTGAAATTAGGTCTGATACATCTAGCTATAGACCATATGCGGTTCTAGGGTAAATATCTGTATTTTATCTCCTTGTTTTGTTATATCAGCAGAGAAAAGAGAAAATATTCTACTTTTCATCTCAGTATGGAAGGAAGAAAAATTTTAAATTGCTTCTTGAAATTGGTGTTTACTTCACTTTCACATAAAGAGACTGATTTAATTTTATTAGCCAATGGTTCTTCTGAAAAAAAGTGTATTGTTTTAATGTTTAAATTAAACACTAGATATTAAATGGTTACTATTAAAATAGTTTAACTCCTCCAAAGTGGATAAATGTCATTGTCAAAACAAATTACCTTTGTAAAAACCTTATAATAAATGGCTAGAAAGGGGGTAAGATGATATTTCTTAAGAGACAGAGAAACATGGACTGTAATATATAATATAGAAATACAGACAGAAAATAATGACAAGCTGGATGAGACTTTTAGCTGTTTGGATCTCAGAGATCTCATACAGAAAGAATGGGCAAGATTTAGGTATAAGCTAAATGTGACAGCTTGTAAAAAGATGTGCTGAAGCAGCCATTAGAGAGGTAGGGGAAGAATTAGGATAATGCAGTGATGGAAAAAGTGAGAGGGTGAAAAGGAAGAGAAAGCTATGGAAAAAAAATATGGCCTGTGTTGAAGAGAATGTAGGGTGTGGAGATAGACTGCTGCCTGTGGAGGGATTAGAGATTCTGGTGAGGAAAGCTATAGTGAATGCATTTGTGGCAGTCAAATGGAGATTGTCTAGATGGGAGAGAAACCCTAATGGCTATTTTACATTACACTTTCTGTGCTTTCTTTGCCTGTTTGACTCGTCACATAATAGACAAACTGGGAGCTCAGCAGAAATGAGCGGGTCACTGGTCAGTTTTGGTGGGAGAGATGGAACATGACAGTCCTTCTGCCTCCCCCCAGCAGGTGCTGCTTGGGTTTGTGCTGAGCTAACTACAACAGCAGTACCTGCTGGTGTCTACAGCCTAGGCCTTGTCAGGATGGGAATATTTGGGTCAGTTTGTTGTCAACAACGTTTTTGTTTCAACAGCTTATTAATAGCCTTAGGTGTGCTTCATAGCAGCAACAGATTCTGTACAGCTGCGGCCTCTACCAAAGCTAAGGGTTTAAAAGTTTGTGTAGTGCCCAGGTGAGTAATGAGGAGGTTTATATGCAAAGACACAGACTAACACACAGCTCCGTGTTTAAGTAGATATACAGGAAGGCTTTTCCAGTATCTAAAAATTTTTGGCAGGGCTTGTGTGGTGGCTAAAAGGGTTAAATTATTCTTATTATTAAGGGGTTTATTTTTTATATAAAATAATATTTGGATATTTACATGTATATAGTTTTTTAATATGAAAAATACATGCTTATTTCCAGTGTGTCAGGAAAGGAAGGAAGGAGTGTAGGACTATGGGGGGAAAAAAAGAGAGGAATTTTCAGTGATGTATCTGCTTCTGTTAAACTTGGTTGGTTGATATTTACGTTGAATTTCCATAGATGTTTTATATGCTAGTGTCCAGGTTTCATGCTGGATGGTAGACATTGGTTAGGATTTTTTTCTAGGATTTTTTTTACTCCTTGTGAAATAAATAGTAACTCCTTGTAAAATAAGAGGAAATTAGATATTGTTAGGTGGAAATATTTGTGATTCTTCAAAATAGCTGAATGTATTACCTTCAAAGAACTTAACTGAATACTAACTGTACTTCAGTATACAAAAGCACTATTAGTGCATACAAATATGACTTCAAGTAAAAAGTTTTACCAAAATAGTATTTTTCTTTCACCTGAGCTTCAATCAGGTTAATTTATTTTTCTTTGTGGATTAGAAAGAAAATATTGTAATGTAGGAGGTATTAGTAGTCTTTTGTCACCCAAAAAAATGCAACATTTATGCCAATTAAAACAACATGTATAGTTCATATTGACTCATTCCTTTCAATTTATAGGTATTTGAGATAGAATTGAAATGTTAAAATTTGACAGAAAGCTTTGTTTAATTCTATGAAATAAAGCTGTTCTCAGTTTAGTTTTGCAATATGTGGCCATTTGGGGAATCCAGGTAGTATTAAAACTTTTTTTAAGCAAAAAAAGATGATGCTGATTCTTTTGTTGTTAGACTGTTCAAAGTTCAACCATAATGAAAACAAGCATTCTGATATTTTAGAGGAATGGTTGTGAAGAAAGGGTTTGATCTTATTGTCACTTCTGTTGTATGAGATATGTTGGAGAACTGACCTTTTGCAGCTTGTTCAGAAGGTTTCATCATCTCTTCTGAAACTACGACTTTTTGTGGTGGATTTCTCTAGCTTTACTGTCCTTACACACATTACAGTTGTTTGTAATGTGCTTTATGTATCAAAAACCCCTATCCAGAAATTTCCCTACAGGTTTTCCATCAATCTGCTGCTCCCCCTTTGTTTCCTAAGCCATGTGATACATTTTCAGGAGCATATTTACCATGCAGTTTATAAACCAGCCAAACAAAACAACAACCTGAACACAGAGCCCATATAATGTCTTGGATAAAATATCTTCACAACCCTTCATGCCTTCATTTTTTCTTTAACCACTTACTTCGTGGTTTTCATTCATTGCAGTATCATTGGACAGCAATCAAATAAATGAGGCCTATCAGAACCCGTGTCTATTTAAACTAAAGGAAAATAGTCAAGTTTTTAGATGCTAATACTTTGCTCGAATGTGAGCAAATGACTTACACACATGTAGGCAGCAATGAAGAACAGTACATGCTTTTTGGTAATACGTGATCTGGGCAGCAGAAAAAAGAAAGGAAGCTTGGAAAGTGCTCAGTTGTGTTTTTGGCAATATTTTGCTCCACAAATTGCTGCCAGAACAAGAACAGTAGCGGACATTGTCTAAAGCAGCTCTGACCATCATCTGAACTCTTGGACCACCCTACGGTTGGATGGATGGTTGCCGGGCCATTTCTTTCAGGGGAAGAGTTTCTTCCTTTGCTGTTGCATTTTGGCTGCCTTGTGCTTAACCAGTATGTTTCTTTTTGAGGTGTTAATCTCTTTGCTTCTCCCACAAATGCCATTTGCTCTGTCAGCAGTCACTGAAGTCCTCTCTGTCCTTCAGGATGTAACTTCCATTTCAGACTTCAGTCTTATTTTTGGCTTACAAAAATGAGTCTGAATATAATTCATAAATCCAGGAAACCTGAAGAGTCTTGCAGGCACCAAGCACTCAGCAGGAATTAAAACCTTTCTCTTTCCTGATAGTGTAGTCTTTTTAATTTCCTGGTTTATAGGAGCGGAGGAATGAGAAAGAGGACCAGGGAAGCTGAGCAGAGCGCAGGACAAAAAGTACTAAAAAGAGAGCAAGACACCT
This sequence comes from Camarhynchus parvulus, assembly GCF_901933205.1. Classification (NCBI taxonomy): domain Eukaryota; kingdom Metazoa; phylum Chordata; class Aves; order Passeriformes; family Thraupidae; genus Camarhynchus; species Camarhynchus parvulus. Next base: position 35,749,444 of record NC_044575.1, read on the forward strand.
TAAAAGCTGTTTGAAGTAGCTGCTTTTTGAAGCTAATGAAGGAAATAGAAAAAGCTCTTGACTAAGGCCAAATGCAGCCTGAAATTCCAGAAGTGACCTGCTGTAAACCCACTCAGCAAGTGAGTGATCTCTGGATATTTAATGCTGACATGCTCTGGGGTATATGGAGAACAGCCAAGCACTATGAGTGTATGCTAAGGAAATAAGCAAGTTCTTATGTGTTTTTTCACTGTTTTGTGTGTCACTGGAGTATGGTCATAGCAGTGAAGGATGTGACTATGCACTGCTGAAACTGTAGTTGGATAACTGCTGGCACGCACAGCAACTCACTATTTCTGGGAGTAAGGATGTGAATCAGATGGTTAAAATTATTTAGATTTTTTTAAACAGATCATAAAATGCTTCATGTAGTGCTACTACCTGCTCTCATTGGCTGATGCTATGAGGTCTTTGCCTTCATATAATCTCTTCTGGTATGTCAACAATAGCTGAGAAGGGTTCCTGTATTTAAATGGTCTGCAAAATTTTTTCATGTTACAGAAAGTAGCAGAGGCATGGTGGTTTTCTCATATCTCTAATCACAACTGCATGCATCTAAGCCCAGTCTATTAGTACTCAATTTGAGTTCCAATGTATGGTCTACTTTAAACATGTAATATCCAGAATATTTTGTAAACATCTTTTTTCTTTGGATGAATGGAAAGTAAAAGCTTTTTTTTTTAAGTAAAACCTTTTTTTAAAAGTAAAGTAAAACCTTTTTTTAAACTATTTTTTAATAGATGAAAGTAATGCAGGCAAAAAATATTGTCTTTGTAGGTTCTCAGTAAGATATAGTCATGATTCTTATGTAGACATGGAGTGATATGGACCTTACAGCATACTGTGCTTTTTCAGCTAGGGTAGAGGGAGTACTTTTGCAGACACAGTTTGTGTAGTGCTGCAGAAGAGTAAGGATTTAATTCTGTCCTCTTTATATCCTGAGTGAATTAAACTTGAGAAAGAAGGAGGCCTGTAATAGGACTGTCTTTGGCTGAGCCTGGCAGGAAGGTATTATGGCCTTTGAAACTTTAGGAGGCATTCTTTGATTCCTTCAAACTTCAGTTGTGAGGTGGTTTAAAAAAAAAGTTATGTAATATGGTGACTTAAATAAGCTTGTTTGGTTTTAGTCTCTGAATAAATAATACATTCCCAATCTTACATTTCCTGTAACAAAGTGAAATGTGAATAGCAATATAAGGTCCCAAACACTTTGATCCCTTTATATTTTTTCTTGCCTTTCTTAGTGCTTACTCTGTGCTCAGAGACTAATACCACGTGGAATTGAACACCTGCAGCCCTCACTTTGGGTTGTGCTGTATATTCCAGATGAAGGCAACTGCAGGTGCTCTATATTTCCCAGGACTTATCCCATGTAGCAGTGCAAATCTGGAAGGACTTACTGTTCAAGCAGTCTCAAGATGATTTTTGGTAGCTGGATATACTTTGAGTATATAACAGTTTATGCCTATTCTCTGTTTATTTCCCCCAATGACATGTTCATTTCTTTAATTTTCAGTGGTTTGGGGATGGTTTAAAATTATTTATGTGATAAGATCTTATATGGGGATGTTCTGGAACTTCTTTGAAGGGAATGATTATTTGCTAGTTGTCAGCTTTGTCTTCTCTGTGTCGCCTATTTGCAATCATCAAACCACTTATTGCTCTTCTCCATGATTCTAGATGTCTGCATGAAAAATTGGCATCTTTTTCAGAATGAGGAAATAGTGTTGTACATGCAAGGAATCGATGTTACATTTGCTTTTGGTTCTTGGAGAATAGTGATACCTCTTAATAAATAGAGAGTAAAAAGAACTCTGCTTAATAGTCTCTGAATCTGAGTTTTAGCTTAGGTTTGAGAACTTCATATTTTCCTGGAACCATTTCCCTCTTAGATTCTCTTAAGACAGACATTTCTTCTAACCTTTTCAGCTTCATGAGAAAATGAGCTAGTTTTGCCATTTAAGAATTCTGGCCTTTCACTGCAACCTTTGCCTGTATGTGGGTATGAAGTATACTATTCCAGCCACACAGTGTAAGTGCAGGGCTACCGTATGTTAATACAAGAGCAGGAGCAGGGCATGTGGGGTCTGGGGAGTGGTTTAGGGTACATGTATTAGCATTAAAAAAGGAATTTCATGATCTTGCACATGTTTCTCAAGGAATGAGTTCCAACATCTGAAATGATCTGTGGTTCAAAAATCATTAAGTAAGAAACTACAGGTATATTATGTTGTAAGGAAAAGTATGAAATGGTACAAATATTAAATTTAAAGGGTAATGTAATGAAGTTAAACATCATGAACAAATAGAGTCTTCTGTGCAGCTCAGGGGAGTATATAGCCCTAGGTGATTGTTACAACTCAGAAAACACAGAATGCCTTTTGCAGGCTGTGCTAGTAGGTGCTGTGAGAGGTGGAGAAGATGGGGCAATGTTCTTAGCTCTTCCATTGCTGAGACCAGCAAAACTACTGTATCAGTATTTAAACAAACCTCCAGAGCACTGAGAACCTGAAACTCTTTGCAAACATGTAATGAATTTCCAGAGTATTCTTTTTGAGAATTTAATTCTAAAAAATGTTTAAAAACTGAGGCAGAAAGCCACATAGAAGTCCAGGCCTTTGCTCTGAGTCCAGAGCCCAAATATTTTCCCTCATCTGTGGAAATACCTTGTTGCTTTTGATCTTTACTCCTGTGTATATCAACAATAGCTCACAGAAGTCAGAGGAGTACACAGCTGTACAGCCAGTAAATGTCATTAGGCTAAGAATCACCTGGACATCACAGACTCTATTGTAAGTGTGTAGGTTTAACTAAGGGTACACAGGAATGATATTTCATACTTAAGATTCAATGTCTTTGGTTTTGATATTGCTGGAAAGTCATCTATCACATTTGTCTCACAGGGTCTTTTTTATGTGTTTTATAACTTATTAGACTAGAATGTAAATCAGCTTTTTAGTTGATTTTCACTGAATATATTTAGATCTGTTGGAATTATTTGGATTTTTTAAAGTTTCCTCTTATACCACATCATTATGAAAAACAGTCAGAAAACCATAGATCATATGTAGTATGTATCATTTCAGATAAATAAAGATTTGCAATATACAATATAGTCACATACTTAATTTTCTTGGTAGCCTTTTAAAAATCCTCTTAATTATTTACAAGATAAATCATTTAACATTTTAAATTTTAATTATCAGCAGAAATCAGCATTTAGTATTCTATGCCAAAGTTTTAAACTCTGCATAGATTCTAAATTTCCTCTAAATAGATTTCAATTAAGCTTCTTGCTTTTTACTTTTTTTTTTCTTCCAGGGGTATAATTGAATATATAAAAGACCCATTTAAATCACCACCCTCTTCTCCAAAAAGTGCCAAGATTACATTCCCAGCAGTCTTTGAATTCTTGAAATGCCTTGAGAAGTTTTCAGATATTTGTTTTAATAATTGTTAAAAATTTATTATGATGCATTAACTGTGTGCTCTGTGAGTTATTAAATAGTAAGTTCAACATATTAATCTTTCATGTTATTGTTGTCAGTGTTATATTGAGGAAGGAAGCATTGATTAAAATTCTCCTTTAAAGGTTTTTTTTCTAAAAGAAAGCAGTATGTGTACTTATCAAGATACATATTTGATCTATAGGGAAATGATTGCAAGCAAAGTTTTGATATAGCATATGCTGAACTTGAATTAAAAAGATTTTGGTTATGTAGAGTTCAAATTACCTTTGACATATTTTTGCAGGTTAGTTACAAATTCTCAACTAAACATAGAACTCTTCTTTATCATAGAGCCTAACATCAGATTTTAATCATATTTTGTACCCACAGGGTTTTAGGTTTCCAACAGGCCACCTGTCTCAGACATTAAAAAAATCACAGGACAGATGGGAAGGTGAAAGTGGTTGTCCTTGGATAAAGAAATTCTTACACTGCAGGAACAGTCACAGTCAAGGCTGGCCAATATATCACACATATTACCCCTTTCTTCTAGCATTGCTGCATCATGATTGCAAATTTCCCCTTAGTAGTATAAATATAGAATACATCACTTACCCTTTTCCCATAGTGCGATTTGCAAAACCTGTCTCTGTTCCACGAGATCTGTGAACCACTGAGGGATAACATGGCATGCATGGTACTTCAGCAAACATGGTGTGTCTTACACATATCAGAGCTCCTAGAAATCCCATGTTGTTTATTAATGACAAAAGGGTTTGGCTATTTATTTGTGCAGACCTTTTACACTGGTCTGATATGTGTAATGTGTTTTAATATGTCAAATATACCAACCTCAAGAAAATTGGCTATTGGAAAAAAGTAAAATGGTGAAGTAAAATAAGTAAATTTTAAAGTAAAGTAAAATTCTTCCTGTGTATTATCATTGTTTCCCATGGGGATGAGCCATTGTATGTCACTGGCCAGTGTGACATGGACTAACTCTTCATATTATATAGGAAACATTCAGCAACACTTTAAAATCCAAGGGGAAAATTCTGACCTCAGGTGTGTGTGTCCAGTTTTTATTGACCTGAGTATTTAAGAGCCAGTAACTCATTTGGTATAATCAATTTGTGATGAATGAGAGAGCAGGCCAACAAAAAAACTCTCCTGTCTTTGGCCTGTGTGAAGATCCTATTCTGCTTTGAGCTTTTTCTACTCTTCCCTGAGACTAGGAAGAAAAAGTGGTAATGGCAGTATATACTGTTCAACAGCTGTTAAGCGTGCAGAACTTCAATTAGAAGCATTAAGCCTGTGAGGTTTCACCTGACCTACACAACAGAGGGGTGCTACTTGGTGGCAAATAACCCGATACTGCTGTCTAGCCCATGGCACTGAAGAGACTGGATGTCTCTGTCTAGAAATTAATATTTTTAGATACAATTTTTAAAGTCAAGAGAATCCAAATGAATGGGAGAAAAAAAAAATCTCAGTAGGAGGTTGTAAATTCACTATGTAGATTGCTTTCTTAGTGTATCCTTTGTTGAATGCCAGCTACTAATAGAATCATTGACTAGGGTGAAATCAGAGCTCCCCCTCCCGAGCCACAGTGCCCACCCCTCTGACAGGAGTGATGCTGACAGTCACTGTGAGCCCTTAGAGTGTGATCCTTAGGAAGCGGAGGAAATTGAAACTGCTGTCTGTTTTTCACGCTTGTTCTAACCACTGTGCAAATAGAAGCACATGTGAGTCTCTCCTAGATTCTGGTTTTGAGTAAAGTCATAACTGCAGTGATGTTTTGTGCAAAACCTGCCCACTGGGACATCATTTAGGCAGGACCTGAGGACACAGCAGATCAGGCTGTCATTGGACATAGTTGTTGGACAGGTACATAAGGATTGTGCCCTCACCTTGCTTGGGTGAGAACAAGGATGTTTCATGTCATGAACAGAAGTGGAATTACAGAGCTTGGAGGAGCCTGTGGGAACTGAACAATCTCTGTTTTTTAAAAACTCTCGTGATTTACATTAGGCTGAAGAAATGCAGTTCTGATCCTAGGCACCCTCCAGATTTCCAGATTTTTATTCCTTGGTTCAGTGGCACATATTTTTTAATCAATAATGCTTGCAGAAAAGTTTCCTATGGAAATTCCTCTGGTTATTTTGTTTAAACAGGTATATAGGTAGTTCTACTTGTCCCAGTCATTCTCTATCTTGGTTTAAATCCTCTTTGTAGAGACTTGGATCTTCTTCAAAATGTTTGCATCTCTATATGAATCTAAGAAATAGGATTGGAAGGACTTAAGTTGGAGCTGGGGATAGCAGGGGAAACAATTGACAAAGGGTATGTGCTGAGCACAGACCTTTGCTATCAGATGCAATCATAATCTTTCTTATAAACTTGCTTGGCTCCCTCTTCAGATCATTGTTTGACTCTGTCTGTACTGATTTCTGGCCCAAATTGCTGCTCTCTTGGAAGGAAAAGACCAACACAGGAAAGGAAGATGGATGGCAAAGTGCTGGCCCTCTTGATAAATGTGAGAGTGTTCCCTTTATAGCCACTGTGGTGTTGGTTAGCAGGTTTGTGGGAAACATCTGAGTCATTAACAAACATGGTTTGTTCATTCTTTACCTACTACTATCCCTGAAAGTTTTTGCTCAGAAGGTTTTAAATTGTCTAGGAGCAGGGCTCACTGGGAGGTATCCTCTGCTCTGAAATCTTTAAGTCTATTCTGACAAATAATTTCATCCCCATGGACTATAATAAATTTGTTTCCTCTTGTATTGTGGTGCATATTTGCATAGAACGTAATCTTTCTCTTTTTCTCCTTCCTTCTAATACCTCCTCCTCCTCTTTGTCCTTAATAAATACGTTTGTATAGAAATAAGGATGTGGAAAGACAAGCATGCCTAATATTGAAGGACAGTATGCTTGTGCCTAATACATTAGAGCAATTGTTCAAGAATAATTCATCTTACGTGAAGATTACCCCTGTAAGGCTGCCAAGGTCACAGGGACTATCAGCTGTACAAATGCTCCTTGTGTGTTTTAAAGGAATAGTCTTAACATTTCATTAAATTTAGTTGAAGCAATTTCATTTATTTATTTACTAAGTTTTGTTTTCTCAATTAAAATATTTGATACTTTTTTCTTTCCTTTTTTTTTCCCACCTCATCTTTTTTGTAATTCATATAAATGTGGTAGAATTACTTCTAGATTAGTTCTGTTTCACTCTAGAGCAGCAGCTCCCAAATGTGAGGTGCCAAGCCCAAAGGTGGGTTGTGAATGAAACCTTGGAAATCCTGCTTTACAGTGTTTAGGTTTTTCCATGAGATATAACTCAATTAGCCTTGTACAGAAAACATGAGTGGTGGGGGAAGGTGCAACCAACTGCTGGAGCCCTCTTTTAATTCAGTGTTAAAAGAAGCCACTATCATACATTTAAAGTAGAGAAGCCTTAAGTAAGTGTAAAGGTTCCGCCAATTCAGAGATATGGCAAGAACTTCAACCAGAATATGAAATGCTTTAATTAATTGTGCCTTATACCTCTTTTAGTGAAGGTAACTCCCCAAAGATAAGGAACAAAGATAGAAAGATAAAGGGCAAGACCTTTGTTTTCTGTAAATCTAGGAAAGCCTATTTAGTTTTCTAGGGGTAAAGTGCTTCACACTAGCTAAGAACTGGCCTATAAACCCTCTAAATATATTCTCACTTTCTTACTTTCAAACTGTTTCTTCTCTCTGGAATGCCTAGTACCTGCATTTTTTGGTAACCAGCTTTGAATTTAGCATTAATTAAATGAATTTCCTTTGTATTAGAAAACAAACCTGCTGTAGACTGTCTGTGACCCATTGGTCTCCTTGGTGTCTCCAACTAGTTTTAAACTCCTTGATAATACTAAAAGGGGCTTTGCAAACTAATTTAAATATTTTCCACTAGTACTTATATGGATAATAAGGCTGTAATTTTAACAGGGATTCATGTGATTGTGAACTGGGAGTGAAATGGCCTGCAGCATCATATTTAAGAGAGAGAATATTTGCACAAGGCTGTCAGCTAGAATGTTAGTTTGCATTTGGAAGATATTTTGGAAACTCTTGATGGCATTAAAGGATGTGAAACCCTACATTATAACTACTGTGGGAAAATCCTTTGACCGTTTTTTCAGTATAATCCCACCAGTGAAAAGTCTGTAGGTTGTATTTGTTAATGAGTTAATGAATTGATGCCAGTTTTCTAGAGTTTTTCTACACGTAATATGGTCAAAGTATTGATGTGTTCATTCTTTGTGAAACTGGAAAATGACCATTCAGTGAACTCCTGACATGGTTATGTAGACTGCTTCAATTATCTTCTGCAAGGAAGGAGAGCAGTGAGTGGCTAACATCATCACCAAAAAGAATACAGTCCTCTAAGATAGATACTGTTGACAAAGACAGGCTGGCCCCATGACACCAGCATGAAATCATGAAAGCGTCTTAACTCATGAACAACTTGCACTTAGAAAATCATGTAGAATTAGTTTGGTTAGAAAACCTCTGCACTGTTCATTTATTATTTAATCTTATTTTACTTTGTGCAGACAAGCTATCTGGCCTAGTGTAAGGCTTCACACAGCCAATTACTTCAAGGTGTTTAGTTCATATATTATTTAAAGCATAAATCTTGTACAGGCTGTCCATTGATGACCCTGTGAGGAGCTTATAGTAAATGCCTTTCATCATTGCTGACTGACTCATGTGCACAGATCTACCTGCTGAGCTAAACAGGCCAGTAGAACTGATGCATTTGTAAGATATTGGATTTAATAGCCTTTTTTTTATGGGCTTAAATGATGGAACTTAGTACATATAGCTGAAGCCAGTGTTAGGATTTAAGTAGTGAGGTTTTATAAAGTGTCATGAATTGTATTTGTTTCTGCTATTTGAAAACAGCGCACAATTTGTACCTTTAAATGAGCTTTTAAAGGCATTGCTGGTGTGTTGGAATAATGTATTTGATCGAATATTCATACAAATTCCCTTTTTAAGGCAGATTCTGGGGTTATGTTTGTTCTCCCTCTCCTTCCCCAAATCATCCCTCTCAGGCTGATTTTTAAGCCTAGTGCAGTGATACCAGCAAGGTGCTCTCTGAATAGCCTGGAAAAAGACTTGCTCAAGGAATGCAGCGATTGCATCTGATGGGTTTATGTGCCATTAACAGTGTCTGTCCCACACTGAATGTGCCAGGTATTTAACTGGGGACTGGTACTAATTTCAGAGCTAATACTAAGCCGTTCCACATCAATGCTTACAGCAGGTGGCTTGAATTGACAGTGTAAAGGGAGAAAAAAAAGTGTGAGAAAATTACCATTGTACTATAGAATTTCTCTGATTGAATTGACTGATTATACTGTCAAAAGAGCATTGGGAAACTGGCAGTGCTTATAAGGAGGAAAGAAATGACAGGATTCTTTTAGAAAGAGGTTCTCTGACTTCGCACAGTCAAATATTTCAAACTGATGATAGAATTTTATGTTAAAGGTTTTAATCTAGCACCTAAGAAATCTTCATGTTCTTCAATTTAGGACTTCTCAAGCTAGTGTCCTGTAAACTGATCCTGCAGTTTTCTCACTTTATACTGGCCCTCTTTCAGTACCCAGAGGTGATTCAACGTGAATCAACATATGTGATTCACCATACTGAATCCCACTTTTCTGCGCTATCTTTGAGTTTAATTTAAAAAAAAATCCCTAAAACTCAAACAAAAAACCCAAAACTCTTCCCCAACCTGTCACCTTCCAAAGACAACAGCAGTGTTGTATTTGGAAAACAAGCTGTGTTCTCCATATAAGACACATGGAGAATGTATACGAAGGTGTAGTCAGTGACTTGTAGTATTGCAACATGGTTAAATACATGGATAAAGAATGTCTTAAGTGAATTGTCTTAAATGCATTACTCACCATCAAATTATTCTTCTTCCACTCAAATTCAATGAAACGGGACCAGACACAAATCAGAGAAATAGTCTGAATTTTTTTTTAGTGATATGAATTAAATTGTTCAGTATTGCCCATTTATCCTGTTAATTTTAAAGTCTTAACTATGCCCTGTGAATGCCCTGTGATAGCAATGCTTTGTTTTTGGGTTTTTTTTTTTGGTTTAAATTCATGTTTGATGGAACAAATATTTTCTTGATCATATAATCCCACTGATTCACTGATTTCACCTAGGGAAATTTGGGTCTTACCATCTGTTCTGCTAAGGGTGTGTGCACCTCTTTGCTGATACCACCAGTGACCAGAATTTTCTCCCTACGTAGGCTTCAAGACTGGATAACAAAAAGGGCTTTTAAAAAGCCTCCAACCTGTCCTTGCGTGGGTGGCATGGAATTTCATGAATGTAAATAAAGTAAATATTGCCCAATTCTTTCTGACATTACAAAACAGGGTTGACATAAGAATTTTTCTTCTACATTTTCAAAAAATAAAGTTGGCTTGTGATGAATAAGAACTAAATAGAAACAAGTGTTGATTTCTCTATCAGATACATCTTATAAATCAATCCAGAGACTTATTAACCTTTTGGGTTTTGAAATCATGACAGCTAACCTTATTAGTGAAATTTTGTTCAATCTGTGAAGAGAAGACATGGTACAAGCTGCCAGAATAAATACTCTCTCATATTACTTGTACATATATGAGTGCATTAACCTCATGAGATTGGTGGTTTATAAAATTGGGGTACCACTGGAAGATAGGCTAAAATGGAAACTGGGAAAGGAGTGTGTGGAAATGGAGACCAGTCTGCTAATCTTCAGTCATAAGACAGAATGTTATATATAACCTAGCTTATGTATGATGACATACATAAATATAATTACATTTATGTGCAGTATATAGGAATCTTAATTCTTCAAGGAAAGAGAAAATTTTCTATTTGAAAGTCTATTAGACGATGAACATTTTTGATGCACCACTTACAGTGTTGAAAGGCTGTGGCTACCTTATAGTTATTCTAAAACAGCAGGAAGCAACATTCCATAGGATTTCTATGGTGACTACAGAGAATTTGTTCGGTTGCTTCCAGAGCAACCAACTCTAACTTACAGTAGTGGTAGGACTAATACTTGGAGCTAAGCAGTTCTGCTTGCTTTTGAACTGTATCAGTGCAAAATAAATACAACAGGCACTAGATTTTATAATCTACAGACCATTTCTAGATTGGCAAATATCGCAGTAGAATCTGGAAAAATGCAATATATTCAAGTTTTTTTCTTATGCCAGTCAAATTGTAAAACTGTTTCTTCTCTTTCCATTTTAAAGGCACAAAATCCTTGCATCTTTGTGCTTTTACTTGTTGTAAATGTTGATATTACAAGGGCAAAAGTATTTTGTTTAGACCAGATTTATCGAGGAAGCATGCTTTCTTCAAGTTGCCATTCAGGCTCTTTACCAATTTGAAAGGGAAGAATAGTATAAAAGAATGACTAGCATTGCTGCTGGATTCATAAATTTAACTTCCCTTTGTGTATGGAATGAAGAGATATATCTTGCTATTTCATAGCTGACAGCATGAATGGTGTAGATTGTCATATTTATAATGTAGGTGAAAAAAGTTAATACCATGTAGCATGTAAAACAAAAATAAAATGGCCAGTGCATTGTATAAAAGTAAAAGAGGTTAAACTGTTTACTATTCATTGCTCTGAACATATTGTTTGGTGGAGATTAAGGATCAATTCTTCTTTTACTAACTGTCACTCTCCTTACCTAGGATTAGGTTTTGGCATAACTCAAATTGAAGATCTCAATAAATTTATTTGGCTGTCAATTTAATTTGATGCAAGTTGACGAAAGTTAAGTCCACTGCTACAAAAAGAAAAACAGTACTGTGTATTAATCTTCATTGAAAAAATCACTCACAACCTTTCTTTTTCATCAGGAACCTTTTTTATATGTCATTTTTTAGCTAATATGCACATTTTTTCCTGTTTCCACTCTTCTTTAAATTTAAAATTCTTTTAGTATATGTCATGGATTCTTACTATTCCACCTCATGGTCTCACAAGTAGGAGTATTTGATAGAAGGGAAGAGTGAATTATATGTCTAGAAGTAGTAGGGTCTTACACTTTTTGAATAAAAAGTAAAAACTTTTCATTCAAGAGCAAATGAATTACAAACAAAATGAAAACATTTTTATATGGATAAGAGCATAGCGTAGCTGGATGTGGTGAATGTGCTAAGTAGATGAAAAATAGAAAGTAGGCATATTTTTTCCATTCTTATGAAGACAGGCATGAAATCATGACCCATGGACAATGCTTCAGACATATTGAAACCACTGTCTCAAATTTTATTCAAAAAGTGTTTGCCAACTGCAAAATCTTTAAACGCTCTGCTGAATTTTTTGGACCCATCCCTAAAAATCAATTAGAAACTATCTTCATAGCAATTTGGAAATGACATTAAGAACATAGTTTGCTTTGGAAAGGTTGGAAAATTTGTTTTTCAGTATTTTGGGAGTTCTGTAGCCCTCTGGTGGAATGTAGGGAGAATCTACAAGGGAAGTATTTGATAATCCTTTACTATTCAATCATGTTTAACCAGGTAGCTGAGTAATATATTCTTTCCTTTACTGTTTATACAGAAGTGGTGCAATTCGTCATAAAGCCTAAGTATGCAAGAATTGCATGAAAAGCCAATAGCTTCATTTTGTTCAAGTTGTGCAACTTGCAACAGTGCAGGATGAAAGAGATAAAAGGTCTTAACTTGTCTGGTTGGGGAGAGGGTGTTTGGGGGGTGCTTGTCTCGTTGGGGAGAGGGCAGCAAGAATTTTCCATGTCTTGACCAGAAATGTTCATCTCTGATCAGAGGTGCTCAGGGTGTGTCCCTGAAAAGATGGTTCTATGAAGAACAGCTGTTGGATTTGGTCAGGAACTGCTACTTTGTTCTCACAAGGAAGTTTTCTCGCTGAGACAGGTAATGAAAAGCAGTGTCTTCCAGAGGTAGCAGAAGAGGAATAAATAGTGATATTATAGTGTGGAATCATAGAATCTTAATAAGAGGAAGTGGAAACCAGTTTCCTTTAGTGTAGCGAAGGTAAAAGAAGAGGAGCACAGCCACAGCAGTCTTTTTTGGCTTGGAGGTAGGGAGACAGCAACAGCAGTGGTCCTGCAAGAAGTGCTGAGGGGTTATCAACTTATTTTTCAGGTGGCATAACCTCATTGCAATTGATTTTTAGTGAAGACACAGGGGCATGACTCCTATTGATGTACATTGAGGCAGTCATGTCAGAGTGAGTGGAAAGGCAATAGAGAACAAAATCACAGTAGGAAAGAATCAAATCTGGAGTTTTGGGAATGGGGAGAGCTGCTGAATATCTGTTAGAGAATGAAAGGAAGACATAGTCAGTTCTGGTAGGAAGAAACACAGGAGTCCTCTGGGGGTGGGTGGTGAGCAAGAGCTGTGTTTGGAAAAGAAAAAAAAAAGTGTGCTTCCTAGGGAAAGGAGATTCCAAAGGTGGGACCTGAAAAGTGCTGTACCCTTGCTGTGTGGCCCAGCTGGTAGAATAAAAACTGCCAAACTAATAGCTTGTGAATCTGAATTTTCTAAGAGCGGGCAGTGAGACACAGAATCAATTAGCTTAGAAAAAGACCTTTGAGATCATAGAGTCCAACCTATGAACTTATACCATCTTGTCAACTAGACCATGGTACTAAGTGCCACATCCAGTCTTTTCTTTAACACCTCCAGGGATGGTGAATCCATCATCACCTCCCCAGCAAGCCCATTAGAATGCCAAATAACCCTTTCTATGGAGAGCTTCTTCCTAATGTCCAACCTAAATCTTCCCCTGAACCAGCTTAAGACTGTGTTCTCTCATCTTGTCACTAGTTTCCTGAGAGAAGAGACCAACCTTCAGCTGGCTACAACCGCCTTTCAGATACTTGTAGAAAGTGATAAGGTCCCCCCTGAGCCTCCTCTTCTCTGGTTAAACAGTCACAGCTCACTGAATCTCCAATTCTACAGCATGGGAGTTTGCACTGGCTAGGAAAATAAATAAATGACAATTCTAAGTAGTCCAACCCTTGTCAATGTGGATCTGACAATTTTAATAATTTTTGGTGCTCAGCCAAAAATAATTTTTATGATGACTCTACAGACATATAGGATATTTACCAGTGTTCCCTGTCTCATAAATCAATTATTTTTGTAACACATAGAAACTAATTCTGTGCTGTGGCAGGAAGAGAAGCAAACTGTATCTTCAAACTGGAAAGATGCTCTACTAGCACTACCATGTCTCCATTCCTTTACTACCAACTCAGTTTTGAAAAGAGCCTAACATGTTTCTTGCAGAATGTATCTACTCAAAAAGAGTTTCTGAGCAGCCTAAAGATTTTGAAATTGTTGTCAGGATTTCTGTTTGAAGATTAGCTGTGTGGCATAGTAATTCTGTATTACTCCAATCCCAGTTTAGTTAAGATAAACCAGTCAGAACTGGGAGGTCAGTGAAGTTGCAAATAAAACAGGACTACTAAAATGGAAGCTTATCCTGCTATTGTCATGTGGCAAGACTGCTATTTAGGTTAGCTTTGGAAATGCTCCTTTCTGATATTTGAAGTTACGTGCAAAATGCATGCAGGTTGAATTTCCAGGTGCTGCAGATGTTGCTGAGATGCTCTGCTGTATTTGGTATATTGTTTGGAATACACATAGCAGATCTGCTCAGAAGTATAAGCAGTTAGTCTCTACAGTCTCCAACTCACCAGTGCTCTCATCTCTTACAGGACACTCTTGTGTCATTATTTATTTCAGCCCAAAACAAGTTCTAAGGTCTGCCAGAAGAACTTTATATCTTAAACCATGAACACATCTCTTTCTCTTCTGCAGAATTTCAAGAATAAATCCTTTGTTAGCTTTTTGAGA